>NC_064619.1:360516204-360833149 GCF_023898315.1 Schistocerca nitens | reverse complement strand
GCTTGATACAGTGTATATACGAACCCAGGAAAAGTATTAAATTGTGCGATTGAGAAAAGTGTCTTTACTACTCTGAGCAGAAAACAGAAAGTACAGAAACAATGAGCTACATAACTGCCTACGTTCCATATCATAAATTTTTCAAAACGCAGATCGGGTGAAACTGGATGATTTTCCAATTCAGTCTAAAGGAGTAATGGCTAAGGTAAAATATAAGATATACGAAGAAGTCTCATTATGATTAAGAGGGTTGAGGTGGGTTGCAGGGGTGGTGACGAGGGTGTGTGGAATGAGGGCTGCGGCTCAGCGGAATGTCTTAAGATAGTTATTGATACGTTGTACCTTCAGAATCATACAGAGAAAGAATATAATTGATACGAGATGCTCTCTGTAAGTTCCAGCCAACTTAATTTGGTATACAGATAATAATAATAATTTCGATTGCTTGGTGCAAGTCTTCCTACTGTCTTTCTACTGGACGCGACTTCGGCGACTTGTGTGTTGCTAAAGTAGCCAGTTATACAACCGGTGAAAGGAGACCTTTAGTTTAAACTGGAATGCGGCAGAAGTGTTTTTTGTTCTGACTCTACACACCATTGATAGATTAAGGCTAGGTTAAAATGAAGACTGAAAAACCAGTAGTTTCTAAGAATGCGCTTTACCGCTAAACCAACATGCGCAAAATTTATGTAGATAATTCATCTTCAGGTTTTGAGCAGTAGTTCATGGGTATGAAAATATATGACATATATGGCCGTATCTTTGGTCACATTGACTTAGAAGTTTAGTTTATTAACGCTGCCAAGGGGCCGTAGACCTTAATATTTGGCATATATTTCAATTTAATACCTCAATAACTGCTGGAGAAAGAGAGGTCTTTACAGACGACCGTATCTTTTGACTACACTGACTTCAAAGCTTAAACTTTTCATGCCGCCAAGAGACCACCGGCCTGAGTACCTAATATGAATTTCAACTTTATACCCTCACCCATTCATGAGACAAACCGGTCTTAACAGTCGGACAGACACACAGGCAGAAAGACGGACGGACAACAAAATGGTCCAGTGAGAGTTCCGTTTCTACCGATTAAGATACGGAGTTCTTCAAATGGATACGATGTTATAATATGACGTGAAAAGTTAGGTTGACTGAGAAATACAGGACGGGAATATTTTGAAATCTGATAAGGGGATACGGAAAGTGTCATTTGAAAGAAAGAAAGAGTGTGAGACAGAGAGGAACAGAGAAGAGACAGAGTGATAGAGAGAGAGAGAGAGAGAGAGAGAGAGAGAGAGAGAGACAGAGAGAGAGAGAGAGTGAGGAGGGGGTAATATTAGCAAACACTATCTACCAGCAAAACAAAGACAGTCAATACAACATTTGTGAACTAAATATTTTGCCAGACGATTTAATTAGAATGGGAAACGGAGAGCTCGGAACCCGATTCTCTTAACATAATATATGCCCGATTTCAAGCAAAGTAAAAATTTGATTGTTACCATATTCTAACGTAATATAAGTTGCTCAACGAAGATATCGATATACGTGAATGAAACTAATATGGGAAAATCATTTCCTGTGAGATGTTTTGTGAAGCTGCTCTTCGTAAATGTAGGATAGGGCGGGGGAATAGTCATTAAGGTACAGAACTTGCATTCGGAAAGAACCGGCATCGATGTCTAGTTGAGCCACTATTAATAATGTTATATTTTCTACCGTACGGTACCCCCATCCCAAGAATATTGCAGCAGATGGGGGAGAAAGAGCAAAAAACTTACGTAAACGTGAAACAAATATGCTTCTTGTGAATAGCCATCTAAACACGAACCTGTCGTTTTCGTAACGGTTACGACGCTATTTACCTAAACAAACAGAGTTGCTAGAAATGATTGATTTCTGTCTTTTTCTTTGAAAGAATCAACCTACGTTTTGTACACAGACACGTACTCAAAATCCAGTTTTCGACAAAATAGCAATAATTCTTTTTAATTGCATTTGCTTCGGTGTACTCTTCACCATCATCACCCTAACTTGCAGTGGGGTCTGAAGATGGTTACTGTATCACTTAAACGGTTACATATAAATAAAGCAAACACACACAACTGATGGTGTAATTTCTACACATAAATGAATTCTTTTTTTGGGGGGGGGGCTGGGGGGGTGTATGTCTTCGTTTCATTTTCCATTTGAACAGTCGATTTACGTCGCCATCTTAGCTCAACATGAACAGCACTTCTTCCTCTCAAACGGCTTCGTCATCAACGCAGTGTTAGCCCCTGATATTTTCAGCTTCCATTATTGTAAATGTTCGTTTGTAATATTAATTGAAACCGGTATTGCTTTCCGTGGTATCACCTAAGTGATTTACAACCTGATTTGCATTTACTGTGTAACGCTGTTGGTTTAAATTATGGAGTGTGTTGACAAACATGAAATGTGTTTATCCTATCTAATTAACCAGAACGACAACATATCGTCGTTTTAACCGTAACGGATCTGCATGTAACAACTGAGTGATGGCCTGTTCGCGTGTTTTCCGAGCACGAATTCCCTGGATATTTTGCTTCCTTTAAACGAACGACGGTGTTAATGCAGAGGCCGTGTTTATATCGAGCTAAGTGTTTTAATAAAATTTAAAGTTGTTTCTGTTTGATTATACATAAGGAATTCCTCACATATACATATAATTGTTACTGTACGAGATGTTAATTGATTTAAATTGCGTGAAGAGCCAAAAAGGATGGCATTGAAAAGTAGATTTATATAAAATCAGCATTGAAAATGAGATTAATGTAGTAGTCAGTGACTTGTGACTCAAGAGCCAGAACAGATAAACTAAAGACGAAAGTGTACTTGTAGATAGTACCTGAGAGGCGATCACATGGATATGACCATCAGAAGTGAAGAAGTAAAGAGATATGCAAAAGAATACAGATTGCAAAAGACGAAATTATTTTGTTTCCTTATTTAACCTAATTCCTTATTTAACCTAATTCCTTATAGACGAACCTCGCACATTCTACTCATACAGTAAGTGAAGGCGCCACATACGAATATGCTGTTATATTATCTTTTTACTGTGTAGTGACTGAAGATAACAGTATTACGTAAGGAGAAGGAGAAGGAGAGGAAAAATGGAAACAGGAATGGACTCAGACCTTTGGTCAGAAACTATTAGAAACTGTTACACACATAAAAAAAGTTTAGCGTCACCCCAGTTCTCAGAACTCCTGAAGATAGACGTTGACTGTGGATATTGTATCACAGACACAGTCCCTTTGACTGATCAGATATGTCACTAAACCCGCCCAAAAATGTAAACAACCATGCGTGAGCAGCGCTTATTAGACGGAGGGGGTTCAACAGCCAATCACTTATAGTCATTCCACCAGGGACGAGGTACGCGGTTCGTTATCTCTTTAGTTCAACTGCTCCTAGACGCTCAATAAAGCGGTTCGATCGCGTCCGCATTGTCACTTTGTGCCAGGAAGGGCTCTCAACAAGGGAAGTGTCCAGGCGTCTCGCAGTGAACCAAAGCGATGTTGTTCGGACATGGAGGAGATACAGAGAGACAGGAACTGTCGACGAAATGCCTCGCTCAGGCCGCACAAGGGCTGCTACTGCAGTGGAAGACCGCTGACTACGGACTATGGCTCGGAAGAATCCTGACAGCAACGACACCATATTGAATAGTGCTTTTCGTGCAGTGACAGGAAGTCGTGTTACGACTCAAACTGTGCGCAATAGGCTCCATGGTGCGCAACTTCAGTCTCGACGCCCATGGCGAGGTCCATCTTTGCAACCACGACACCATGCAGCGCGGTACAGATGGGCCCGAAAACATGCCGAATGGATCGCTCAGGATTGGCATCACGTTTTCACCGATGAGTGTCGCTTCTTCCTTCAACCAGACACTCGTCGGAGACCTGTTTGGAGGCAATGCGGTCGTGCTGAACGCCTTAGACACACTGTCTAGCGAGTGCAGCAAGGTGGAGGTTCCCTGATTTTTTTGGAGTGTTATTATGTGGGCCCGACGTACGCCGCTGGTGGTCATGGAAGGCGCCTTAACGGCTGTACGATACGTGAAAGCCATCGTCCGGCCGATAGTGCAAGAATATCCGCAGCATACTGGCGAGGCATTCATCTTCATGGACGACAATTCTCGCCCCCATCGTGCACATCTTGTGAATGACTTCTTTCAAGATAACGATATCGCTCGACTTAAGTGGTCAGAATGTTCTCCAGACATGAACCCAGTCAAACATACCTGAGATAGATTGAAAAAGGCTGTTTATAGACAACGTGACTCACCAATCACTCTGCCTAATCGCCGTTGAGGAGCGGGGAAATCTGGATCCACAGTGCCTTGATGAACTTGTAGATAGTATGCCACGAAGAATACATGCATGCATCGATATAAAAGGACGTGCTACTGGGTATTAGAGGTACCGGTATGTACAGCAATCTGTTCCACCACCTCTGAAGGTCTCGCTGTATGGTGGTACAACATGCAATGTGTGGTTTTCATGAGCAATAAAAGGGGCGGAAATGATGTTTATGTTGATCTCTATTCCAGTTTTTCTGTACAGTTTCCGGAACTCTCGGAACCGAGGCGATGCAAAGCTTTTTTATTTGTGTATATGAGGAATCTGAAACGTTTAGGCTGAGGTAAATTTATTAAAGATTGTAAGGCTTCTGTAACTGGAAGAATATGTAAGGTCTTTGACATTCCATCGTAGGTTACGCATTGTCCATCGCACAAAACACAGTAACAATTTATAAAAACGTTCATTATTTGCCAAGAGAACTACTCAATAATCACAATGTTCAGTGGATGTCTACTTTTTTCTGTAGGAAGACGCTGTAGTCCAATAAAGACAACACAAGCCTACGAAAAAAAATCTACTTGACGTTTCTGGAAAAAGAATTTGGGTATTTTTGCTAACGTGAGGTGAAAGATATACGATCCAGTAGGCGTGTCCCGAAGAAAACATGTACGGCACTAGCGTTAGATGGCATTAAAAACTCAAAGGACACGAAACAGGTAGTAACTGGGAAACACATACAATAAACGTTAAAATTTAATGACGTAGTGATACACGAAAATTTTGTCTAAGGTAGGTCGCTTCATTTATATAGTGCTGGTACAAGTAACTGTTGAAATCTGATGTAGTAGGCATCTGATGAACTAGGCGATAGAATATTTTCGAGCCTTCTTGGCATGAAAGAGAAAACATTCTGAACTTATCTGTTTAACAGCTTTTAATAGCAGCGTAAATCCATTATTCATATCGAGCAGGGGATACAGACAATAATCACTACTTTCCCGAGGCTTTATAAGTACAACAGTGGCCAATTTGATTTCATAATCAAATGATGATCGACTTTTTTTTTTGCGAAGTAGATCCGTAAATGAATTTCAGCCTCACGATCATAACGTGACAAAATAGATACAAGTTAATAATTTTATAAATTTAATTTATAGAGGGTAATAGAGATTATGAAAGGCAGTCATTAATTATGACTGTAACTTATACTTGCTGGCATAAAAGCTTACGTAGCGTTACGTAATAAGGTTTTACAAGGTGAGGAGTGAACAAAATGTGTGCAAAGTATCTAAATTTTCGATACCAGCGCCATATGTTTGAGGGAACTCTTTAGTAGATGATGGAAGCAATCTCAGCTTTTTGCAGAGTCCGCGACAGTCTTCAAAAATTTTTGCTGAGTTGATGATGCCTACGTAAATCGTCAAATATTTCAATAGAATAATGGTACTGACTTTAAAAATACATTTGAAATAAAGCTTTGAGGCTAAACACTTTCAGATTCCAAAATACGTATCATTTCAAGAACCACCAGAATACACAGTAAAAGAAGAATTGACCTCACACCTATCGACTAGATTAGTTCTCTACTAATAGACTTACAGTTGTCACCTTGTTGTCGGAATTCTTGCTGAGGATTGAATGAGAATGAAAACAGTTGTTCACTTTTCAAACAAGTGTCATTTAAAAGTAAAATTAAACTTCTCAGAATGGGAGACTCTTCCAAAGAATAATGAAATCACAGCAATGGAAGTTATTCTGTAGGTGACGTCAGATACACTTGCTCAGGACTGAGTTTCCTGTGGGAGTTAGAACCATAAATAAAGTCTTCATGAGACTCCACCATCAATGCTTCACTTGGAATTCTGAGCAGTGCTTTAACTCTTCACATTAGTTCGCAGAATTAAAATTTTTTACGCCAGGATGCAGAAAAATTATTCTATGATATTAATACGCCACCAACTTCGCGTTAGTATTTCACGAGGCTGACTTTGCGTATGAACTTCGGTGAATCTATTATGTCTCAGTGCGTGGCGTCCCGCTTGCTCCCTGTGCTTTTGTATACTGCTGCATATGCATCAGCAATTCCACACGCTGTGAAAGTTTGTACGTTAGTCTTTTATAATAATTTTTGACTTACAATGGAGTAGGGTGGCAACTTTTCAAAACATTATACCTACGTTCTGTCATGCAGCACCACAAACGAGTTCTTGATAGGTTTTACAAAACGTTCAGCACTTTGGTTTGGCTGTAGTCTGAATTCACCAGAACACAAAATGCATTTTCATTGGTCAAAGTAGATGATGCATAATTAGATCGATCTGTGCATTAAAATCATTATTACGGTTTGAGTACATTTATTTCATTCAATTTACGAGAAGTCTAATCTACGCTAAGTTCTCAAGAAATCGAAGGAAGTATTCGCCACCCCAGTAGGCATCAAGCTAATAGCGTATAACACCATCTCTAACGTCGACAATGGCGTCAGTTCGGAAAGGAAGTACCTTCAGGTAATCCATATGCGGCTGAAATTACTCTCAGATCTTTTAGTTTACTCATATTGAGCGACAATGGTCCATCTGTGGTAAGCGATGAGAAAAGGTAAACTTCTTTGCCAAGATAACTAAAAATAACCTTTATTTTCTATAACCCGTTCCGTAATTAATATTACTATCTTCAGATCTCGACAGACAAGTTATAGCATATTTATTAAAACAGCATTAATAGTTCTTTTTCTGATGAGCTGGCCGGTAATTGACAGACTTGAAGACTGATGCTTCGGCATGTCAAAATTAAAACAAGTACGTATATAGCTATTCACCAAATACCTCTGTCCTATGCCACTCACAACAGAGGACATCATTGCAGCCAGAGGGCGGCAAGACTCGTAAGTAACATGGTGATATTGATTACCGTAACCTGGTATCGGGAATAAAGATTGTTATTATCGAATTTGGCAAATAAGTTTATCTTCTCTACAAATCTTTGAGACTTAAATGCCTGGAGCTACAAAATCGTGGGGGAGGGGGGGGGGGGGGAAGGGAGATACTGACTGTGACGTTTGATACGCTGATTCAAGTAGTACCAGAAATTCTGTGTCGGATTATGATCGGGTGACTTCACGGGCCAATCGAGATGGGATAGTGCGTCTGAGTGTTGGTCTATCCAGGAACGTACGCGTGCAGTCCTACGAACACGGCAGTGTCCACAGAGTACTCATCAAGACGTAGAAGAAATACACATTCTGATTCATGTTCACGGGACCTTGAAAGAATGAGCCCAATTAATGGTACGGAAAACATCAACAAACAACTACAGAGCTGTCTCTGTCCCGAACTGCATCCTTGATGCACAGTGTGGTGAACACCTCATTGATCCTTTGGTACATTCGACTCCTTACATCACATGAATCAGAGCGTAAATCACCACCAGTCACTTTGGTATAGGCCAACTACTGTGTCGTTTGGCCTATTGATCTATTGAAGAAGTGAAGCTTTAGCTGGTGAAATCAACAATGACTTACTCAAGTTACCCGGATCAAAATGTCCATTTCATGCAGTTCCATTCGTAATGTTCGCACGGTTGAGATGGACCTGCATTCGCCGACAGCTGTATTTCCTGTTGAGTTTGAAATCACTTCGCAAGCTTGATACTCGTCTCCGTTCCCTTCTGGTTAGTTCTTTTACCGAGCACTGTTTTTACGCCACACTGCAAACTGCCAGTGGCACATCAAATCTTTTATATACTATGGACATTTAGAGTTGGCGTAAAAGTGGTATCTTCGTTCAGGAGGAGGTCGTGGACACGTCCAACCGCGATAGCTCCTTTCCAGCATTTTGTCTACACGACGACTATCTGCACTGATTCTACAGGGTGTTACAAAAAGGTACGGCCAAACTTTCAGGATACATTCCTCACACACAAGGAAAGAAAATATGTTATGTGGACATGTGTCCGGAAACGCTTACTTTCCATGTTAGAGCTCATTTTATTACTTCTCTTCAAATCACATTAATCCTGGAATGGAAACACACAGCAACAGAACGTACCAGCGTGACTTCAAACACTTTGTTACAATAAATGTTCAAAATGTCCTCCGTTAGCGAGGATACATGCAACCACCCTCCGTCGCATGGAATCCCTGATGCACTGATGCAGCCCTGGAGAATGGCGTATTGTATCACAGCCGTCCACAATACGAGCACGAAGAGTCTCTACATTTGGTACCGGGGTTGCGTAGACAAGAGCTTTCAAATGCCCCCATAAATGAAAGTCAAGAGGGTTGAGGTCAGGAGAGCGCGGAGGCCATGGAATTGGTCCGCCTCTACCAATCCATCGGTCACCGAATCTGTTGTAGAGAAGCGCACGAACACTTCGACTGAAATGTGCAGGAGCTCCATCGTGCATGAACCACATGTTGTGTCATACTTGTAAAGGCACATATTCTAGCAGCACAGGTAGAGTATCCCGTATGAAATCATGATAACGTGCTCCATTGAGCGTAGGTGGAAGAACATGGGGCCCAATCAAGACATCAGCAACAATGCCTGCCCAAACGTTCACAGAAAATCTGTGTTGATGACGTGATTGCACAATTTTGTGCGGATTATCATCAGCCCACACATGTTGATTGTGAAAATTTACAATTTGATGAGGTTGGAATGAAGCCTCATCCGCAAAGAGAACATTTGCACTGAAATGAGGATTGACACATTGTTGGATGAACGATTCGCAGAAGTGTACCCGTGGAGGCCAATCAGCTGCTGATAGTGCCTGCACACGCTGTACATGGTACGGAAGAAACTGGTTCTCCCGTAGCACTCTCCATACAGTGACGTGGTCAACGTTACCTTGTACAGCAGCAACTTCTCAGACGCTGACATTAGGGTTATCGTCGACTGCACGAAGAATTGCCTCGTCCATTGCAGGTGTCCTCGTCGTTCTAGGTCTTCCCCAATCGCGAGTCATAGCCTGGAATGTTCCGTGCTCCCTAAGACGCCGATCAATTGCTTCGAACGTCTTCCTGTCGGGAAACCTTCGTTTTGGAAATCTGTCTCGATACAAACGTACCGCGCTACGGCTATTGCCCCGTGCTAATCCATACATCAAATGGGCATCTGCCAACTCCGCATTTGTAAACATTGCACTGACTGCAAAACCACGTTCGTGATGAACACTAACCTGTTGATGCTACGTACTGATGTGCTTGATGCTAGTACTGTAGAGCAATGAGTCGCATGTCAACACAAGCACCGAAGTCAACATTACCTTCCTTCAATTGGGCCAACTGGCGGTGAATCGAGGAAGTACAGTACATACTGACGAAACTAAAATGAGCTCTAACATGGAAATTAAGCGTTTCCGGACACATGTCCAAATAACATCTTTTCTTTATTTGTGTGTGAGGAATGTTTCCTGAAAGTTTGGCCGTACCTTTTTGTAGCACCCTGTATACATCCGACTATCTCATATAGGTTTATGAAGTGTCGCACTTCGCGACACAAGAAAATCACTATTCAAGATATAACGAGTTTAATTGAAAAAAAAGAAAAGAAAAGAGCCGAGGGCACCGACCGGAGACTATGCTCACAGAGAAAAACACTGCCTGGAGCCAAGTCGGGAGTGGGTGCTTGTTGGACGCTAAGTTCGGCAGTGATGCCTTGCTGGATGTCAAGTTCATGGTAGGTAAGTCTGAGTTCGAGGATGATGACTGTCAGGGTTCAGGTTCAATAAGATAGTACTTACAGCTTGGGCCAAAAAGGTGGGAAGTCCTGTTGAGATTACTTTTACTTATGATTAACACTCTGTGCTGAATGGATTAGGTAACGTCCCCGGATATCAGCCGGGAAGAGAATCCGGGAAAAAAAAACGGATGATCACTTCTGGTAACGGCGTTTGTCCCTAACGATGGACTTCGAGAGCAATCCTGTGTGATGGGGTGGACAGAATGCGTCGCCCGGTAAGGCTATTGAAGTTTAACTGATGCTGTGCTGGCGTAGCATTACATAGTGTCTGCGGCGGAGTACTGTGGGAATTATTTCCCTGTCACGTGGCACGCGGACGCGAGTAGCTTCCGTGTTAGCTGGGCCCTCTGCAGACAGCGGATTCGTTTCCTGATGGCCTGTCTTGATGGCCTCGTGTCGTATTTGTGGTGCTGACAAGCGGATAGTACTAACTTGCCCTCAGTGATTTGATTCTGTTGAGAGAGTGTGTAAACAGGACGTTTTTGAGAAAATGGAGTTTGAAAATTATAGGAGTGCTTTAAGCTTTGGCACTATTGTTCACGGAATCAGCAGCGGAGCGAATAAGTACTTTGTTTCATGTGCGCGAGGACTCTGGAATACACTTCCTTCCTTGTAGATTATTTTTCATCCCCAGTTAATTCTAAAAACGGATTTATTATTAACGTCAGAAGTATCAATATTTAATCATTACTTTTATATGTTCTTAGTCCTTAACATGAAAAGAGGAGACAAAGTTTTTTTCTTAAGGAGACTGGAAATGAGAAAAGGATACACGAAATTGTCGATCAGATCATTGTAGTCATTTTATTTATATTATTGTAGATATAATGTGTAATCTATGCTGTACTGTACGAATGATATTGTGCATAGATATTTTTCGAGGTGTATTTACAGATAGTTGTATTTAGTAGCTCCTGAAGCAATTCCTGCTCAAAGACAAGTGTACTTCTCATAAAAGCGCGCGAAATATCTCGGGGACGGTTCCACAATTGGGTCGCTATGAAAAACAATAATTATCGCTACATAAAGGAGATGTACCCGTGGTTTAGGGGTAGCGTCTTTGATTCATAATCAGAACGTCTTCGGTTCAGGGTTCGATCCCCGCCACTGCCTAAATTTTGATAAATAATCAGCATTGGCGGCCAAAGACTTCCGGCATAAAAAGTCAGCCTCATTCTGCCAACGGTCTTGTCAAAGAGGGCGGAGGAGCGGATAGAGGTTCAGGGCACTCTCTTGCCCTAGGGGTGGGAAATTGCCCCTAAAGGCGGAAGAATCAGCAATGATCAACGACATGAGGATGCAGAAGGCAATGGAAACCACTGCATTAAGGACATGTAACGTGTATCCACAGGACATGTGGCCTGTAATTGAAGAAGTGTCATGATGATCTCTCCATTGGCAAAAGATTCCGGAATAGTCCCCCATTCGGATCTCCGGGAGGGGACTGCCAAGGGGGAGATTGTCATGAGAAAAAGATTGAATAATCAACGAAAGGATAACGTTCTACGTGTCGGGGCGTGGAATGTCAGAAGCTTGAACGTGGTAGGGAAACTAGAAAATCTGAAAAGGGAAATGCAAAGGCTCGTTCTAGATATTGTAGAGGTCAGTGAAGTAAAGTGGAAAGAAGACAAGGATTTCTAGTCGGATGAGTATCGGGTAATATCAACAGCAGCAGAAAATGGTATAACAGGTGTAGGATTCGTTATGAATAGGAAGGTAGGGCAGAGGATGTGTTACTGTGAACAGTTCAGTGACCGGGTTGTTGTAATCAGAATCGACAGCAGACCAACACCGACAACGATAGTTCAGATATACATGCCGACGTCGCAAGCTGAAGATGAACAGATAGAGAAAGTGTATGAGGATATTGAAAGGGTAATGCAGTATGTAAAGGGGGACGGAAATCTAATAGTCATGGGCGACTGGAATGCAGTTGTAGGGGAAGGAGTAGAAGAAAAGTTACAGGAGAATATGGGCTTGGGATAAGGAATAAAAGAGGAGAAAGACTAATTGAGTTCTGTAACAAGTTTCAGGTAGTAATAGCGAATACCCTGTTCAAGAATCACAAGAGGAGGAGGTATACTTGGAAAAGGCCGGGAGATACGGGAATATTTCAATTAGATTACATCATGGTCAGACAGAGATTCCGAAATCAGATACTGGATTGTAAGGCGTACCCAGGAGCAGATATAGACTCAGATCACAATATAGTAGTGATGAAGAGTAGGCTGAAGTTCAAGACATTAGTCAGGAAGAATCAATACGCAAAGAAGTGGGATACGGAAGTACTAAGGAATGACGAGATACGTTTGAAGTTCTCTAACGCTATAGACACAGCAATAAGGAATAGCGCAGTAGGCAGTACAGTTGAAGAGGAATGGACGTCTCTAAAAAGGGCCATCACAGAAGTTGGGAAGGAAAACATAGGTACAAATAAGGTAGCTGCGAAGAAACCATGGGTAACAGAAGAAATACTTCAGTTGATTGACGAAAGGAGGAAGTACAAACTAGTTCCGGGAAAATCAGGAATACAGAAATATAAGTCGCTGAGGAATGAAATAAATAGGAAGTGCAGGGACGCTAAGACGAAATGGCTGCAGGAAAAATGTGAAGACATCGAAAAAGTTATGATTGTCGGAAGGACAGACTCAGCATACAGGAAAGTCAAAACAACCTTTGGTGACATTAAAAGCAACGGTGGTAACATTAAGAGTGCAACGGGAATTCCACTGTTAAATGCAGAGGAAAGAGCAGATAGGTGGAAAGAATACATTGAAAGCCTCTATGAGGGTGAAGATTTGTCTGATGTGATAGAAGAAGAAATAGGAGTCGATTTAGAAGTGATAGGGGATCCAGTATTAGAATCGGAATTTAAAAGAGCTTTGGAGGACTTACGGTCAAATAAGGCAGAAAGGATAGATAACATTCCATCAGAATTTCTAAAATCATTAGGGGAAGTGGCAACAAAACGACTATTCACGTTGGTGTGTAGAATATATGAGTCTGGCGATATACCATCTGACTTCCGGAAAAGCATCATCCACACAATTCCGAAGACGGCAAGAGCTGACAAGTGCGAGAATTATCGCACAATCAGCTTACAGCTCATGCATCGAAGCTGCTTACAAGAATAATATACAGAAGAATGGAAAAGAAAATTGAGAATGCGCTAGGTGACGATCAGTTTGGCTTTAGGAAAAGTAAAGAGACGAGTGACGCAATTCTGACGTTACGGCTGATAATGGAAGCAAGGCTAAAGAAAAATCAAGATACTTTCATAGGATTTGTCGACTTGGAAAAAGCGTTCGACAATATAAAATGGTGCAAGCTGTTCGAGATTCTGAAAAATGTAGGGGTAAGCTTTAGGGAGAGACGGGTCATATACAGTATGTACAACAAACCAGAGGGAATAATAAGAGTGGTCGATCAAAAACGAAGTGCTCGTATTAAGAAGGGTGTAAGACAAAACTGTAACCTTTCGCCCCTACTCTTCAATCTGTACATCGAGGAAGCAATGATGGAAATAAAAGAAAGGTTCAGGAGTGGAATTAAAATACAAGGTGAAAGGATATCAATGATACGATTCGCTGATGACATTGCTATCCTGAGTGAAAGTGAAGAAGAATTAAATGATCTGCTGAACGGAATGAACAGTCTAATGAGTACACAGTATGGTTTGAGAGTAAATCGGAGAAAGACTAAGGTAATGAGAAGTAGTAGAAATGAGAACAGCGAGAAACTTAACATCAGAATTGATGGTCACCAAGTCATTGAAGTTAAGGAATTCTGCTACCTAGGCAGTAAAATAACCACTGACGGACGGAGCAAGGAGGACATCAAAAGCAGTCTCGCTTTGGCAAAAAAGGCATTTCTGGCCAAGAGAAGTCTACTAATATCAAATACCGGTCTTAATTTGAGGAAGAAATTTTTGAGGATGTACGTCTGGAGTACAGCATTGTATGGTAGTGAAACATGGACTGTGGGAAAACCGGAACAGAAGAGAATCGAAGCATTTGAGATGTGGTGCTATAGACGAATGTTGAAAATTAGGTGGACTGATAAGGTAAGGAATGAGGAGGTTCTACGCAGAATCGGAGAGGAAAGGAATATGTGGAAAACACTGATAAGGAGAAGGGACCGGATGATAGGACATCTGCTAAGACATGAGGAAATGACTTCCATGGTACTAGAGGGAGCTGTAGAGGGCAAAATCTGTAGAGGAAGACAGAGATTGGAATACGTTAAGCAAATAATTGAGGGCGTAGGTTGCAAGTGCTACTCTGAGATGAAGAGGTTAGCACAGGAAAGGAATTCGTGGCGGGCCGCATCAAACCAGTCAGTAGACTGATGACCAAAAAAAAAAAAAAAAAAAAAAAATAGGAGATGTAAGGAACTCTGAATTTTTGCTTGCCATGTTTTTATCTATGTGTCTATTGCAAAACGAACTGGGTTTACATTCGTAGACTGCTGTCGGCCGTCACATAGTTTTGCGGCGTACCATGCATGTCGGAGCGTAGCATCGAACATTGGTAAAAATAACCCACAAAAAGTAGTACTGGCAGCAAGATTCGATCCAGAGACGTTGCGCTTAACTCTCTCCGCTCTGTACACGTTGTATTTTAGCGACCATACAAAATATACAAGCACACCAAAAATTGTCAAACTCGGTTTTCTCGAAAACACTTGAGAGTTGCGTCTTTTTTTCACACATTTAGAAGCCCTAGTCGTGTCCTGCGCACTTTGTCAACGCGAATGAAATCGATGAGGGGAAGTTCATACGGCCCGATTACGAGGCATGTAGGGGTATCGGTGGCTGCCCGCGTGATGGAGCTGCCCGACGGGTTGCCTATCGATTAGGCGAGAGTCTCTGACATGACAGGTCATAAGATTGATTGGATCTAGGTCTGGATCATCTAGATTAGAGCGCTTCAAAGCAGCCAGAGTGCTATTTTAAGGAGATTAGCAAGTATTTGTTCGGTAAGCTTGTACTGCAATGTGATACCAGGTATGAGTCGGAATACAGAGTTCCTCATAGTAACCAAATATTTGATTCGTGGATAAGTCATGCCGGTTATTGTAACTTCAAACTGTTAGAGCGGGGGAATAATCATAGTTCGCTGGTATACATAGAGTGCTGTAACAACGACAGCAGCCGGAGGGAGGATGAAGAATTGATTGTATTTGGGCGGCTACTAATATACTTCTATTCTTCGGCACCCTATTAGTGCCTCTTATTAGATACATATTGCTGGAAACCTATGTATTGTCTCGTGAAGTAATCCGTATAATGTAGCTCGTAGTAATAGGTATAAACTCCATTGTACATTCAGCAGAATTGTTGCTCGGAACCCTAGCGCAGTACAACCACTTTCACTGAACATGGACAGTTACGTACAACAGTATACACAAACCGACGCTATTACAGTTGTTACTTGCTCCTTCTGCCTGGAGATGCTGTTACATGACTCGAGCAAAAGATGTCGAACTACAATTCTGCACCCACAGGGAGCAGCGGTTCCACAAAACACAAACTTATTTTTAGTCTTCCGTTGTTGTGCTCCTGCTATTGTGTAAAGTCAACACTCTTGCAGTTCTCTCTCGAACACGGTCTATATATTATTCACACTATGATGAGCCTCAGGGCGTTCCTGATACGTGATTGGAACTCCAGCTCATGTCAAATTGACACATATTTGGTAACAATTTCAACACGAACAATAAGAAACAAGAAATACTAGACTCGATGTAACTGCAGTTTTGTGTTTACTTCGCAAATGTACCGGGCGCTAAAGACTACTCTGTTGAGCGCCCATAACATCATATCCACTCCACTCCACTGGAAAATGTACGTTGGTCAGTTTTTGTTAAGTTAACATTAAATCCACTTGGCTGCGGATTTACAATGGAAGTGTTCCTTTGCGAGAATTTCTTTTACAGATTCTCGGAAAGCAAATTAAAACCATGGAAATTAGTTTCTTTGGCTTCGGATGACCTTTTGGTGTTTACCATTCAGCAAATAATGCAACATGTTTTAGGGCAAAGAAGACGCTGGGAAAATCACAGTTCTCATTCTCACGTAATGATACACTTTACTGAACTGAAATCTCCGTTCCCATAATTTAAAGAATTCTACCTGTTTACTTGTTCAGTTTCGAATAGTTCCAGTAATGTTCCCTGTAAAACACTGTTTAAACCAGTTTCGTCGGCAGAAACTGTCGTAATGATCATGACTCAGATAAATAGCGGACGGTTCTCTTAACTCTTTGATAAATGGCGACTGTCTTCCGATGACCTCTAGTCAAGTAGCGCCGTAAAATTTATAATTACCGGCACTCGAAAACTATGGCTATGGTCACGCCACTCAGACGCGGGCAAAATCTATCCACTCGGAATAGTTCAAATAAAATCGCGGACAATTCACCAGTGTTGTTTTGGAGATAATGCGTAATTTAAAAAAGAAGTCAGTAATATGTCTTATCTCCTCCCATTTCGTGTCTCGAAATTATATACTTCCTGACGTAACACCGGAGCGACTACTGATTGTGCCCACGAACTCGTCTTCTTCCTCGAAAATAATCATGCATGTTACCACCCTTTCTTTTACTTTTTTCCTTTCCAAAACATAACTCTTATTAAAGTTCTTAGGATCACTGGAGAAATTTTGTTATTATCAAAACATTAGATTTTCTTATGATGCAGCTGAAATGTTTCTCAATAATGTACTCCAATAGTTACACGCGCTCTCTTCTCTTCTTCGCATAGATCATTGTTCAGTTTCTCGCTTTGGAACTCATCCTTTTACAATGGATTTAATTTATACGATTTATTTTTTCGCTTCGCAGATACACACAGACTGCAGAGTGTTAAAAAATTTCTACCACTCCGCCTGTCTAATTATAGGCCACAGGAAAATAAATATAAATACCATGAGGTAGGCATTTTTATAAACCTTCTTAACGATTCAAGAGACCTGTCGTAGTACCACTGAAGATATATCTATATCGATCTATGACATGCTTCTAAAAAGACGGAGGTAAGTTATTTTTCCGGCGTCCTGTCAAATAGAACATTTTATTTAGGACGCAAATGTTCACGTGGTCACTGCCGAAAGTACAGTTCTTTTAAAGAACCAATTCATTCTCCACATAAATTTCTACTATACTACTTGATTACACAAGCTACCCTTATTTATTCTTGTAGATCACAACTCAGGCAGCCTCTTCCTTCAGCTCAAAATCGTTTAGAAAGAATTTATATTATACAACTCTCCTCTTCACAAAAACTTAAAGACACCGCATTATAGTAAAAGGACAAAAACATTCTACCACTCTTTTTACCTATTTACACGCCGCAATTGAGATAAAAATAAATACACAAAGTTCGCAACATTACACAATTCCTTAAACGTTTAAGAAAATCTGTCCCAGTGTGCCAGAAAGTGTTTCTACATCTACATCTACATCCATACTCCGCAAGCCACCTGACGGTGTGTGGCGGAGGGTACCCTGAGTACCTCTATCGGTTCTCCCTTCTATTCCAGTCTCGTATTGTTCGTGGAAAGAAGGATTGTCGCTATGCTTCTGTGTGGGCTCTAATCTCTCTAATTTTATCCTCATGGTCTCTTCGCGAGATATACGTGGGAGGGAGCAATATGCTGCTTGAATCTTCGGTGAAGTTATGTTCCCGAAACTTTAACAAAAGTCCGCACCGAGCTACTGAGCGTCTCTCTTGCAGAGTCTTCCACTGGAGTTTATCTATCATCTCCGTAACGCTTTCGCGATTACTAAATGATCCTGCAACGAAGCGCGCTGCTCTCCGTTGGATCTTCTCTATCTCTTCTATCAACCCTATCTGGTACGGATTCCACACTGCTGAGCAGTATTCAAGCAGTGGGCGAACAAGCGTACTGTAACCTACTTCCTTTGTTTTCGGATTGCATTTCCTTAGGATTCTTCCAATGAATCTCAGTCTGGCATCTGCTTTACCGACGATCAACTTTATATGATCATTCCATTTTCAATCACTCCTAATGCGTACTCCCAGATTTATGGAATTAACTGCTTCCAGTTGCTGACCTGCTATATTGTAGCTAAATGATAAGGGTTCTATCTTTCTCTGTATTCGCAGCACATTACACTTGTCTACATTGAGATTCAATTGGCATTCCCTGCACCATGCGTCAATTCGCTGCAGATTCTCCTGCATTTCAGTACAATTTTCCATTGTTACAACCTCTCGATACACCACAGCATCATCTGCAAACAGCCTCAGTGAACTTCCGATGACATCCACAAGGTCATTTATGTATATTATGAATAGCAACGGTCCTACGACACTCCCCTGCGGCACTCCTGAAATCACTGTTACTTCGGAAGACTTCTCTCCATTGAGGATGACATGCTGCGTTCTGTTAACTAGGAACTCTTCAATCCAATCACACAATTGGTCTGATAGTCCATATGCTCTTACTTTGTTCATTAAACGACTCTTGGGAACTGTATCGAAAGCCTTGCGGAAGGTAAGAAACACGGCATCTACCTGTGAACCCGTGTCTATGGCCCTCTGAGTCTCGTGGACGAATAGCGCGAGCTGGGTTTCACACGACCGTCTTTTTCGAAACCCATGCTGATTCCTACAGAGTAGAATTCTAGTCTCCAGAAAAGTCATTATACTCGAACATAATACGTGTTCCAAAATTGGCCGGCCGGTGTGGCCGTGCGGTTCTAAGCGCTTCAGTTTGGAACCGCATGATGGCTACGGACGCAGGTTCGAATTCTGCCTCGGGCATGGATGTGTGTGATGTCCTTAGGTTAGTTAGGTTTAAGTAGTTCTAAGTTCTAGGGGACTGATGACCACAGATGTTACGTCTCATAGTGCTCAGAGCCATTTGAACCATTTTTTTGTTCCAAAATTCTACAACTGATCGACATTAGAGATATAGGTCTATAGTTCTGCACATCTGTTCGACGCCCCTTCTTGAATACGGGGATGACCTGTGCCCTTTTCCAATCCTTTGGAACTCTACGCTCTTCTAGAGACCTACGGTACACCGCTGCAAGTTCCTTCGCGTACTCTGTGTAAAATCGAACTGGTATCCCATCAGGTCCAGCGGCCTTTCCTCTTTTGAGCGATTTTAATTGTTTCTCTATCCCTCTGTCGTCTATTTCGATACCTACCATTTTTTCATCTGTGCGACAATCCAGAGAAGGAACTACAGCGCAGTCTTCCTCTGTGAAACAGCTTTGGAAAAAGACAGTATTTCGGGCTTTAGTCTGTCATCCTCTGTTTCAGTACCATTTTGGTCACAGAGTGTCTGGACATTTTGTTTTGATCCACCTACCGCTTTGACATAAGACCAAAATTTCTTAGGATTTTCTGCCAAGTCAGTACATAGAACTTTACTTTCGAATTCATTGAACGCCTCTCGCATTGCCCTCCTCACACTACATTTCGCTTCGCGTAATTTTTGTTTGTCTGCAAGGCGTTGGCTACGTTTATGTTTGCTGTGAAGTTCCCTTTGCTTCTGCAGCAGTTTTCTAACTCGGTTGTTGTACCACGGTGGCTCTTTTCCATCTCTTACGATCTTACTTGGCACATACTCATCTAACGCATATTGTACGATGGTTTTGAACTTTGTCCACTGATTCTCAACACTATCTGTACTTGAGTCAAAACTTTTGTGTTGAGGGGTCAGATACTCTGTAATCTGCTTTTTGTCACTTTTGCTAAACAGAAATATCTTCCTACCTTTTTTACTATTTCTATTTACGGCTGAAATCATCGATGCCGTAACCGCTTTATGATCGCTGATTCCTTGTTCTGCGTTAACTGTTTCAAATAGTTCGGGTCTGTTTGTCACCAGAATGTCTAATATGTTATCGCCACCAGTCGGTTCTCTGTTTAACTGCTCAAGGTAGTTTTCAGATAAAGCACTTAAAAAAATTTCACTAGATTCTTTGTCCCTGCCACCCGTTATGAACGTTTCAGTCTCCCAGTCTATATCCGGCAAATTAAAATCTCCACCCACATGGTGGGGAAATCTACTCGAAATATTTTCCAAATTATCCTTCAGGTGCTCAGCCACAACAGCTGCTGAGCCAGGGGGCCTATAGAGACATCCAATTACCATGTCTGAGCCTACTTTAACCGTGACCTTCACCCAAATTATTTCACATTTCCATCTCTATGTCTCCAGTGTTTCTGAAAAAGAGATATTTTCAGCACTTGCTTTTAGACGGTATTTTTTTAGGCGTCTAACCGAGAGGAATATTTTAGTTTATGCTCACTGTGTCGAATATAGATCTACTCCTCTTGAGTGTTTCTAAACACCTGAGAACACTAATAGTAAAAATCATCGCTCCACGTTCGACTATCGAACGCAGGTCACTAGCAGATATACCGTTCGATTTGGGAAAAGCCGGTCCCAACCCAGCAGAGGAAAAAAATCTGTTTTCAGAATGTAGTGTCGATGGAAGAAACCGTAGTAGTGTCTGATCAACAAACTGTGTACCAGTTGCTTGTCTTACGTCTGCACTCTTTCTACGGTGTCTCTTAGTTATACACATATAGTCTCCATTCGTCATCAATAAGTATTCAATGCAGAAGGAGCAATAGTTTTGATGATGACAACTTTGTCTGCCCCACACCAATGAAATCATGTTCCTTTTTTTCTCAGCTTGGGCATGTAGCTAGCTTTTATATTACGAAATATAACGAAACCTCCTACTAATTTCTTTCTGCACTCTTCAGATGACTCTTAACTCTGTGGTTAATAGCGCACATCTGCAATTCATGTTTTAATTCATCTTTGCGATAATTTTTGTGCTCTTTTGTTGCCCACTTACAAGTGTGAAAACTGTGAAATAACTGTGTAGAAATAAGACATTATTTTCATCCATTTTTGTCACATTACGGTTAGAGTCTGATCAGAAGTAGAACCTGTAGAGCCGACATCATTTCCTTACTCGCCTAACTCTTAATCAAAAAAGATGCCAGAAAATTATAATTGTGAGGCTGTCTGTAAGGTTTTCTCTGGTGGCGCAGATGATAGCGTGACAAACAAACATCGGAGATGGAATCACGGTCTCTTAAGAAGATTAATTACAGTAATTGGCCACATGAAGACGAATTATGGGCCAGAGAATTATGTTAAGCAGATAAAATGAGCAGCAGTTATATGCCTGATGTCTCGCCGAAACTCGTTGTGTAAATTTAGAGAAACGGTAGCCTAGGAATGTTGTGTTGTAATTCTACTGCTTGGGTCGTATATCGCGTGTAGGGACCATGAGAGATTGGATAGATGCAGCTTAGAGAGAATCACTCTTCCCTCGTCCCATACGCAAATTTAATTGGGTAGAAAGTAAAAAAAATCTGGTACAAAGTAGTTTCTGCCATTCACTGTACATTTAATAACGGAAAATTAATTTCAACTCAGATAAAACATTGGTATGTGAATGAGACGAGATATTTTAACCGACAGAAGAACTGTACAACTGATATATGGCGGAAAATGCGCAATAATGAAAAAAATTGACATTTTTGCTCATCAGACACAATATCTGTATAGTAAGGCAGGGGAAACGCCATATTCCTTGCTGCAACTGAATTTTTATAGTGGGCGAAAATTCTGTATCAGGTTGAATGTGTGTTGAATGTGTGGTACGTAGTTTGAACCCAGCTGACGATAAGGGAAATGAGGATCTCAGGTTAAAACCTAGTGCTATAATAACAACAGTCTTGTTTTTAGGGAAAATAAAACACCTACTTTTGCACCCATGGTCTAGAGGTAGCGTCTTCGACGTCTTCGATTAGTAGTCGAAATGTCCTCGGTCTCGGTTTCCAACGCGACCACTGCTTAAATTTTAATAAAAACTATCAGTAACGGCGGCCAAAGACTTCCGACCTAAGTAGTCACCCTCGTTGCACTAACGGCCTTTTCAAAGAAGGCGGGAGAAGGGACAGATGTTCAGGGCACCCTCCTTCCTTTGGGTGGGAATGTGCCCCTAAAAGTCGGAAGAGTCAGCAATGATCAACGGCAGAAAGCTGTGGAAACCAGTGCATTAAAGACACATAATGTGTAATCAACAGGAGATGCTTGTAATTGAAGAAGTGTCGTGATGATTTCTCCATTGCTAAAAGATTTCGGAGTAATCCAGTTTTGGATCTCCGGGATGGGACTGCTAAGAGGGAGGTGATCATGAGAAAAAAATTGAATAACCAAGAAAAGGATAACTTTCTACGAGCCTTGGCATGGAATGTCAGACGCTTGAACATGGTAGGCAAGCTATAAAATCTTAAAAGGGAAATGATAAGGCTCAATCTAGATATGGTAGGTGTCACTGAAATGAAATGGAAAGAAGACAATGAGTTCTGGTCAGACGAGTATAGGGGAATATCAACAGCAGCTGAAAATAGCATAAGTAGTAGGATTCGTTATGAGTAGGAGGTTAGGACAGAGAGCGAATTACTGTGAACAGCTAAGTGATAGTGTTGTTCTCATCAGTATCGACAGCAAACCAACACCGACACAGACAGGTCAGGTATAGATGCCACCCTCGCAAGTAGAAGATGAAGAGACAGAGAAAGTACACGAGGATATTGGACGGGTAGTTTAACATCTAAAGGAGATGAATGTGTGCTAGGAATGGGCGACTGGTTGGTTCAAATGGCTCTGAGCACTATGGGACTCAACTGCTGAGGTCATTAGTCCCCTAGAACTTAGAACTAGTTAAACCTAACTAACCTAAGGACATCACAAACATCCATGCCCGAGGCAGGATTCGAACCTGCGACCGTAGCGGTCTTGCGGTTCCAGACTGCAGCGCCTTTAACCGCACGGCCACTTCGGCCGGCTGGGCGACTGGAATGCGGTGGTTGAGGAACGAGTAGAAGTAAGTGTTACTTGGAATATGAACTTGGTACTAGATATGTGCGGAGAGAAAGACTAATGGTTCTGCAATAAAATTCACCTAGTAGTAGCGAACTCTCTGTTCAAGAACCATAAGGAGAGGAGGTGTGCTAGGAAAAGGCTGGGAAGTACAGGGAGATTTCAGTCTGATTACATCCTGGCCAGGCAGAGACTCCAGATTAATATATTGGACTGTAAGGCAGCTATAGATTTAGATCACAGATTAGATGTAATGCGGAGTGCGATGAGGTTAGTCAGGAAGAATCAATGTGCAAAGAAGTGGGATACGGAGGTACTAAGGAATGATGAGATACGCATGAAGTTGAGGCTATAGATACTGCGGTAAGGAATAACTCAGTAGATACTTCAGTTGAAGAGAGATATACATATTTAAAAACGGAAATCACTGAATTTGGAAAGAAGAACTTAGCTACTCAAAAGCTAACTGCGAAGAAATCATGGATAACGGAAGAAAGAACGAAGTAAAAAAATGTTCAGGGGAAGTCACAGGAATATAGAAATACAAGTCAATTAAGAATTGAATAAATAGGAAGTGCAGGGAAGCTGAGGCGAAAAGGCTAAATGAAAAATGTGAAGCAATCGAAAAAGAAATTACCGTCGGAAGAACTAAC
Source organism: Schistocerca nitens (assembly GCF_023898315.1). Taxonomy (NCBI): domain Eukaryota; kingdom Metazoa; phylum Arthropoda; class Insecta; order Orthoptera; family Acrididae; genus Schistocerca; species Schistocerca nitens. The sequence goes on along the minus strand of NC_064619.1, from coordinate 360,809,538 downwards.
TGAGGTTATACAAAAGTCAAAACAATGTGAAATTATGAGCAAGGGTGGTAACATTAAGAGTGCAATGGGAATGTCACTGTAAAATGCAGAGGAGAGAGCGTATTGGTGGAAAGAGTACATTGAAGACCTCTAAGAGGTGGAAGACTTGCGTGGGTGAAGCGATAGAAGAAGGAACGTGAGTCAATATGGAATCCAGTATTAGAATCAGAATTTAAAAGAGCTTTGAAAGGCTTAAGATAGAATAAAGGCAGAAGAGATATATAGCATTCCCTCAGAATTTTTAAAATCATTGGCGGAGTGGCAACAAAATGAGTATTCCAGTTGACGTATAGAATATCCACTATTTCATCAAAAGTATCCGGACACACCCAGAAACATACTTTTTTCATATTAGGTGCATTTTGCTGCCATCTACTGACAGGTTCTCCAAATCAGACTTGCGTGGGTGAAGCGATAGGAGAAGGAACGTGAGTCAATATGGAATCCAGTATTAGAATCAGAATTTAAAAGAGCTTTGAAAGGCTTAAGATAGAATAAAGACAGAAGAGATATATAGCATTCCCTCAGAATTTTTAAAATCATTGGCGGAATGGCAACAAAATGAGTATTCCAGTTGACGTATAGAATATCCACTATTTCATCAAAAGTATCCGGACACACTCAGAAACATACGTTTTTCATATTAGGTGCATTGTGCTGCCGTCTACTGACAGGTTCTCCATATCAGATACCCCAGCAGTCATTAGACATCATGAGAGAGTAGAATGAGGCGCTCTGCAGACCTCACGGACCTCGAACGTGGTCGGGTGATTGGGTGTCACTTGTCGTAAGTCTGTACACGAGATTTTTCGCACTCGTAAACATCCCGAGGTCCACTGTTTCCGATGTGATAGTGAAGCGGAAACGTGAAAGGACATGTACAGCACAAAAGCGTATAGGCCGACCTCGTCTGTTGACTGACAAAGACCGCCGTCAGTTAAAGAGGGTTGTAATGAGTAATAGCAGATATATATCCAGACCATCACACAGGAATTCCAGACTGTCTGTCTGTGCGAATGCGCACAGGTTGCCCAAACTCTTACGGGAATCGCCAAAGCGTGCGCGAGTAATGAGTGGATGGGCAAATGTCTATAAGGTACAATACACATGTAGAATTGTGGACAGTTGGGAATGTGAGTCTCACGGGAAGCGTGCAAGGGATAAGTCCCTGCAGTCGCCCTATTCATCTGTGTCCTCGGTGGCTCAGATGGATAGAGCGTCTGCCATGTAAACAGGAGATCCCGGGTTCGAGTCCCGGTCGGGGCATGCATTTTCAGCTGTCCACATCGAGGTACAACAACAACACCTGTCAGCAGCTGAGGTTGTCAGTTAGTTATCATTTGTAACAGGATCATTGCAAGTACTGGGACAGTTAGGCGGGTGTGAGAAAACTTTGATTTCATGGTCGAGCGGCTGCTCATAAGCCACACATCACGCCGGTAAATGCCAAACGACGCCTCGCTTGGTGTAAGGAGCGTAAACATTGTACGGTTGAACAGTGGAGAAACGTTACGTGGAGTGACGAATCACGGTACACAATGTGGCGATCCGATTGGCAGCGGGTGGGTGTGGCGAATGCCCGGTGAACTTCATCTGCCAGCGTGTGTAGAACCCAGAGTAAAATTCGGAGGCACTAGTGTCATGAGGTGGTCGTGTTTTTCATGAAGGGAGCTTGCACCCCTTGTTATTTTGCGTGGCACTATCACAGCACAGGCCTACATTGATGTTTTAAGCACCTTCTTGCTTCCCACTGTTGAAGAGCAATTCGGGGACGGCGACTGCATCATTCAACACGATCGAGCACCTATGCATAACGCACAGCCAGTGGCGGAGTGGATACATGACAGTAACAACTGTGTAATGGACTGGCCTGCACAGAGTCCTGACGTGAATCCTATAGAACACTTTCGGGATGTTTTGGAACACCGACTTCGTGCCAGGTCTCACCGACGACATCGATACCTCTCCTCAGGGCAGCACTCCGTGAAGCATGGACTGCCATTCCACAAGAAACCTTCCAGCACCAGACTGAACGTATGCCTGCGAGAGTGGAAGCTGTCGTCAAGGCTAAGGGTGGGCCAACTCAATACTGAATTCCAGCATTACCGATGGAGGGCGCCACGAACTTTCAAGTCATTTTCAACAAGGTGTCTAAATGCTTTTGATAACATAGTGTATGTGTCTGGTGACATACGATCTGACTTTGGAAAGACGTTATCCACGCAATTCCGAAGACTGCAAGATCCTACAAGTGCGAGAATTATCACATAATCAGCTTAACAGCTCATATATGAAAGTTGGTTGCAAGAATAAAATACAAAAGAACTGAAAAGAGAATAGTGGATCTGTAAGGTGAGGATCAGTTTGGCTTTAGGAAAGATAAAAGCACCGGAGAGGCAGTTCTGACGTTGCGGTTGATAATGGAAACAGGACTAAAGAAAAATCAATACACGATGATAGGATTTGTCGACGCAGAAAAACCGTTCGACAGTAGCAAATGGTGCAAGATGTTCGAAGTTCTGAGAAAGGTAGGGGTAAGCTATAGGGAAAGACGGGTATTACACAATAAGTGCAACAACCAAGACATAAAAATAGGAGTGGAAGACCAAGAACGAAGTGGCCAGATAAAAAATGGTGTAAGGCAGGGATATAGTCTTCGCCACTACTGTTCAATCTATACATCGGAGAAGCATTGGTGGGATGAAAAGAAAGATTCACCAGTGGAATTAAAATTCAAGATGAAAGGATATCAATGATGAAATTTGCTGATGAAATTGCTGTGCTCAGAGAAAGCGAAGAAGAATTACTGGATCTGTTGAATGGAATGGACAGTCTGATGAGTACAGAACGTGGACTGAGAATACATCGAAGAAAAAAGTGATGAGAACCAAGAGAAATGACTACAGCGAGAAAGGTAACATCAGGACTGGTGATCACGAAGTAGATGAAGTTAAGGAATTCGGCTACAATGGCAGCAAAATAACCCATGACGGGAGGAGCAAGGAGGGCATCAGAAGCAGACTAACACTGGCGAAAAGGCATTCCTGTGCAAGACAAGTCTAGTAGTAATATAAATATATACTGAAGCGTCAAAGAAACTGGTATGGGCTTGCATATTCAAATACAGAGATATGTAAACGGACAGAATATTGCGCTGCGCAGTTGTTAGATCGGTTACTGCTGCTACAATGGCAGGTTATCAAGATTTAAGTAAGTTTATACATGGTATTATAGTCGGCGCATCTCCGACGTAGCGATGAAGTGGAGATTTTCCCGTGCGACCATTTCCCGAAGGTACCGTGAATATCAGGAATAGGGTAAAACGTCAAATCTCCAACATTACTGCGGCTGGAAAAATATCCTGCAAGAATGGGACCAACGACGACTAAAGAGAATCGTTCGTCATGACAGAAGTGCAAACTTCCGCATATTGTTGCAGATTTCAATGCCGGCAATTAACAAATGTCAGGATGCGAACCATTCAACGAAGCATCATCGATATGGGCTTTCAGAGCTGAAGACCCACTCGTGCACCCTTGATGACTGCACAACACAAAGCTTTATGCCTCGCCAGGGTCCATCAACACCGACATTGGACTGTTCATGACTGGAAACATGTTTCGTGGTCGGATGAGTCTCGTTTCAAATTCTATCGAGTGGTTGGACGTCTACGGGTATGGAGACAGTCTCATGAATCCAGAGATCCTGCATGTCAGCAGGGGACTGTTCAAGCTAGTGGAGGCTCTGTAACGGTGTGGGCTTTGTGTAATTTGAGTGATACGTCAAGATACGACTGTGACAGGTGACACGTACGTAAGCATCCTCCCTGATCGCCTGCATTCATTCATGTCTATTATGCATTCCGAAGGACTTGGGCAATTCCGGCAGAACAATGCGATACCCCACACGTCCGAAATTGCTACAGAGTGGCTAAAGGAATACTCTTCAGAGTTTAAACACTCCCCCTGGCCACCGAACTCCCGAAACATAAACGTTATTCAGCATATCTGGGATGCTTTACAACGCGGTGTTCAGAAGCGATCTCCACCCCTTGTACTCTTACTGATTTATGAACAGCCCTGCAAGATTCATGATGTCAGTTCCCTCAAGCACAAAAAAGAAAGTGTGTGAAATCTTATGGGACTTAACTGCTAAGGTCATCAGTCCCTAAGCTTACACACTACTTAACCTAAATCATCCTAAGGACAAACACACACACCCATGCCTGAGGGAGGACTCGAACCTCCACTGGGACCGGCCGCACAGTCCATGACTCCAGCGCCTTAGACCGCGCGGCTCCTCAAGTACAACTTCAGATATCAGTCGAGTCCATAAAACGTCGTTCTGCAGCACTTTTGCGTGCTCGCGAGGACCCTACACAACAATAGGCAGGTGTACCAGTTTCCTTGGCTTTTCATTGTGCCATAATTAGAGGAAGAAATTTCTGAGAATGTACATTTGGAGCATAGCATTGTATGATAGTGAAACACGTTCTGTGGGAAAGACGGAACAGAACAGAATTGAAGCATTTGAAATGTGCTACAGAAGGCTGTTGAACATTAGGCCAACTGATAAAGTAACATAGGAGGATATTGTCCACAAAATCGGCGACGAAAGGAATGTATGAAAACTTCGGACAAGAATAAGGGAGAAGATGGTTGGACATCTATTAAGACACGACAGAGTAACTACTATGGTATTCGAGGGAGCTGTATAGCATAAAAACTGTACAGGAAGATGAGATTGGCGTACATCCAGCAAATAATTGAGGACGTAGGATGCAAGTGCTCTGAGACGAAGACGTTGTAAGTAGGCTGTTTAGGTTTTTATATTGGTAACGCCACCGCCACCTAGCGCTCTGTATGAAAATCACTGGCTGTGCTGTGTGCATAAAAACTGTACAGGAAGATGAGATTGGCGTACATCCAGCAAATAATTGAGGACGTAGGATGCAAGTGCTCTGAGACGAAGACGTTGTAAGTAGGCTGTTTAGGTTTTTATATTGGTAACGCCACCGCCACCTAGCGCTCTGTATGAAAATCACTGGCTGTGCTGTGTGCAGTCTGTGGCTGGGTGGCATTGTTGGAATTTGCTATTGTAGTGTTGGGCAGTTGGCTGTGAGAGCGGACGATCTGGACGTGTGTCCATCAGAAAGAGTATATTTGTAATATTGATGGACTGATTATATATATATATATATATATATATATATATATATATATATATATATATATATATGAATCTTTTATTTAGCTGGCAGTAGTGGCGCTCGCCGTATTGAAGTAGTTCGAGTAATGAAGATTTTTGTGAGGTAAGTGATTTGTGAAAGGTATAGGTTAATGTTAGTCAGGGCCATTCTTTTGTAGGCATTATTGAAAGTTGCGCTAAAAATATTGTGTGTCAATTTAAGCACAGTCATGTATAATTTTTCTAAGGGGACGTTACAACGTAGGCACTGGAGAGGAATTCGTGGAGGGGCGCATCAAACGAATTAGTGGACTGAGGACAAAATAAAAAGAAAAAGAGAAATTGAGTTACTTCTTAAAATAGCGTCATCGTAATTTCTGCTTCTGTTACGAAAATGTCACGCTATACATCATCATATTATGTATAGTTGAAAAGGTCATAATCTGTATAGAGATAACATTCACTGTCAGTACAAACCTTATGACAGCAAGGTAATATCCATGAGTATCGACTCTTATTCAGATATTGAGATCCACCACAGTCCAGGTAGATACGTCGATAACGGGTCACATAATTACTTGCTATATTCGTCCCCATCCACATTAATCTGTTTGTGACTGCTAACCTCAGGAACAAGAGTAGGGATTTGAAAACGGTTTTCACTAATAGAGGGACTGATTCATGAGGAAGCTTTGTCCATATATTTTATCACCGTTGCGTCCAAGTCATTCTGCCGTAGATAGTTAGTGCTACCCATGGAAAGCCGAACGGACCGCTAGTCTAGTTATGTTCGCTCAGTGAAGAAGCGTAGCCTACCTCCGAAGCTGGGTCTGCGTATCTCTTATGCGGAGGTCTTATGATCAGTACCCTTATTCCCAGGTATTCTTCCTTGGCGGGGAAACTGGAACAGGGTGCACCCATCCTCGTGACGCGAAATAAAAAGCTACGTGAAGCAGAATTATCTGATACAAGGTCTGGGAAATTGACAACGACCGGGAGAGCAGGGCGTTTGACCCGTGTGTACTTCCATCTTTCCAAGGCTCGTTTCCTGAGCGTCGTGTGGAGCCAATATTTTGAGTAATCGATAGTGTTTGGGCACAATCGGGCTCTAGCATCTCGTTGCTGTCTTTTATTGCTTCGCTTCTATTTCGTTTTTCCGCGATTGTTCAGGATTGATCTTCTACGAAGCTCTTTCGTTTGAACCCGCCCGTAGCGTACCCACTATCGATTGCGAGTTCTGTCTTTGGTGTACTTAGAAACCGTAGGTTGGTAACACGACCGACTCACGCGCTTACTGCAGCAGACTCTTTGGCCTGTACTATTTGTAGCCGAGCGCGGTCACGCTGGAGGAGGTTGTCGCGCAGTGGCCTTCGTGTCTGCTCTGGTGACGTCGACATCCTTCCGCGTACGGGTGTTATCGAACCCGAATTTCTACACGTGGAGGAACATCGGCCTGGTTGAGGCCCCTCTGTCCGCTCTTCACTGGTTGTCCGCGGGAGGCGGATGGCAGTATAATCATCGCCTGCGTCGACGATGGCAAACAAACAGTAACCATCATGGGGCGGTAGAGCCACCGTTCGGCGACGGTTTGAGTCCGGGAGCAGTTCGGCTGGGTCGGTGTCTGCCGGGACGACTGGGGACGGCTCAGAATTGTGCACAGCAGTCCAGGACAAACGACGAAGTGCGCCGAGGGAGTGGAGAAAAGAAGTTAAGTGTGAATGTTTCAAGTTGATCGTGCTTTGGGTTTGAGTTCATCCAGTCGTCTTTCCCGCCTTGTGGCCACCGCCGTGGCAATCCTCTGTTCCGTTCACTGGTGCAATTCTGACAGTGCAGATTCCTCCACGCATCCTTGCTAACCGGTGTAGTGGTGTATTTTGGTAGTTATTGGTGTAAGTTTGCACTTTTATGTTTTGGTAGTTCATCCTCCCGCCCTGTGGTTTCAGAATTTCGGGTGGGGAGTTAGTTCCTTGTCTCCCAAGATCTAGTGCTTTATTATTAATTCTAGTTCAGTCTAGTGTTCTGTTAATCCCTGGGTATATGTGTCCGCCATACTATTTGCGCTGTATTTATTCTAAGTGAGTTGCACTGACAGTAGTTGGGGGTTCGATAAGGAGCTGATAAGGGGTCACATTGGTTTCGGCTTGTCAATTGGAGAGTGTTGCCTTAGAGGTTTGTTAATATTGGCATGTCAACGTTGTCTAGCGCTACCGGGACCTAACGAAGAACATTGTGCTGATTAGGGAATGTTGTTACACGTTATTGCTTTCATTTCGATATCTGTATTTGTGAAGACAACCGCATGAAGTAAGATCTGTTCTGAAGCTATGCTGGATCTTGCGCTCTTGGTATTTTTGGTTTTGTTTTGATCCCGACTATTGGGGTGTCAGGAATATGGAACTGTGTTATTAATGTTTGGCTTGAACAGCGGGCACGCGGCTAGTTTAGTACGTGTGTAGTGGCATGGCGTCTCCGTGAAGGCGTGCCCGCTAGATTGCTATTGCGTCTTCTCAAAGTGTAATTTCCACCTTACTAAAACCCCCTTGTTAAGAGGGAGGAAAAAAAAACTTTAGAAATACCTTCTATTTGCATTAACTATCTTACCTGTCGCTTAAGTAAATATCTGCTCAGTGATTAAGATAATGGGAGCACCTATCTTAAAAGCAACTAGCGAAATTCTGTTATGGTGCCCTCGTGCCTAATTTGGTCCGAAAGATTGTATAAACAGGCTTACATGCTCCGTATCGAACTTCTGATGTTGTTTTTTGAGTGATTGTGGATTATTAAAATTCATTATAGTGCAAACGTTTGTATTTAACCAACCGTTATTAATGTGATTTGCTGGAATGTAATACGAAAATTTTTGAGGACCTTAGGTTGTCCAGGTAGAAATTTGAAACCATGCTGTGTTGTGAATTATTGTATTTATGTTTTATATTGCAATGAGAATTTAAATGTGGTAAACCCACGCTTTGTGATTAATAATTAAAGATTTAAGAGTGCGTTCACTTAGCGCTTAGTTATGTGTTGTATTATTATTATTTTTATAAACTTATATTAGGCGTTTTAATTTTTTAAATTAAAGCCTTTCCAATTCGAAAGTGGTGGCCCTCCCATTTTGGGCAATTGTAAGCATTGAAGCAGGATTTACGTAGTTGGTGTTATGTATTGTATGTTATGAATAAATTATTTATGTGTTAAATCACGTCTGATATGTCAATTTCTTGGCCCCGTCCACACCCTGGTCGTAGTCTTTTAATATTAAATGATCAGACCACCGTTCCAGCTTTGACACCATTCCCCTCCACACCGCACTCCGAATGACGTGGCGGTCTGTCGGTACTGAAGGACCGGTCAGGGCTAGTTGTGATGAAGTGTAGAGAAGATATTCTGGAGGAATTTCGGTTTAGCACAAAATGGAAAAGGTATCATTTGACATTTGAGCAAGTTGCAACTGCAAACCATACTAAGACTCGAACACATATCCCTGCTCCACTAAAGACCAAAAATGTGACACCAATATGCCGGGTGCTGTGATGAATTCTGTCTTCCAGATCCTTTCTCCCACAGGTGGTAAAGCAACTGTATTGTGAGAAAGTCTCGGCAAGTCTCGGATTTCCTGGACGGGATTTAATGGCAAGTTTGAGCATTAGGATGATTCGGTAAGCGTGTAATGAAATTGAGACTGTGAAGTCCTTCATACGAAGGTCAGAGATCTTAATTTAATTCTGGAGGTTCAGCTGTATGTTACAGCCGTCTTTCTTTTGACGAGTTAACTGTATGTCATCCTGAAACATCTTGTCTGGCCCCCTTGGCTGTTGCTATTGCATTGGTTATATTTTTAAGTCAGAAAAATGTAGAATAACATATAATTCATTATAATGGAGGTGAACTGAACTTCCTTGCGCACGAAGTTTTTCGCTGATAGAAACACCGCAGTATAAAAGACAGAATTTAAGTGAACATGAAAGTGACGAGGCGTTGGCATCTGTAAATAGTAATTGATGGCACAAAAGAATATCAACCCCCGTCGTCATAGGAGTCTGATTGCCTACTTGTAAAAGGACGAAAGACGAGATGAGTTTCTCACCTCCTCGGAATCTCGCTGAAAAATCCGCTTTCGCGCCCCTGCTCCTCCGCCCACTGTCGCGGTATCTCCGCGTTGCAGATGGAGATGTCGGCCACTTTCATTCGTTCTCCCTCTCGCCGAATTGTAAGTCCCTTCTGCGCAAACACAGTCCACAGCCTTCTTTTGTGTTTCCTTTATCTCTTCCAGCAGTGGTGGAGCGTCGGCGCCTTTGCGAATTACGTGGAAGTCTTGGGTAAGGAAGGAGGCGGAGGTGGCTGTAACTGCGTGTCCCGCGGGTTTTCATATCGGCGCCTCAAGAAAAATTCATTTAGGGTCTTCCCCGAACACGCAGAGAGGGGGGAGGTGGCTGTCCTCTTGAGGGCTCCCGCAGCGTAGCTGGCAGCGGCTGTCACTGTCGGCTGTCAATTGTCCGAAAATCTATAGAGCGGTGGTGTTTTGGAATTCCGACGCGAATAACTGCACCTAGCCAGATTTAGTGGGTTACAACATTCGGCATGTACATACATAATTTAAATAATGAAGCACTGAGCCAATTGCATGTCTTATTATGATTAGCGTTTTGACAATTTATGGCCACTGTCAAGTGTAAATACACACATCGAAAAAAGTATTGCACCATCCCAGTTCCCAGAATTCCTGAAGATAGGCGTTGACTGTCAATATTGTATCACAACCACAGTCACTTTGACTGTTCACAAATGTCACTAAACCCGCACTAAGATGTAGACAACCATGCGTGAGCAGCGCCTATTAGACGAAGGGGGTCCGACAGCCAATCCGTTCCATTCATTCCACCAGGAAGGAGATACAGGGCTCGTTTTGTCTGTAGTTCAACCATGCTTAGACGGTCAATACCGCAGTTCGATCGCGTCTGCGTTGTTACTTCGTGCCAGGAAGGGCTCTCAACAAGGGAAGTGTCCAGACGTCTCCGAGGGAACCAAAGCTATGTTGTTCGGACATGGAGGAGATTCAGAGACACAGGAACTGTCGATGACTTGCCACGTTCAGGCCACCCAAGGGCTACTATTGCAGTGGATGACCGCTATCTACGGAAGAACCCTGACAGCCACGCCACCACCTTGAATAATGCTTTTCGTGCAGCCACAGGACGTCGTATTACGAATCCTCTGTGCGCAATAGGCTGCAAGATGCCCAACTTCACTCCCGACGTCCATAGCGAGGTCCATCTTTGCAACAACGACTTCATGCAGTGCGGTACAGATGGGTTCAACAACATGACGAATGGACCGCTAAGGACTGGCATCACATTTTCTTCACCGATGAGTGTCGCGTATGTCTTCAACCAGACAATCGTCGGAGACGTGTTTGGAAGTAACTCGGTCAGACTGAACGCCTGTACAGAGAGTGCAGCAAGGTGGAGGTTCCCTGCTGTTTTGGAGTGGCATTATGTGGGGCCGACGTACGCCGCTGGTGGTCATGGAAAGCGCTGTAACGGCTGTACGATACGTGAATACCATTGTCCGACAGATAGTGCAACCATATCGGCAGCATATTGGCGAGGCATTCGTCTTCGTGGTCGACAGTTCGCTCCCCCTTCAGCATAACGACATCGCACATTCCTGGAATAGATTTAAAAGGGCTGTTTATGGACGACGTGAGCCACCAACCACTGTGAGGGATCTACGCCGAATCGCCGTTGAGGAGTGGGACAATCTGGACCAACAGTGCCTTGATGAACTTATGGATAGTATACCTCGACGAATACGGAAATGCAACAATGCAAGAGGACGTGCTACTGGGTATTAGAGGTACCGGTGTGTACAGGAATCTGGACCACTACCTCTGAAGGTGTCGCTGTATGGTGGTACAGCAAGCAAGGTGTGGTTTTCATGAGCAACAAAAAGGGCATAAATGATGTTTATGTTGATCTCTATTACAGTTTTATGGACAGGTTCCGGAACTCTCGGAACCGAGGTGAAGCAAAACTTTTTTTGGTGTGTGTACTTACTTAAGGATTTCGTATGATTTTGCATGTGTGATGTTCTGCCTCAGTAGCCGTCTTTTTGACGTAATACTGCTAACGGAAAATCGGACAATATAAATCTCTTGATTTTATTTACACGCTAATATTACAAATAGTATTTTTGTCTGTCTGCTTACGTGTGTAGTGCCTGTTCCATTAAGGAGAAAAGGAAACACGCGCAAACCCTCACTCTGTTTGTTTGTGAAATCAGAATGTCAGAACGATATTGTATCATTATGGCTTCGCAAAGAGTTGTAATACGGGCAAATATCTTACATTTTGTTTGGATTACATTATTTATAAAATGTTGTCACTTACAGTTTTACCTTACCCTTACTGACTATTACTGACTTTCATATTATCAATTATGCTTTGTATTTTATTTTATAGAAAAGAAATGATTCTCTTATGCAATTTATTACAGTTATTATAAATAGAGGAAACATTTGAGAAATGATTGATTCATTACATAGTTTGTAGTTGAGAATTTTTCCGCTTGCTTTGTCGTGGTGTACAAAAATTTCCAGTATCTCCACTACATCCATTGAATATGATTTCTATGATTTCTGGGAGTGATGGATAGTCTAAGATCTGCTTTTGTGGTTTTCAATAGCTGTTCAGTCTTTTTCTGTTGTTGTTTCTATTGCTGATTTTGTGATATGTGTAACATTTATGCCTTCATTGCATCTAAAATGTAAGTTCTGCTAGTCTGTCCTAGGTAGTAGCTTGAGTATGTACGATATGTCATTTTATGTATGCCTGACTCTAAGAATTTATTTTACTTATTTTTTAAGTTGTCCACTTATTTCTGTTGTAGTAGAGGCTCTAAAATGCGTCCCTTAAGAGCTATGAGCATTTGTTCATATTTGGCATTGTCGAAATACATCTACTTAAAGAGTGTTCAAAGCTTTTAAGGTATATATTTTAGAGCCCATGTTTGCGACACATTTTATCTTGTTTTCATCCACATTATGTCCTCACAAAGGATGGAAAATAAGGAGCTTGCAGTAGAAGTGATTTGTTTCACATTATCGAAGATAAAAAGCGCTATAGATCTTAAGGTATGAGCTTTAGAACTCATCTTAAGTAGACATCGATTTCTTGTTTTGATCCATACTACAAACTCTGGAAGTTGCCTATCCCACAATATTAACAAGAAGTACTGGTACTGTCAAAACGATTTTCGCTTATAACTTTCAACTCGGTCGTTTCCGGTACGGGACCCCTTCCACAGATTGATATATTTACCCATCTGTATCATCCCTGACTGTTTAAAACGCCATTGGTTATTTTACTGCCTAGGTAGCAGAATTTCTTAACTTCATCTATTTCGTAACCACCATTCCTGAGGTTAAGTTTCTCTCTGTTCTTATTTCTGCTGCTTCTCATTATTTTTGTCCTTCTTACACTCAGTCCATATTGTGTACCCATTAGACTGATCCATTCTGTTCAGCAGATCATGCAATTCACCTTCACTTTCACTCAGGATTGTAATATCATCAGCAAATCTTATCATATCCTTTCAGCCGGCCGAAGTGGCCGTGCGGTTAAAGGCGCTGCAGTCTGGAACCGCAAGACCGCTACGGTCGCAGGTTCGAATCCTGCCTCGGGCATGGTTGTTTGTGATGTCCTTAGGTTAGTTAGGTTTAACTAGTTCTAAGTTCTAGGGGACTAATGACCTCAGCAGTTGAGTCCCATAGTGCTCAGAGCCATTTGAACCATATCCTTTCACCTTGAATTTTAATTCCACTCCTATACCTTTCTTTCATTTCCATCATTGCTTCTGAGATATACAGAATGAACAGTAGGGGCACTTCGTTCTCTTCGTCCACTCTTACTATTCCCTCTCGGCTCTTGTACATATTGTATGTACCTGTCTCTCTCTATAGCTAATCCCTATTTTCCTCAGGATTTCGAACATCTAGCACCATTGTCGAACGTTTGTCCCTATAAGGCGTCTTGACCTTCCTTTACTCTTGTTTCCATCACAATCGTAACGTCAGAATTGCCTCTCTGGTGCCTTTCGCCTCCATGAAGCCAAACTATTCGTCATCTAATCGCTTAGGGACCAAATTGTTAGAAGTGGTACTGATATCGCCAATTGTCGCCAACCAGCACTCAGCCGGCAAGTGATTGAACTGTGTTCTGTCTGTTGTTTCAGTCTGTGATAGTCAGTGGCGACCCCTGGCGACAGTACCAAGACATGTAGCCAATCGACCTACCGCGCCAGGCCTTTGTGTGCGCTTATCTTTGGCTAATCGGTTGTCCAAGTGCTGCTTCTAAGAGGTCTCTGGTGTGCTCTCTCTCTTGCAGACAGGCCGCCGTGGAGGCAGGTGGTGCCCAGCTGGAAATTTCGAGGTGCGTGCGGAGCACTGGCTGTCTGGGAATGGCGGCTGTGTTTTTGACGGCGGGCCAGTGGGCTGCGTTCCGCCGTAGTTAAATGTGCCGCGGGAAGAGTGGCGTTTTCCACGATGGCCTAAGGACCGGTGCTGCTAACTGCCGTCTGTGTCGGTTCTACACTAAGTGCCGCCACGGGATCGCAAGCTGCATGTTTACGTCCCTCCATTAACACCCGGTGAGGAATTTGAAGTGTTTGCTTAGATTTAGCATTGCAGAAGCGCTGTTGCAACTGCAATTACGACAAGCTTAGCACTCGAGTGCCTAGCAAGGTGTGCTAACGTAATACCCGTAAATTGGGCGAGTTTCTGAGAGAAGCCGATAACAGCTTCTATGCTATTTCAATCATTTGATTTATTTGCCGGGTACAGCCTTCCATGGTAGAACTTCCTTCTAATCGCATGCTTGCTGTTTGATCCTTTGTTGCGACAAGTGGATGAAGACATACGATCTTACATTCAGCGTTAAGTGTCGGCGTGACCTATAATGTTCCATCTGTGCTCTTGTGGCGATCCTTATGGAGTTGGTACAGCCTGGGCTCTCTAAGCATCAATGGGGATGTTTATTTAAAACGTGCAGTGCGGGTCTTGTAACCAAAAATTTTCTACTTCTTGTAAATGAAACTAAATTATATTAGCTCATTGTAGCTCTGTTTTTTACTTGTCCTTCCTTATATTGCAAAACAGATTGGTACTGAAGGAAGATGTGAGCTAATCCCTAAATCTTATCGCCAGAGTGTGAGATTCAGCTATTTGTTGCTACACTACATTGCGCGTGTAAATTTTATTGTGTTTGTAATAGTCGTCATATGTATGTTTTAGAACTAGTTCATTTGGGCTATTTGGCCGCGTTCTTGCGGAGTGTCACGGGTTCTACCATTCGGTGCGAAACGCTTGCAATAAGGTTGCTCAGAATATTTTGTAAAGGTTTCACCTTTAAATTTCTTATTACATTGTTGTGTACGTCTGTTGTAAAAGTTTGAGCTTTAAATTTTTATTGCAGTTGTTGTATACAGCTGTTCTTAAAACATTCTTTAAACTGATTTCAGTGTCACTAGATGTCCCATTTAAGGATCAGCTGGGTCTTACTGTGAGTGTATGTACATTATTTCACGCACTGCTGAAAGGTTTTAAGAGTTGTTTGATTTTATTTAAAGTCTGTAACGCTAATATCATATCATTTTACTTTCATGTGCTCATTGATATAAAGAATATTTATCAAATCTAAATTTTTGCTTTGCATCGCTCTTAGTTTGGAAATTGGTAACTACATCGTTTGGTTTTGGGGGCCTTCCTTTTAACTTCGCTGATTTATGCGGAATATTGTGATCTTAATAAATTGTAATTCAAATGTCCATTAATTGCCCATGTCTTCGTTGTCCTTCCTAACTGGTGCTTGATACGGTTTCGTTAAAAGGCCAATGTCTGCTCGACATGTGAGAGGTAATGTCATCGGTACTCACAATGTGCCGTCCATCAAACTCGCTGGTACAGCGTCTTTTGCTTATCTGCTGTCAACTGTCTCACTGACGGGCATTGTAAGGTATATCAGCTGTCATTTCCGAAAATCCTACTCGAAACTAGGATATTGCTTAAGAATGTAAATGACGGAACCAAAACGAGATACTGGGAAAAAAATGACAGGCCCACAATCCTCACCGATTACGATGTTGGACAACAGCTTTCAGTTATGAACAATTTCAGAGTAAACTGTAGGTCAGCTAAACTGGTTCCAGCCTGGACAGAGACTGTGGAACTTCAGGGACAAACGGGGTCTCTCTAAGAATAACCGGCCTGACTGTGATGCTTTGGAGACTGCCGGCCACTTTGGAGAGAACTACACAGAAGATGACGCTTGTAAAGTCCACTTGTTCTCCATGCTGCTGGTGAGACGATTGTTACACTAAACCTTACATCATCACAGTTATGCGATAGATAGTGCTTGTTGCTGTTCATGACTCACGATGAATTTCAGGTATTAGTGCATTATGAAGTAATCGAGCGATGTGGAATACCATAATTTTTCATCCGTGGTGCTTCTAAGCAGGAGGCGCACAAACTTCATCCAGGTGTTCCGGTGATGCTCTGTAGCGTGTTGAGTTCCTCTACAGACATCGTGTGAGTTGCGGGGCAGAAATAGTGTTACCGTAGTTTGTCAAAATATTAGGACGCATGTTTTCAAAATGTGAAATAATTGTTGAAAATGTACACCAACGATTAAAACTATGGAATTTACCAAGAAAAAAAAAAGAAACAGAAGATCGTTTTTGCCTATGGATACAGCTGGATGCGTTGTTATGTTGTGAGGTCCAAGATTTCATGTCGGGTAACATGGAATACTTGGTATTCCATAAAACACACCCTTACTGTGTAAGTCTGGGAACGAAGATTAGATCTGAAATTTGCAAAGACATCAATGTAAAACGAATTAATGTAATACATAAGGAAACCTTTGTTTCAGAATTTTGTTTTGGAAGTTAATAAATTTAACAGATTTCTTATCGAATCAAATTATTTTTTCATTACCAGTATGTGCTTCATTAGAGAGTTTAAGTTAAGAGAGACCTCAAAAGTCTACTCCGTTTGCATTATGTTTTTCCCCAAAATTTACAAGATTATCTGCTTTTTCACAGCTCTATTCCCTACAAGTGAAACTTTACTACAAATACTTTATCGATGGTAAGTTTTTTTAAATTTTATTAAGAGAAATACAAATACTTACTGCCAAATAGGTTGGTGCACTTTTATCAGTTTCATCATGCTTCTCTATCACCGCGATCAAACGCTTTCACTTCTATTTCACCTACTTGTTCAAACCCGATCTGGTTTCCACATAGTACTTCGCTTGGAGAACGAAATTTTAAAAAATTAGATCTCAACTACTGGTTGGCTATTTTTTTATTATTTTAATAAAGAATCGTTTTTCTGCCTATTGCATTTTGTCTTGTAGATAAGATTCTCGAATTTTCCTTTCTCAACTCTCGTAAATGTACACGAAAAATGCTTACAACAGCGGCTTTTTTTCATTGTTTTTATCATAGGGTTAAGCAGGCTACAACTGAAGAAATTCACTGAGGTAAATAAGTATGCTAAGGAGTTTTTGGACATTTAATTTTTTCTTAGTTATAGGCAATCTTTACGGAGGACCATTTCATTAAAACGGATACACACACACACACACACACACACACACACACATACATACAGAGAGAGAGAGAGAGGGAGAGAGAGAGAGAGAGAGATAGATATTCGCCCGCATTTCATGATGCGGTTTTACCAGTGCGGTTTGCGACATTAGACGTGCAGTTCGCTGTTTGCTGAAAATTACTGCTCCACCTGACGTGTCGTACGGGAAGTGCCGCATTAAAAGGGTTTATTTACACCATTAGTCGCAATTTAAGTTTATAATGGCACCACAAATAATTTTCATTAAAAGTAATAGACTTTACGCAGGAAATGAAACTGCCCTTTGTTCGCTACGCTGTTGTTGCAACATTATTAAGTGCTTCACTTCTCTCCATAATGGAGGCAAGCACATTAATTATGAGTCAAAATGCTTTCCGTTAGACTTTTAATAGGCTTAAGAGCGTGAAGCTGTCACATTATTCAGTCTAGCTCACCTATCTTTTCCGCTTCATATCTCGTAAGATAATGAAGAGATTAATGATGAGATTTCGTCATTCAAAATTACCACAATTTTTCAAGAAAATGAAGGAACTTTAATGCGTGAGTTTACTTACGTTTCTTGTGTTTATGCTCTGGAAACTCATTTATATATGCCACATAGGAAAATTGTTCGGGTGAATAATCGGTGATGTAATTTTTTCGTCCGTTATGAAAGTCTAAATTGTTTTGAACTGCTCGGTCGTAAGTGCACTGCGAATCGAGAAATGTTTACAAAGGCAGTCTTTTGATTTATTTGTAAAGCATTCTCAGTGGTGTTATTACACACATTTTCAGTTAGTAAGTCCTGATATTTCGGTTACTATAGATATAAACTGTTTTGCTCAATACTTGTAAAAGTTGTATGTGTATAGGCCTCCATGCAACGTTTACTATCTCTTGTCATGTTATACAGTAAAAACTGGTTTTGAATTTGGCGTTCAAAACTTTTACAGTAGCACCTTTGATGGTATTTTTCCACTAAAGCGATATACGTCTAGGGAAAATTTCGCTCAGTTTCAATATGATATGACGGAGAAAAGTAAGTTTAAATAATTTTGTTGTGACAGTTATTACGACAGCCATGCTAAAGAAGTGGGAAGACATTAGAACCATCTTTCTATATCATCTCTGAAGGGTATTACTGACACTGTGAGATCAGGAAATTCTCTCAACCTCCGAATGTTTTGTAATGCAATTGAATATTCTCATCACCACTGCACAAGTCTACTTGCAGGCTTAATGTCTGTTCTGTTAATGTTGGACACCATAGTCGGAAATAGGAACCAGATTTTACACGTAAAACACATTCACTCTTTACCGTCTATCAGAAGCGCAGTATGCCTCGCACCAGAGTGAAATATACGAGAACAGTTATGTGGGTTCCATCTATCTGTGAGAAGAGTAAGTATTCGGTAAACATCAAGTTATGCATGTGAAGCAAGCTATCAACCTGCGACCTACACGCACTCGGTACTTGGGCTTAGACAACCACTAAAGTCAGATTAGTGTTATGTTTCTGCTTACTTCTGTCAACAGTTTGTACAAGTTATCTTCAATGAAAATAGGTGTATATTTGGACTAAGAAATGGCCGCATAGAACAAGAACAGGCACTATATCCTCAACAGTAGGAACCACACTTGTATCACGACACAGAGATAGAAATAATTTCAGTATTTAGGCAACTAGGAATCTCTCATGAAATCACATTACAAATAGGCTGCGGTGTGGCGGAAAAACAATATCTTCTTTCTTTCTTCTTATCTGCCATTATCTTTTAACTAAATTTAGAAGTGGTTCTCATAAGGCGTAACATGACAAATGCTTCCACGTAAAAGCAAGATTAAGATGTACATTTCAGTAATCAGTTCAACAGTTTACCATAGACTATGTTGGATTAAACTGTAACAGGTTGTGTAACACTGGCACATACCAGTTATTAATCTAAACTATGATTTTATACGCCAAATATAATGCATATTCAGCGTAATATTGGATGTTGGGATAATATTTGTTACTATTCATATAGGATTACACCACATTGTTCTACGCCAAATAACAAGAAAATAAACAGCAATTGCAACATATCGAATCAAAATTGTTCAAATGGTTCTGAGCACTATGGGACTTAACACCTGAGATCATCAGTCCCCTGGAACTTAGAACTATTTACACCTAACTAACCTAAAGACATCACACACATCCATGCCCGAGGCAGGATTCGAACCTGCGACCGTAGCAGTAGCGCGGTTCCGGACTGAAGCGCCTAGAATGCAACATATCAGACGATGTGAACATAGAAACTTTAAAAACAAAGCGAAGTTAACTTTTCTCACACATTTATTTCTTATGACAACAAAATTGTTATGAAAGTGAAACTGAAATCATTTACTTTCTACGCCGTGTAGTGTTACAGGCTTATTTAACATCGTATAGAGTACTGTGAAAATTAATGAGTGTATTTTAAAACGGTTCTGATTTCTTCTTTATGTTGATTGATTGACATTAATGCTACTGTCTGGTTGAGATCGTTTTATTAAGCAGCTGAATGGACTGTCATTTGTTCATGTGTGTCCTGTAATGATTTCCAATGTGACTTGCAACCAAGCACGCAGCTGATAACTTTTCCCCACCTTGTTTGTTACCTTGCAAAACTGAAAGTGACTTACTGCCTGGGACCCTACGTAAACGTTAAGTAGAACAACATTCACCAAAACACCTTGTAAACTACTGTGATAACAGCGGCACACACCTGTCCATTGAATCCAACTCTAATCAGACTGTTTCTATACTGAACTAATGTCTCTGGTAATACCTGGTACATAGCGTCTGTCTCTAAGAAAGACTTTCTGAGATCGCAGATACGGAACAGAAACACATTTCAATCAGATACAAAATAAAAACATATAAATGAGGCACATAAACATATAAGATATCCACAGATATTATTTATGTAAATGCTGCTATCACAATAAATAATTTCGGGTTATCGTTTGGTAATGAAGGTGGATACGTGGGTAGACAGTACAGTGCGACTTCGTTACACGAAAAAGTCTTTCACCAAGCTGGTAAAGTCGATGCGTATTGGTTAGTTACTAAATACTAAATATAGAACATAGGATACGAGACTGGCATCTTTCAAAATTTGGTTTTTAGCTTTATACAACATCCTGACTACCTAAGTGAAGCTAATTTCTTTCATAATGGCGATGGAGATGAAACAGTATTTTTCCATTGTGACAGAGCGTTGAAATATTGGGATAAAACGAATAACCTATGGATTGAAGATGGTGTATGGTTAACTAAACAAAAAGAAAACAAGCCCAAACCCTCTCAACCTAATAAAACTCTAATCAAATTTGGACTAGTAATTAAAAACTCTATTGAAAGAATAAATATTAAATCAACCATAACAAAACGATTCATCTTCTTGGAATTGCTTGTTTGTGCTTCTTGAGAGGGAGTAAAATTTTTTTGGGTGATATTTGTGAGAACAGAGATGAAAAAATTACAGTAAAAGTTGCAGCTAGTATTAAAACTCCACCATATCTTCTGTGAGAACTTCTGACAATGCTCGCCTGTGGAAAATCTGCTTCCAGGAAGATGTAACAGTACTACTCTTTCCCCACAGATGTATTGCTGCTTGTGTTAAATGTCGACCTACCCTTTCCTCGTGTGATTTGTGTCATGGACGTGTTTTACCTACAGTAAGTGCATTTTTGACGAAGGTATCGATGTTATAAGAGATACTATTATTTTAGGATGTATTTTTATGGTTTGCTAATACACACTGTACAAAATAATGCATTATCGTTAAAATGTACTATTTTCTTCTTTCTTTTTACATCAGTCTGCTCTTAATATGATAGCTGTGATTACACTGTAATCTTCGATGAAGAGTCGTCATTTTTATAGTTCTGAAGCCTACCTGTCGAGGTAAGCAGCCTTGCATGTGGTTAAAAAATATCATTTCCTCCCGAATATAGTACTATTGTCAAGATCTGTGCTACACAGTTCCGTACGATCCGGTAACAATCGCTTTGCGACGTGCACACCCCACAAAGCTGATAGTGACTAGACTCTGTACTGGGGCGTATTAAAGAGAGAAACAGAAAACCTGAGTGCTGCGTACGCCCATACATTACTGTAGTATAAAGCATTACACAGCGCACGTAACCGGAAGTGGCGGGTGAAGGTCCTTGGTTTCTTAATGTATGCAGTATAAGTTGGATAGAAGGATGATATCATGTACTAGCACTATAAGGGGGGTTTTCCCTGCACTATGGAGGCGTTGTACCATTTTCCACAGTCAGGAGCATGTATCAGGAGAAAGTGACATGGATGCAGTGGCAATATAAAAAGTCTACCTAAAGCACAACTGGTAAAATGGACCATCAGCCTGGCCACCTGTAGATGTCTACTAGTTTATGTATTCGGATAAAAAGTTAGATTTTATTAATCATAATCGATATTTGCGAGAACATGACGTTTGGGAGAAACGTTTACATCTTCCTCCGCTAAAAAGAACATCGTTTTCAATCTCTGATTCATAACTAAGGGGATGGACTGTTCAAGTTGCTGGAGATACGGACGTATATTTCAAAAATGAATATGGGATGTATATGGTGTGGAAGGGTGTAGCTCTCAGGGAACATTAGCCAATGGTTTGGAGTACCACACGCAGCATCACTGTAGTTAAATAACTCTGACAGACATTTGCATTGCTGGATTGCTGGGTATTTTTTCTTGCTAAGCAAATTACATTTCAAAATAAGGAGGGGTTCTTTATGGAACTATATGGCAAGGATGAATGTAGTTTTATCGGAAGACTGGTTAATAGTGGGAGGGAGTTCCACATAGAGTATCACTGTACTCAAATAACACTGACTTACGTTTGGAGGCTGTGCGACAATAATTCACAAATAATTGTGTTGTATGCTTTGAATTCTGCATTTAATGCAAACAAAAACTGATGGAATAGGTATCCCGCCTTACATTGAACATCAGTTGATCTCAGAATGATTGAGTGACCGAAATCACAAACGGCACATCCCCACCTCAATGCTCCCTATATCTTAAGCAAAACAATACCACAATCTCCTCTCGTTCCACTGCAACACATACCGCATCATGCACACTACGTATGTGCATGACACTTCGATGCCTTGGGAGTACGCTCTGAATCTCGAGCTGTTGATTTTAACGTAGCAATTCTAGGCATAATGAGTAATGATGCACTAACACTGCAGCTGTCGGATATGGGAATAACGAGACAGAACATCGTAGTTAACCGTCAACTGCCCATCGATATGTATGTCAGTCTACCGTACAGCTTCTCCACTCTGATTGAACGAGTATCCATTTCGAATCTCAACGTATATTCTCATCTTCCACAACAACTTTGAGGTCATGCCAACTGATATCCCGACAGTAACAGGTATAGACCGGTGTAAGGCTAAATGATCCGTACTGGTGAACAGTAACATTGATTCGGCAGCTCAACACAACACAATCGCTGTTCACGAATCATGAGAGATCACATCAATTCTTTTTACGTGGATGGTCCACGAAGCAAGGCCGGCCGCGTTGGCCGAGCGGTTCTAGGCGCTACAGTCTGGAACCGCGCGACCGCTACGGTCGGAGGTTCGAATCCTGCCTCGGGCATGGGTGTATGTGATGTCCTTAGGTTAGTTAGGATTAAGCAGTTTTAAGTTCTAGGGGACTGATGACCTCAGAAGTTAAGTCCCATAGCGCTCAGAGCCATTTGAACCATTTTGAACCACGAAGCAAAAGCATCTAGTAGATACTGCTAGCATCGTAAACATCGGTAAATTCCATTCAAATATGTAACCCAAAAAAAGAAAAAAATGTCACGGATAGGCGACCTGTTTTCCCCGAAAACATAATAGTGGTTTAGGGTATGTGTAGAAGTATAGAGACAATCATTTCTTTACTCATCACCGCTTGAGATTGGGATGGACGGGTAATCGGTAATACTGGTGCGATGTAATCTCCACCATGCACTGCACAGCGGCTTGAGGTGTACTTGTTTTATTTGTAGGATGTTCGCAGGTGATGGAGTTGTCTGCAAGACCGACGGTAGGGCATGTGTTTGACTTGAACGTAACTAAATCTATTGGACAGTAATATGAATAGAAATCCCGAAAACAGTCATCGTTAATCGCAGTAAAATCCTTAGCAGTAAGCATTTGTAGCGAGCTGAAGGAGAATCCATATGTCAGATCAATTTGCTGGAATCTTAAGGGAAGCAACCCAAAGAAAGGACTGGCAGGTTGGTGAGCTAAAGCAGGAGAATATATCAGGTTCAAATACATTTGCATGGATTTTTAAGGGATTGTAATTCAACCAGTAAGAAGTGACAGTGTGGGAAGCGATTGGCCGCAATTCCCGTCGGCATGTCACCTGGAGACTATGGCCTTACAATTCGGATCGAAGCATAAGAGGCAGTTATATGACTGTGTTGCTAGAGGAAACATCGACAGTGATTTGGCCTGGCTTGTGATTGTCAGTTAATTGTCTCAAGATATACGATAGACGATAGTCGGAAAAGCGTTTAGGTGCTGGGTTTGCTTCTAAATAAATTACTACACTGCGCATATCCGTACTACAATGTTGACATACTCAGTTCTAGACGGATTGCGGTATCATGGTCGGTCCACTCCCGAAGTGCGGCAGCTGTGAACTATGCGTGGAGGTGCGAGGCTATTACACTAAAGCGAATGATCACTGAGTGGCGTTCGTTTTGGAAAATCTGTAATACTGTTAGAATTGTGTTACGAAGGTATACCCCAGCGGAAAAACTGGTGGGTGATGTATTTCTCATGAAACCTATTCTGTCAACGAAGACTCTGATACCTCTACGTCGTCGCATATCTTACGTTGTGATTATTGGAATACGATAAAGGAGAATAGCACACGTACAGGGATATATTTATAGACGATCATTCGATATCGATGAACTTCAGATGTGTCAGAATTTCATTGTGCAGTCCTCGTATAGCTAAGGTGCAGCAGTAGGACTTCCTTCGCCATTAAAAAACCTGTATCTGGCTTAGAGGTCATGAAGGAAATTAGGGTATAAACAGAAGCATGCAGACATTTAGTGTAATCGATCATTACGTATCTATAATATTAGCAGTGATTTACGGAATACTTATTTAAATGTAGGCTCCTGTCGATAGCTGGGTTCGACACCGGTAAGCTACAGCTGTTTGCAGAGAATTGAGGATTGATGATCGTTGGAGCTGAATTTAGAGAAATGTAACTATTGAATCTAAAATAGTCGAAGAGACCTGCTACTCTTGTATTACGTCATTCACTAAAAATCACTGGAAGCAGTACCTATTGCAAACGGACTCGAGAATCTGCGTGATGGTGAATTTCTCCCTGAACTTTAGTGTGACATTTTTTCACGTTGTGGTAGCTCTCTACATAGAGGGCTAGAAGCCCTCTAACTAATGGAACAGTGCTGTCACAACGTGATGGGATTTCGAGAGAATTAACGGGGCTCTGCGACTTGGCTGGGGGTATATATCGTCATATGTCGAAGATTGGAAGCTTCGTGCGAATAAGGAAAGTAAGCGATGCTCTGACAAAAGGGAAGTAGAGATGTGACCTCTTTACCGTTTCTTCTAATCGTTGTCAGCAAACATATTACTCCCTCCCGCATATATCGCGTGAAGTGATTCCAATCAGAAAATTAGCGGCTGATCGACGAATTGATAGAGGCAATATAAAAACGTTCAGGGAAAGACGGTAATATGACTTTATGAAAGCCTTAGTAATGAGATTAATAGGAAGTGCAGGGCAAGCACGGCGATGAGGCTGCAGGAAAAAAAGTGCTCTTTTTCTCGTTGTGATAGCGCTCTACCTAATCAGTGACGGGACTGGACAGCTTTCTAATTAATGTTAAAGTGCTTTCAGAATGTGATGGGATTTCGCGAGACTTAGGAAAGCTCTGTGACTTGGCTAGGAGCAAACATTACCCGTCAAAATCAGGTGGATTTAAATGCTGTATATCAAAGATTGAAAGATTTGTGAGAATACGGCGGTTAAGCGACATTCTGACAAAAGGGGAGTTGAGAGGTGAGCACTATACCACTTCTTCCAGTTATTGTGGGCAAACATATTTCACCCTCTCTCTTATATCCTCTCACATACGTCTCGCGAAGTGATTGTAATGAGAAAATTATAGGCTAATATGAAAGTTTTTAGTGAGACACAATCAGCAGCAGAACTTCCGTCTTTTGTTTTCTCGGTAAGTAACAGACAAAATTCTTCAGTGAGTATAGTGTGCCTATAGATGGATGGACTAACATCGTAATAGGTAGACTAAATTTAAATCTACATCTGTACGCATATTCTGCAAGCCATCTTACTGTGCGTAGAGCAGGGTATACTGTCATTATCATTTCTATTCCACTCGCAAACTGAACGTGGGATAAAAAGACTACCTATGTGCCTCCGTATGAGCGCTAATTTTTCGTTTTTATCTTCGCCGTCCTTTTGCGAAATGCATATTGGCGTCAGTAGAATCTTTCTGTAGTCAGGTTCAAATGTCATTTCTCGAAATTTTCTCAATAGTGATCCTGGAATAGAACATCCCATTTCCTACAGGGATTTCCATTTGAGTTACCTTGCGAGTGTAATTTGATTGAAGAAAAAAAGTCACCATGCAAAGAGAATCTTATAATCAATTTAATTAATTAGTCAATCAATTTGATATCAGTGACGTATCGTCAGATGGGTGAAAGCGAGGTGAAAGTTCCAGGGATCTGATTCAAGCGTTGGAGCAGTAATCAGGCGTTTTTTCGGTGTGGCGAGATCTTTTAACGAAGTTTCAATCTCTCACCTACACAGATAAAAATGACCATCGTGATAAAATTAGTTGTTTTTCCGAATTTATACAGTGATACGTAGTTCCAGCCTGATATTAGCAACTCCTCTGTGCTGCTGTTTGGCTGCCTTAAGAGATTTCGTAAGTGACGAGACATTTGATAGAAACTGAGGAAGAATCCTATGACAGAGATAGAACATGCTCCTTAGCACTCCATCATGAGTTAAAAATGAGTTTAATATTCGAGTCCTGTGATGCAGGCCGTAACAAATATTATGCTGATATGAACAGATTTTTTCACCAGATGTGAGAATACTTGGAGGAAATCTAGCGTATGCCATACTGTTGTACAGGGTTTTCACAGTAAGAACCAACAAGTAATTTAGCGATGCGGAAACTTGTGTATACTCCGGTCTATTTCGTCTCCACTCACAAAAGGGGGGAATCTACATTTTGGGTGAGAAATTCGAGGTGTATGGACAGCAGTATCCTCATCTTGGATTTGGCAAGTGGATTTTTTAAACTGGGGAGTCTATGTTGTGAAAAAATTCGGTTGGGAGTTAGCAAAGCTGATCTGTGACCAGCGGCAGGTGTGGTCACAAGGACTCGGCCGACCAATAGCTCTCGCTTAGCCTGTCGCGACTCGGCAGGTACAAAGAAAGGCTTCGTTTGGTTGGCTCTTCAGGGACACAATACACTCGGTGGGTAGCGCTGGACAGGACTGGAGGTGACGACACAGTTCTTTGTCTTGAGATGCCATGTTCAAATAAGATATGAACAACAAACTCATAAAAAATATCGCACAACGAATTTTCCAAGATTCTGTTGGGATGTGTTTCATTCCCTGATGCTGTTGCTACATGACTCCTGATGACCGGAAATGATTTTTTCTACCATGACATCGCAGTTTTGTGCCGCCTCTCGTGGCAGATTTGTCAACTAGTCTATTTGGCCTCTGCATGTCAATATGAACACACGCACAAGAAAAAGAAGCATTTTCCAACACAATGATACCCCAAAATAAAGGAAAAACTAACCTATGTCCTTCCACTCAGACAGCTCAGCACAGAATGAGTTTTTCCCTCCAATGTCCAACAGGATAACACCCAAAATAATGGAAAAAAAATATATATAGAGATGCCGAGACTGAGCGATTGTTCCCACCAACTTTTTTCCATGATATATGGGGTGGGGCAGGAGGGGTGAATGGAAGGAAGTGAGTGGAGGAGGGTGGAGGGGAGAGGGAAATCTCATGACATGATTAGCACATCTACAGTACGGGGCACAGTGGGAAAGGTGGGGGTCCGCCACCTCGAATAAATTAGAAGTGGCGCCATTCTCTCATATAGTCTGCTTATATAGTCGAGGTAGACACTTCTGAAGCGATCCTAGCCGACAGTGGTCCGCAGTTTGTACCATTTATACCAAGAGAGTGGAAGCTGGCATCACATATTAAAGAGCTATACGCGACACCGTGCCATCTGGCTGGTTGCTGAGTGGAACGTCGCTTGAGACAGATTGCGTTATTAGCCAGAAAGTATTATTCCCGAAGAAACACCGCCTCTGAGGAAGATATAGTAAAGTATTTGAGGATATTACTAACTACACCACTCATGAAAGCACCAGCCAGATGCCATACGTGACGAAAGGAGAAGAGCCTTATGACTTGATCAGGAAAAACGTTAAGTACGGAACCTATGATATTCCATGTAGGGGATCGAGATGTTATCACAAAAAATCGAGCGAAGACCTAGGAGGAACGGAGAAGCATTTTCGATTTGTTTAATGGAACTTTGTGATAACGAGGAAACTTGAATATATGAAGTGACAACATCCAATTCAGATCAGAAAAATGGTGACAGAAACACCACTGAGTTGAAGAGGTATAGAGAGGAATGATAGGACTATTGATTTACGGAAAGAAACTTATTTCAAGGTAAGAAAATTGTGCCACATTTTAATCAGAGAATATGTACTGCTGTTCACACGAGTATACGAGGCTAATCAGTGAGAGTCTAAATGACAGCTACAACAGTCAGTAGGTGATATAAGCAAGTGATTCCTGTAGGAAGCAAATTTGGATGCTCGAGGGGACGAAGTGGTTTCTCTGTGCACTATGAGCCGGCAGCTACTGCAGAGGAACGTTTGTCAAAAATAGGTGTGGTATTAGTCGCCCAAAATATAATTGGACTTAAGAGTGAGGGCGCTTCAGTCGTCTTATCGTTAGTTTTTATCGTGCTTTTTCATTAGGACATGCTGAATCACTTGGCAGTTTACGCAAAACTGTCTTGAAATCCTTCACAATGAGATGTATATCCATTAGGCACCACTGTATTTGTTTACTGTAAAGTCACCACGTGTTTCCAATAGCAGTCACGGAAGACACAGTGCAGTAATATCGTGGTCGGATGATACTCGAGGCGGCTGAAGAAACGAAAGTTGCCACTTCACCCGCTATTTGTAAATAGTGCAGCGTGCAACTGATTTGAAATGTGAGTAATGTATTGGCTTACGTGGCAGCAGGGAAGAGTGTGTGCGTGTGTTTGTGTGTGTGTGTGTGTGTGTGTGTGTGTGTGTGTGTGTGTGTGTGTGCGTGTGTGTGTGTTAAGTTAAATCATGTTACACCATTGTAAATGGTTAATTAATGTAGAAATTCTATTAACCAAAAGTTATTACCAGAATTTCGTAGGTAAATGCAACAGGATTATTTGACGTATGCTGCTGTATCATGCGTCCAGTATTTCTAATCGTTTAGGGTTGTGTAAAATATGAATTAAGTGTGTATGACCTTTTTTCTTCTCTGCAACATTGCTTCTCTTGTATTATAATGACTGTGTGTACTGACTCAAAGGAATGTCGTACGTAAAATCATTATCGATATTTATTGTGTTTTTTTTCATACGTATGTGTGATTTCATTGTAATTTTAGGAGCTTTGGCCCACTAGGAAAATTAATATCTGTGAATAAAGTTAAGAAGAGACAGTTGAGCAGTGTTGGTGAGCTTTCTGTAGTGGCAGTTGTGGAAGAAGTTGAATACGACGAGTACGACGAGTACGACGGATTGTTGTCATTAGCTGCAATAAACTGCGTGTTGCCTGGATGGGTATGCTCAGAACTATATGGGAATCTGTGCGAGAGATGCGCTACTGAACAGTTTAATTTCAATGATATGTAAATAAACGGCGGATTCCACATCAATGATCCACTGTTGTTTCTGAAAATTCATGCTCTCAATATTAAATTAACCCGATTAGCCTCGTTCTGCTCTGTTCAGAGAAAGAGGGAATGTTTATTATGGTGTATTTTGAAGGATAGCACTCCTCTCAGGTAGGAAGCTGTAGAATGCACATCTCTGCATTCACACTGCGAATGTCAATTGAAATTTAATCCCTGTGAGGTGTCATACGAACTCCCATCGGTAAATATTATTTAAGTGTAGTACGTAGGTTCAAGTTATTTTTCTGTCCATCTTCCAGCAGTTCTCCTTCAGTAAAACGTCAGATTAAAATAGCATTCCGTGCTGTAAAATGGTATTTCAAATTCCAGAACTTCACATAAAAGTCTCATAAGAAAGTGTGTTGACACAACGGCCTATGCTGAGGACACTCGTTTCCCATTACTTTATTAATTAGTGGTAACTCCTAAGCCATAGTTAAACTAAAAATATTTTGAAGACACTGGGAATAAAGATTACATCATTCTGTTTTATTGGTACTGTGAACCTACGGTATTAAAGATAGTACTTGTGAATCAATACAGGCATTTATAATCGTCTAACCACGACATGAAGCTGTCAATAGACGCATTATTTGTAGGCAGATTGCTCACATATTCCTTGGTGCTGACGTTAGAGTTATTACAGTCGGGGATCATTTACTTCTTTGTCGCTCGATCTGCTTCGAAATTAAATGGTTCAAATGGCTCTGAGCACTATGGGACTTAACTACTAAGGTCACCAGTCCCTTAGAACTTAGAACTACTTACACCTAACTAACCTAAGGACATCACACACATCCATGCCCGAGGCAGGATTCGAACCTGCGACCGTACCGGTCGCGCGGTTCCAGACTGAAGCTCGGCCACACCGGCCGGCATACTAGTTCTATGAAAGACGCTTTCCTGAAACACATTTGTACATATCAAGGCATAGTTGCGTATCGTGATAGCAGCACTTGCACAAATAATGTTGGGCATATCTTATCTGTTAATGTGTCTCCTGTGTATTTATTTTGTATGCGTTTAAAGTGTGCTTGTCAGTTCTGTCAGCGATCTCAGTCAGCTTTTCTTGAAGATAGGCGCTATCTGCTAGAAAATATCTAACTCGTATGTTGAGGATAAAAAGTTTAGGGTTGGATTAATTGGACAGGTACGTGGTGCTTTAATCTTAACGATTGACGAGGTGTTTTAGTTAAACTTTTGTCACAGAATCTTTTCGGATTATGTGCAGTAAGGAGCTTTCAGATATTAGACACTAGCTGACAAAATTGGGGAAGGTATCAACTGCGTATATGCTTGTAGCACACTGTGGAAATGATTATAGAACACGTAGCCGACTGGCAATCCCTTCAAATTTTCATTGAACAGTCTTAAACGAACAGCTGTAGTAAATCGGAATCAGCCAAAGTAATGATGAAGTTAGGACCAAATCAATACGATACGAAACTGGCACTCAGACCATTACAGCAGGGCACGAATTGTGATGAAACAAGTTTTCATACGGAATATTCATGCAAACCCAAGAGGGAATAATGGACTGTAGCTAACCCAGGTCTGTATTTCAGACAACAGTTGAAGTCCTAGAGGAGGGTAACGTACTGAACAATTTTCAGAACGTTTAAAATATGATGTGCTGTTACTAACTGTTCGTACATAAACACGTAGGAAATACTTCTGATGACCACTCCGTGTCATAAACTCTCCTAAAAAAAACGGCACAGATTTAACTTACATCAACTTCACGTGTGTTCAGTATTAGGCTAATAATTCTGTACGATCTATTTACTACTAGTCTCACTCCTACATTGGTCTAGTGCCGGCGATGGAAGCACTCACATTCACACATACATACTTACATTAAGCCGACAATTAGAGATATAAAATCAAAATTGCTTATGTACATAAAACTACTTGAAACAAATCCTGTTACGCTACATTCTCCGAAAAACGTCATTATGTGTGAGTACCTTGAGTACGACTTTTACGGCGAGGAGGTAAGAGTTTGTAAACGAATGTAAACTATTGGTGTACAAGATGGACCAGAAGTCACTACCCGTGATAACGTAATTGCATATAGAGGAAACAACATGAATTCTGAAATAACTGAACACTTTATTGATGTTAAAGAATTTTTTATAACATTGTTGCCCGGAGTGTTTTCCATCATTATTGATACAGTTCGTCAGAGGACTCCAAAATTTCTTAGAAAACAATTCATTGTCATCTTCTATTAATTCATTTAATATTGCCTCACAAAATTGAAGCCTACATAAGGATCGCTTCCAATAGCTCGTGTATGAGACGATGGACGTAATTTTTGAATTTGACATTATGTCAGAATCTCTGCACAGAAGTTCTAGAAATATCCTGTTCAAGAGATAGCCTACGAACAGACTTCTAGAGCTCTGCACCATCGGTTGTAAGATTTACAGCAGGTCTACTTGACCTGTAACAATCCGTTGCTCATCCACTTTTTTCAAAACGTTTCCGTAGGTGAAACAGTTTTAAAGTTATTATTCTATTCATTTTTTATTAAATTTCAACGACCTTGGTACCACATTTTTAAAACATAAACACTTTCCTAATTAGAAAACAAGTTCACAATTCACAACAGATTAGAATCAACGATGAACAATATCAGTTGTGTCTGATTTAACAGCAGTGCACTCAGGTATTTGTCTCTATAATTATCACCGCCAAACAATATTACCTTAATGTTTTCAATGGGTTACTATGTCTAAGGAATTTTGGCCCATCGAATATATTGATTAACCTGTGCATTATGTGGTACTTTGAATGAGTTTAATAAAGAGTGCCATCTGTCGAAGTATTGGTAGTATGTTAATGTAAGCAGCTTTCAAAGTCACTGATGAATATAACGTATCAGCTTGCTGAAATTAATGGAACCACTTACATATAAAATTTAAACCTCAAATGGTAAATCTAAGACCTATTATGAAATTTCTGTTATATGGTATAGCATTGTTTAGTGCTAGTTCTGTTCTCATTAAGTGTAACTAAATCTGAACTACTGAAAATGAACGTTCATAGAAAAACGAACAACTGCACTATTACACTGTCGTTGTATTTTGCAGTTTAGCTTCAATAGTTTCACACTCCACTTAATTAATGTTACAGCAAATGTCCGTATTCCTTTGTCCTTTTTCTGCAAAGTATTACAAAGATATTTTGTACCAAACAAGAGCGTACGTAGTTTACACGTAAATTACGTTAATTTTTTTTCCTGAATCAAACAAAGAATTTATATGATGCATTGCACAAAAAATAAATAGAGCAGATTAAAGAGATGCAATATTTACAATCCTTGTTTATATCTAATCAGATATTAAAGTTGTGTTACATAACCTTCCGATAAAAGAAGAAACAAAGTTCCTGTTACAGTATATCTAGGTCTAAAAATTTCTACCTCATGTTATGCGTTACTCAAGTTTTGCTGACTCACTTATCCTCAAAGAAATAAATGTTTATAGTGCAATAATATATGTTTAAGAATACTGTAGGATATTTGAACACAAACAGATGCAGGGACACTGCTATCAAACTGTGAATATTGTTCGAAATAAATTAATGTTTAAATACTTTTGGAAACTACCAGTCCTAATAAATACTCAAATATCTATCAATGCAACGTCAAGAGAGCTTCAGATGCTGTACATAGCAATATTTAGAAAGAATTATCTGGAAATCATGAAACCTGAATTAATCAAAATGGTGAATTTATAACAAATAGCATCCAAGCACAATAATATTCAGTGAAATGACAAATCTGTACAAGCATTGTACCAAGGAGTTCAGAATCTAGAAAGTATGAATTCATTACATCAGCATCTAGAAAACTTCTGACAAAAAACAGAAGCAACGTCAAATATTACATAAAACATAAGAACATCAGAAAAATCTGAATATCTACCATGAGAATTTAATATAAAAGAAAAAACCAAATTCTTAAAATATAATACGGAAAGTGATGATACAGTTTCGGAAATGATATAAAGAGCCAGAAGCAAATATTTCATATACATTTTTCCTTATTTTCGAGAAACACTGATATACATAAAATATTAAACTGGGAAATCTTATCTTTTCATAATCTGCATTAGAGAGATGTAAATATGTAAACAGTTATAGAAGAGTTTCAGTAGCATACAGGCTGTTATGTAAAATTGTCCGTACAAAAGATGAAGGAAGTCTAAACCAGCCATTTGGAGCATATGATTTCAGGAAGAAAGGGATGTTGTGTTAACTTATGGCAGGTAATTAAAATCAAAATCTTAAAAAAGCGAATGCATAGTAAAATAATTTATCGATTTCAGTAAATCTGTCTTGACAGCTAGAAGTAGTTTTGTATTAATTCTAAATCCTGTAATGGATTTGTGTATTAATACATAATCACATGCCATCCACGACGAACAAGAAATTGATAAGTGTTTTGTAAGTTCGAAATCAAAACTGATGTAATACAAGGGAATGAGTTATCAGAGTCATTACATAACTTCCTACAAGAGAAAAAAAACCATAATTATCTGGGAATCAGAATGTTAAATCAACTCCATAGGAAGAAAGTTGAAGAGAACTGAAAAACAGAGATATCTTACTGTAGGCAGTTAAAGATACAAAACTATTTACGTAACGGCAACACGTACGTTAGAAATTTTTTTTTATTTGTGGCAATCGACAGCCTCCAGATACCGAATACATATAAACATGGTCCTTAGTAGGCTGTAATACGATGTTTATTACTCGTGAGATTCGCTAATTTCGGCTAAGCGTCATTCTCAAGCACCTGCAATCCCATCATGGAAAAGCACTACATTTTCTGCATACATCGCCATATATAAATAACACTTTACACACCTCACATTAATATGAAACATTACTGTACAAATTTCTTACTTACATTTATCACCTCATTCTGCAGGCAATTCTTATTGAACCGTATACATTCGTTCAACTTCAGCATCTTTATCCATTTATCTATTAGGTAAGTTAGTGAACTGTACTAGCAACAATTAGTGCTCTCGTATTGTGATGATTACTGTACTGTAATATGGTTTGGAATTATTTATTAATTCCTTAGACGGCCCTGCCGCAGTGGATACACCGGTTCCCGTGAGATCACCGGAGTTAAGCGCTGACGGGCGTAGTCGGCTCTTGGATGGGTAACCATCCAGGCCGCCATGCACTGTGGCCATTTTTCGGGGTGCACTCAGCTTCGTGATATCAACTGAGGAGCTACTCGACCCAGTAGTTGCGGCTTCGGTCAAGAATACCATCATAACGACGGGGAGAGCGGTGTGCTGACCCCACGCCCCTCCTCCGCATCCTCCACTGAGGATGACACGGCGGTCGAATGGTTCTCGTAGGCCACTCGTGGCCTGAAGACTGAGTGCTTTTTTTTAGTCTTAATTTGTTAGCGGTTGTCACAAAAGGATTGTACTTTATTACTGGCATTTCCTGATTGATTCCATTAATTCGTAAGCTCGGTCCTCTTGCACTATGAACGATCTTTACTGTGACGATATGTATATTTGATGTATGGTAGCTTAAAACAAAGTTGTGGACCGACTCGTGAACCTTGACGCCTAATTGAGATTCAAATATGCGTGAATTTCTTGTTGAAAGGCTGAATGTTTCTTCTCACCATTAAATACTCCCCATTATTTACAATTCAGATTCGAATCTACGTCCATCACGAAGTTCAGTGTAGTGTATACTCCGAAAAACAGTGAAATTATTTTACCACGAGCATGACGTACTAGTGCTGTATTCTGCATCACCATGAATCAGATTAAGCTTTCTCACATGTTTATTTAATGTAGCAGACCCGCTTACTGACCGTTGCCTCCTAACATCTTTGCAAGACTTTTTCTGTAAGGTATAAATAGCCCGCAAGCGCCGCGCCTTCTTGGAGATAGGGCACTCGGGATTAATCCGCTGAATCACATCTTTCATGCTCAGACTGGATAAAGGAGGTTGTCATCTTGATTTATACGTTGTACGTGAAGACGTATCACTGGGAATGAGAGTTCCTCGTAGATGACGATAACTCTGGGATTGGCACTGACGGATACTTCGTTATTTATGACGGAAAAACAAACGAACGATCACAATTTATTCGGAAAAGACGGGAAACCGCTGCCAGAACACAATTTATATCACCCGAATCGCATGACAATGGCCGTCAGTAAATACAATACCTATCATAATTGTCTCCAACAACAACATTTGATGCTTTTTACGGCGATTGTCTCCAAAAAGTTGGAACTTGAAACCTTGTGTCCACACTAGTGGTTTTCACGACGAAAATTTCTCCTGATCGCAGTGTTTTTAGTCCTGGCGCTTACTAATTTACATCAATTGCTGTGTGAACTCTACGAAACTTTTATATTTAAGGCCCAACTGAACTTCAGTATGAAATAATTTTACTAAGGGAGCTGATAAGACCGTCAAGTGCTCTTAGTCACCGCGACAGTGTAAGCCTTGAATTTAAATGTCATACAGAATTCCTGAGAATGCCCTAATCGGATTAATAGTTGGCACATCCCTCTTCTCCATGTTTTGCTGTGCCTTTTTGGAGCTACGGTAGACGAATTTTTATTGCATCTGCATCAACGTTCCTCAAGGTCCAAATGGTTCAAATGGCTCTGAGCACTATGGGACTCAACTGCTGTGGTCATTAGTCCCCTAGAACTTAGAACTACTTAAACCTAACGAACCTAAGGACTGCACACAACACCCAGCCATCACGAGGCAGAGAAAATCCCTGACCCCGCCGGGAATCGAACCCGGGAACCCGGGCGTGGGAAGCGAGAACGCTACCGCACGACCACGAGATGCGGGCCTCAAGGTCCACCTTATTGAGAATGGTTCAAGTCAGTCCCCTTTAATTTAAAATTTGGAAATTATAGTTATGCTCTACATGCAGCTTTACGGTGATTTGGTATAGTTTTAAACTATTCTCCCACCCTTACAGTATGCAAACTATATGCGACATTCACAGTTGGTTGGGGTAGAATGATTCCCTACTCAAAAACACGCACCACGAAGGAATTATCTGAACGGACGGAAATCGGTAAATGTGATGCATCTGTACAGAGAACTGCATGATTATAACTCCAGAAAAACTGGATGCTTTATTCAAGAGAAAGAGCTTCATAAACCTCAATAACGCGTTGCTCCACCTCTGGCGTTTATGCCAGCAGTTAGAGTTGTTCAAGATCCTCCTCGGAGATACGGTGATAGATTCTGTCCAACTGGCGCTATAGATCGTCAAAATTCCGGAAAGGTCGGAGAGCCTCGCCGGTAAGGCTCCAAACCTTCTCAGATGGGTAAGATCTAGCGCCCTTGCGGCCAAAGTAGGGTTTCGCAAACACGAAGAAAAACCAGCGGAAACTCTTCGCCGTGTGTGGGCGGGCATTATGGTGCTAAAACTTGAACCCAGTATGGGTTGCCATGAAGGACAACAAAACGAGGCTTAGAATACCGCTGTGTTGTAATGATGTAACGGATGACAACCAAAGGAGTCCTGCTGTCAAAGGAAATGGCACCCGCTGGTCATGGGGGCCCATTTCGAAGCAGCACTCCTCACTGAAGACAATTCTACTCCAGCCAGTGAGATTGCAGAGTCAAGACACGTTTGAAGAGACCCCAGACAGCGGTGGGATACCAACCTGGCTGTCACCTGCCTTAGGACCCGATAACCAGGAATTATAGTCTGGGCTTTTATTTCTTTTCATAGCAGGATCCCATTGATTTTCATCCGCGGTGCCCTTACTGCACACGGTATTGTACGCTTCATGGAATGCCATCCTGCCTGCATATAGCGACATTTTCTAGTGCTTGTCTTTATATTTGCCAAATCCTACCATTGACAGCAAGGTCTCAGGATCTCTACCGCAGTTGAGAACGTTTGGAGCATTATGGTCAACAACCTCGGGATTATGACGATCTAAGGTACCAATTGGACAGATTTTGGCACGGCATCTCTCAGGGCGACGTCTAAAACGTCTGACAAGCAATGACAAGCCCAATAACTGCTTGCATAAGGGTCAGCATTGACCAACGTATTTTTGACTTGTTCAGTTTGGGAAGCTCTTTTTATGAAATTGTAATCTTTTGTTTGTCTGTACATGTACACTATATCTACTGGTTTCCGTCTTACTTGGCATAATTCCATCGTGGTCTTTTTTTGCCTAGAACATAAAATGCTGTATCAATCGTTAATTCTCACTGCTATACTTTTGAGTGTTATTTCGTTCTACACTATTTTTCTACGTATCAGAAATGTGTTCTGTAGATATTACATAAGAATATTTGCGCTCCCTTGAAGTGCTAACTTGATGCCTTAAGAATTTCATGGCTAGTTTGCCCTAGCCCCGATGGAAACATACTCATTTTTCCGTTAATCAGTCTTTAAATTAGCGTTATCGTCTTTTTTATACGAACAGATTTTTGGAATGTGGACAGTTATGATGCAAGATACCATCAACTGTTAATCCTTACATTTTATAATCACAAGTCTGCAGGCTCCATATTCTGCTACGTCTGTACCAGTATTGTACAAACGATGAAATATCAATCGTAGTTACTACTTTTAAATGTAAGCCGAATCAACATATGACTAAAATATAACTATAAGTTTCAACGATGGGATTGTGATAAAAAAGTAAATGTATATTCAGAGATTTCCACAAATGATTCTGTATCTTTTCATCTAAAATTTTAGTCGTCTTTACCACTTGCCTTTCCAATTAGCCCTTAGGTCTTCGCAGTCTTTCCTGTGTGACATTTTGGCTGTCAAGCTTTCATTAACTTCGTCGGATAAGTTAAAAAGATTTCCATGTTCTTGACATAAAATTTGAACTTCGTTAAACGACTTCTTGTAGTATCGTTAAACTTGTCGTATCTTATTAAACTTTATATTTCCGAGCTACGTTTCCCGACCAAGTGTTCGTGGGACGACGTGTTCAGATTGTCCGCCTCACGCAGCGGTAAACTGAACCGTTTGATTATGAGAATCCCTTGCCCATTAAGCTGTAAGGAACAGTCAGTACGAAGATGCGATTAACGTTTTGCACGGTGTGGTGTAATTAAAGCAATATATTACAAGATGATGACAAAGCTTACATCTGACCGACAATGGAATATAACACTACTTTACGTAATGAGATAACTTCATATGTTAAAATCAATTCGAAAATAGTTCCATAATTTTTAAATGTCTATCCTTTTATCTTCTTTGATTTCAGGCAAGATTTGGCAATTGTTTAACTGAATTCTGCGGCTGGACGCACTTCGTTTCGCAAGAATCCTCAGGTACCTTACGAGATTAAAGTTGTCGACTCTGTTTGTATGCTTATTTTATAATTTTTGCTTTAACTGTATTCGCAATTTAGCTACCCTGTTTTGTGTATCTGAAATGGAGCCTAGTAAAGTGTGGAGAACCGCATCGCGAGACCACTCGTCGGTCGTCTCTGTTCACTTTACTGTATCGCAATCTAGCGAGGAGAACGTTAACCGACTCGAGCAAGTAGATTCCTAGCACCCGTACTATTATTATTTATTTTTATTGTATTTAGTTAGATATCATGCTTGCCTTTAATTTCAATTATAGGGGTCTGTATTTCGGACATACATACATGAGTCTAAAAATCTTGACCGCCTGCTTAGTAGCGTCTGGGTCAATGATTTGAACATGATACAGCATCTGTTCCACGTAGAATGGATTCGACAAGTCCTTGACAGATTTACGAGGATATGTGGCTCCAGACGTCTACAGGAAACTCACTGTATTTCCGTAAATAACACGCCAATCGTTTGTGGACTCGGGGCTGTCGTCCGATAGTGTCACAGAGTTCATATCAGCGAATTCAGAGGCAAAGACAATAACAGAGTTCACAATCCTGATCCTCAAATGACTGTATCACGAATGTGGCCTTCTCAAGAGAGCAACTATCATGCTGGACGATGCCATCGCCGTCAGGATCCCATCAAGGACGAAGGTATGCAGGTGTTGTGCAACGGCGATATACTCCAGACCTGTCACTGTACTTTTGATTGCTGTAACAGGCACCATGAAGGTCATACGTACATCCGCTATACCATAACACTGCCCACATGTTTCCGTGCGGCGTTGCATCCGTTCGCCTGGATGACGGCGTATCTGGACATGACCATCACCCTGGTGGAGCGAGAAAAGTGATGCATCCGATCAGGCGACACGTTTCTGTTCATTTACGATTCAATCTCGACAATTTCGATACTAAAGTGGGCACCTGATTAGTAACTGATTATGTCGTTGGGTCAACGCTGGAACAGGTAGGGTTCGTCTGCTGCGGAGCTCATGCTTAGCAGTGTTCGCTGAATTTTGTGCTCCGAAACACTTTTCCTGCACCAGCGTTGTAGCATTTGTAGATCTGCCACAGGCTGCCATTCATCCTGCTTTACGCCTTAAGCAACGTTTACATTCTGTGATGAGGAGAGGATAACCACCATCTGGTGTTTTCACTGTCCTTTAACCACTTTCCATAGATACTCACGAGAGTAGCATGTGAACAGCGTACCAGCCTTGTCGAGATGCTCGTTCCCACGTGCCGGGTCATAACAATCTGGCAAAAACGCCCGTGGCAATGGATTTCTCAATTTACGGCCAGCATAATTGGTAGAAAGATTCTACAGCCTTCTCTGTTCCGCTTATACGGGGTGAACATTAATAAAATTAACAAACTGCAGGACAGGTTCCTGACTGGACGTGGAGGAAAAAAGTACTATGAGCATGTGTGCGGAAAGGGACGGTATGCGTGCAACGACAACAAATTGTCCCGGAACAGAGTAGAGAGCTGCATTGCATCCAAGTCACAGCAAATGCTGAAAGTGGCCTCCTTGGTATGCAATGCACGCGTTTACACGTCGCATCATGGATTTCTGCACTCATAATCGTACTTTGGGTTACACCACTTTGGCGGGCCAGTTGCCTGGTGATTGTACAAGAGTTCGTCTCAATATCCTGTAGAACCCGTTCCTCCAAATATTTTGAATGCACAGTCCGCCACGTTCGTCTGTCTGAAACGAACCGCGACCACAGGGACGACCAAAAAGGGCTTGAAATTTGTGATGTGATTGGTGTCTGTGAGGGTACTTCCTTTGGTATAGTTTTGCTACCTCTCGACTGTTTGCATCTGCTTGGCTGTGCACAAACACCATCCCGACATGAATACAAGAACATTCTGCTGTTTGCAGTACGGTGCGTCAATGGCACAGCTTCTTGCAGCACACAACGAACATATGGCATGTGGTCAGAGGAACTTCCATTCGTCAGCACCATCAACCGTGGCATCTACTCCTTACGGACACACGTTCATAGGACTTTTCATTTTTGCTGCATTTCAAACAGAAATCCGTCTCTGCAGTTTTTCGGTTTTATCAATGTTCACCTCGTATATTTCTCTTACCGCGTCAGAGACCATGTTTCGGATCATCACTGTATTTAAAAAGTAAAGTCTCTGTAAATTATGGAAAAGTGGAAGGGACGAATTATACAACTGGTAACATAAGAAAAAAATGTTGGAATTAATAATCGTTTGGTAAATATCAGCTGCTAACTTTTCGAAGTCAACAGCGGAGAGGATTACATGGTCCCTGCATTAATTACAAATTATTTCGTACATTCAGTTCCTTCTATAGCATTTATCACAGAAAGAAGAAAGTAGATGCTGACACATTACGGTCTAACTCGAATGTTATGCTACATACTTCAGAAGTTCTAGAAATTATTATTGTTAAATAATTTCATCTGTCGTTTTTTACGGCTCTGTGCTGCTTTAGTTCACTTACTACAGGAACGAGTGCCAGGCCGGTTGGCAGTAAATGTATATGACGTGGACTGTTGAAATTGAAGGATTGTTTTAGTGATCAAAAGAATGTTTTCACAGAAATGCCCCACAAGTGCAGTAACAAACCTTAGATACATTTTTTACATCTGTGCAGAAGTTATTTATGGTTCAAGCAGGCACCCATTAACTAAAGCAGTGAAACAAGTGAACACGTTGGAGACCAAGATAAATCGTGGGCCCCACGCCTGTGTTGCGCCTTGTGTTCATCAACACTGAACGCTTGGATGCATTGTAAAAACGTCTGCATGAATTTTGGTGTACCTGCTATGT
Source organism: Schistocerca nitens (assembly GCF_023898315.1). Lineage (NCBI taxonomy): Eukaryota > Metazoa > Arthropoda > Insecta > Orthoptera > Acrididae > Schistocerca > Schistocerca nitens. The sequence goes on along the minus strand of NC_064619.1, from coordinate 360,768,426 downwards.
GGCGCGAACCTAAGAATCATGCATCGGGTTGCTGTTTTTGTATGATACCTCCATTGAGAAAAGGAGTCGATTCAAAGACGTACAGGAATATTCAGTAGCCTGTCATCCTACCTGCATTCACCTTTTCCCTCATGGCGAAGGACAGCCAGTTCCTGTTCAAAAATGGTTCTGATGGTTCTGAGCACTATGGAACTTAACATCTGAGCTCATCAATCCCCTAGACAACTTAAACCGAACTAACCTAAGGACATCACACACACCCATGCCCGAGACAGGATTCGAACCTGCGACCGTGGCAGCAGCACGGTTCCGGACTGAAGCTCCTAGACCCGCTCGGCCACAGCGGCCGGCCAGTTCCTGTTCCCCCACATGACAGTGATAATGCTAAAAGGACACACACAAGGTACCATCATCCGCCAGTGATTCTGACCCTATACTTACACCAACATCGTCATCTGGAGAACTACGCAGAATCACGCGTTTTGAACGCAATAATCTGATTAGGGATGCAGATCTTGCAAAGCGTAAAGCCCAACTCTTGGCCTCACAACTGCAGCCGCGGAATCTCCTCTATGACACAGTACTTGTGTCTGTGTTTCTGGAGGACCAAAAAAACTTGAGTGTGATTTTGGTACTGAAGGCGACATAATGTCCTGCACTGACACTGACGGTTTGTCTGAAGACCTTAACATCACATACAGGGTGACAATGGTTGAAGTATGTGAAGTAAACTCGTCATAACTTCTGAACAGTTTGCGTTAGGACGCTCAAATTGCACTATTGGCTAGGGTACATGATGGAAATTAGTATGCTCATGAGCACACAACTTCTTGTTATCGGACATTTACACTTGTGAAGGCCTACTATGAGAGCAATAACAGCCCAGCTGCGGCTCAAAGGAAGTTTACGACCGAGTTCAAGTTGAGGAGAACCGGTCCAAGTGTACTAACATTATAGAATTAGATTCGCAAGGTTGAAAGAATGGGTACCGTTCGTGATGACAGTGTTGCCAATGTCGGTCGTTCAAAAAGGGTGAAAACACCTGAAAATATCGGGAAAACACGCGCTGTATTTCAGAGCCTAGGAAATCCGTCCGACGAGCTGCACAACAGGTGGGCATCAATTGGGAGACACTACGACAAACCGTTGTTGATGATCTGCATCTCTTCCCATACAAAGTTCAAACCTTTCAGCCATTAAGCCCCAGGGCAGGGAACAGCTGTTATGTTTCGCCAACACTGTTGTCCACAGAATTGAAGAACAGGACTTTAATGTGAATATGCTTTGGTTTAGTGACGAAGCCCACTTTCATTTGGATGGGTTCGCCAATAAGCAAAATTGGAGCATATAGGGGATTGAGAATCAGCCTTTCGCGATCGACAAGTCTCTTCACCCTCAACGGTTGACTGTGCTTTGTGCAGTATCAGTCGTGGAATAATCGGTGTGATATTTCTTGATGGCACGGTGACTACCGAACAGCACGTGAAGGTTTTTGAAGATGATTTCATCCCCATTATCCAAAGTGATCCTGATTTAGACAAGATGTGTTTCATAAAAGACGTTCGACCTATCGAAGCAGGAGTGATGTCCTGGAGGAACACTTCGGGGACCGTATTCTGGCTCTGGGGTACCCAGAGACCACTGGAATGGTCTTCGGTTGGCCGACATAGTCTCCGGATATGAAAACATGCGAGTCCTTTTTGTGGGGCTATATTAAAGACAAGGTGTGCAGCAATCACCCCAAAAGCACGCATTCAAGACGTCATCGATGTTCCAACACTTCAGTCGGTCACGCAGAATTTCGCTATTCGTCTGTGCCACTTCACCAATGATAGTGAACATGTCACAACCTTAACTCGAATATCTGTAGTAACGTTTTCATGTTGAATAAAGTGTCTTCACGCCGTAGTCTGTATCTAATTTACGATTTTTTTTCATGTAGTTCAATAATTGTCACCCAGCACGTACCAGATGAGTGGAGACTAGGGATGGCTCAAACCAAGCCTGAAGGCAGAGTACACAATAGTGATGTAAGGACATCCACCCCTTTCGCAGGTACTGCCTTAACTGAAGAATGTTGTACATGTCAATATTCACTCTAAACTATTATAATTATGATAAACATGAATGGCTGGTATGTGGAGATTTCAAAGTCATTGGCATGCTGTTGGGTTTGCAAGAAGCAAGTATTCTGCTATATGTATGAGTGGGGCAGTCGTGCGAGACAACACTACACAAAGAGGGAATGAGCACAATGAACAGCACCATCGCCTGGGTCGTAAAATATTGCTGAATTATATCAAGTGAATCCGAGTAGTTCTCCGTCATTCAGCATTATGTTGGAACTCATTATTTGTTAAGGCTGCGCACGGGAACGAAGCAGTACATCAGTATTTGCCTCAGAGACACAGAGGAGATACCAAATGTAATATTCATTGGTCCACAGATACGCTACTTATTGGGGGAGACACATTTTGAGTAGAGATATTTTGAGTCCATTCAGACACGTGATCAGCAGCAAGCGTGACGTTATTTTCGTAACGTGAAAACATTGCTCTTGGAAAATAGGAAAGCCGAAAATTACAGTGTTGTAAGGTCATTGGCTGTAGCGTGACCCCGAAAAAACACCTTCTTTATTCCCACATCTATGCGTTCCCAAATGTGGTGCGTTCAGTGATGAGCTAAGCTAGCGGATCCACCAGGACATTCCTCTCATGGAACCGCAGTAAACAGGACGGTTGAATAATCAGATTCTAGATTTTAAGGCGTACCCAGACGTAGATAAAGACTCAGTTCACAATTTAGTACTGATGAAGAGTAGGCTGAAGTTTAAGTGACTAGTCAAGAAGCATTAATGCGCAAATAAGTGGGATACGGAAGTACTAAGGAATGCGAAATACGCTTAAAGTTCTCTGAAGCTGTAGTACTGCGATGAGGAATAGCTCAGTAGGACGTTCAGTTGAAGAAGAATGTATGTCTCTGAAAAAGGCAGTCGCAGAAGCTGAAAAGAAAACCGTAGGTCCAAAGAAGGAACTGCTAAGAAAGCATGGGTAACAGAAGAAATACTTCAGTTGCTTGGTGAAAGAAAGAAGTACAGGAACGTCCAGGGGAATTTAGGAATACAGAAATAAAAGTCAATTAGAAATGGAAGAAATAGCAAGTGCAGGGAAGCTAAGGCGAAATGGATACGTGAAAAATGTAAAGCAATCGAAATAGAAATTACTGTCGGAAGGACTGACTCAGGATACAGGAAAGTCAAAACAACCTCCAGTGAAATTAGATGCAAGGGAGCCAACATAAAGAGTATAATGAGCATTCCATGCAGAGGAGAGAGTGGACAAGTAGAAAGGCCTCTGTCAGGGGGAGGAGATGTCTGATGACGTGATAAAGAAGAAACAGGAGTCGATGCAGAAGAGATCGGGATCCCGTATTAAAATCAGAATTTAAAACAGCTTTGGAAGAATGAAATGATGCAGGAGGGATAGATAAAATTCCATAAAAATTTCTAAAATTACTGGAGGGAGTGGCACTACTCACATTTCTAAAGGTTGTAAGAGCTAACAAATGTTGGAATTATCGAAAAATCAGCTTAACAGCTTATGCATACAATTTGCTGACAAGAATAATATGCAAAAGAATGGAAAAGAAAACTGAGGATCTGTTAGATAATGAACATTTGGCTTTAGGAAAGGTAAAGGCACCAGACAGGCAATTCTGCTGTTGATAATGGAAGCAAAACTAAAGAAAAATCAAGACGGGTTCATAGGTTTTGTTGACCTGGAAAAAGCGTTCGACATTGTAAAATGGTGCGTGATTTTTGAAATTCTGACAAAAACAGGGATAAGCTATAGGGAGAGGCGAGTAATATATAACATGTACAGGAGCCTAGAGGGAATAACAAGAGTGTACCACCAAGAACGAAGTTCTCGGATTAAAAAGGACGTGGGACAGGGATGTAGTCTTTCGACCCTACTGTTCAATCTGTACATCGAAGAAACAATGAAATAAATAAAAGAAAGGTTCGGGAGGGGGGTTAAGATTCCAGGGGAAAAAGACATCAGTGATACGATTTGCTAATGACATTGCTATCCTGAGTGAAATGGAAGAAGGTTACACGACCTGCTGAATGGAATGAACAGTCCAGTGAGTACAGAATACGGATTGAGAGTAAATGGAAGAAGGACGAAAGTAATGAGTAGTAACAGAAATGAGAACATCGAGAAACTTTACATCAGAATTGGTGGTCACGCGGTAGATGAAGTTAAGGAATTCTACTACCTAGACAGCAAAATAACCCATGATAGACGGAGCGAGGACGACAACAAAAGCAGACTAGCACTGGAAAAATGGGGGAGAATCGATGCATTTGAGATTTGGTGCTACAGAAGAGTGTTGAAAGTGAGATGGACTGATAAGATAATGAATTAGAAGGTTCTCGAGCAAAGGAATGTATGGAAAATACTGAAAGAAGAGGGAACATGATGATAGGACATCTGTTAAGACATCAGGAAATAGCTTCCACGGTACTGGAGGGAACTGTAGAAGGTAAAAAGTGTACAGGAAGACAGAGATTAGAGTACGTCCAGGAAATAATTCAGGACGTTGGTTGCAAATGCTACTCGGAGATGAAGAGGCTTGCCGCATCAAACCAGCCAGAACACTGATGACTCAAAAAGAAATCTGTTCTTCCCAGCTGATAATATTGCTTCTGTTCCTGAAGCTGTATAGAGACTCACCCGCATGAGTGTACCCTGAAAGACACACACACACACACACACACACACACACACACACACACACACACACACACATTTGTGCTTTAAAACCACAATTTTTGTAATAAACCAGCGTCACGGTTGATTGCCAAAACAATTCATTGACAAAATCCAGTATTGAACCTCCGTTGTGCAGCTATAGTGGGTTTCATAAATAAATTTTAACAGTCAAAAGCGACGATGACGTTTTTCAAAACGTTTAGCTGAGAAGTGATTCTGCCATGTGACGTAGAGCGGATTTGAGTGTGTGTGTGTGTGTGTGTGTGTTTGTGTGTGTGTGTGTGTGTGTGGGCGCGCGCGCGCTCGTGGATGTATGCCTGTATGTGCGTGTGTGCGTGTGTGTGTGTGTGTGTGTGTGTAGGGGTATGTGCATAGCTCCAGGAAGTGAGGCAGTTTTATCAACTGCGAAGAAATTTTACGGACCATGCTGATAAGACTGAATTCTATCCACGAAACAAATAACGGATTTTCTCAAAGCATATGATAAGAGGTAAAAAGCGCTAATGCTACAGACGACATCGTTCTCAAATGACTCTTTAAGGATATTACCTCATTAGTGGAAAAGGTTTCACAAGTTCATAGAAAAACAGAGATTCAGATAACGAAGTTCTCTGTCCGTTCAAAGATCTGAACAATCTGGTCATAATGAATGATATTCTATCTCTGTATTATTCAAATTAAAAACCATGTTGCAACTTCTTGTTAAATGGAAGTGTCGACTCCAAGGATCGGTATACTTCAGTGCAGTCACTGATCGAAATCTGTAATTACAGCTCACAGCAGATAATAGTTTATTGTCGGTCAGATGCGTACAAATGCCTCATATTACCTGATAAGGCGATAAGTAAGTCTTCACGGAAATCCAGGCTAAGAGCGCACAAGCGAAACATAGATTAGTAGCTATGCCGAGGACGTGCGCTCTGTCTAACGACGTCAAAGCGAGCTACTTATGGTCTTATGTGTTTACTGGTTACTGTGAATCCTTTGGTGTACGACCCTCTTACATGAGAAGCCAATCACAGTCAAGAGCTTCATCTGCTCCTTTTTCGCACGTATAATGAGATGTATGCGAAATGCAATTCACCTTGTAAAATTAGATTTTTAATGTTTCGTGCCTCTTAGTATTATTTTACATGACACACAAGTATTAGGATAACTACGAACGTAAGAGTTTTGTTAGTACCGTTAGTAAACTCTCAAGACTGGTCATCCCTGTGTGTTAAATGGTACCAGTTCTATAATTCTTCTACAGAAACAAGTGTAGTGAAGCATAGTCCATGGGACGTAACAAGTATTTGCATCACTCACTGCCTGTCGGGCACGTTATGCGTGAATATTCTATTGTTTCCTGTCGCTGGAAATTTTGCATCTCGCAAAGTCCGGGCCATAGGCAACTGCTAAGCGTGACGTGATTGCATTTGCAAGTAATATGTGAGCTCTGGATCGCTACTGCTCGGACAATACTGATCGACACTTTCAATAACACAAGCCACGCTATGAGCTCTACAGACCATTGCGATGTCAGTACTGTTTTGTACTGTGGCGCCTATTTGGGGATACTCAGCAGATATTTCTGCAGAAAATACTGTGTATGTTTTTCCGATTTTCATTATTTAGTTGCTAGATTATTGCATTAATTACTACAGGGTGTTACACAATTCATCTTACACACTACTAGAGGTTGTATAGGGGACATAGTTGATCTAGTTTTACATGTGAGCAATGTTTGGAAACATCATCCAACGACGCTATAGCGCGCCAGTTTTGTAGTCGCTGGCACCTGTAAATGTATGTATATGTTGGAAGATTCTTTGATGATGTTATAAACTGTCACGTATGATCGAGAGGGATGAATGCATTAGTTTGAGGTAAGGGGCCCTGTAACGGAAACGAGTCGAAAGTTATAACGAGTTAAAGGTTCTAATTAAAAACTCTTCTGGTATCTCTGACAGTGGAACACATGTAGTGGTACTGCTGGTGCTAATACTGTAATTTAGACAACTTCAGAGGCGTTAGTATTGACCAAAACAAGAAAAAAGTCTAGTAAACCTGGGCTCTAAATTGCATACAGTAAGAGCTATGAGTACTTGTTGAATAGAGATGTGTTTCACAATAGTGAAGAGGACCAAGTGCTCATAGCTCTTACAGGTTACTAGACATGTTTTCTTGTCTTGATCCATACTACCACCTCTGAAGATTGCGCACCCTACATTGTTAACAATAACAATACCGGTATATGAATTCCTCAGGCAGAGGTATTAAGAAGATTTTCGCTTGTAACTTTCGACTCGTTCGTTTCCGAACCAGGAACACATACCTCACACTGATACATTTATCCGTCTCCATCATCCTTGAAAGCCTGTTGCATCACGACGAAATCACCGTGTATGATCATACATTTATAGGCGCCGGCGTCTATAACTTGGATGCTCTGTAGCATCGCTGAATGAAGTTTCCGGACCTGGGTTCCTATGTAATACTTGATCTACTAAGTCTCCCGGAGAACCTATAGACGTGTGAAACATGAATTGTGAAACGCACTGTATATTAACTATATTAACTTAGTTTTAGACCGTCAACAAATATTAACATAAGTGTGTCACTAACGTAGCGAGATATTCGTGACAACACTGTCGTATTGCTGCACCAGTAGATATAAGTGAATTTCTAGTTTGTTATCGTAGAGATGTGGCTCGCATATTTAAAATGAACTTGTAGATCATATGGACATGGGAGCAGATGTTGCTAATTATAGGTTGTAGTGAAAGGACTCACGAAAATGATATGAAAAGAAGGAAGAAACGTGACATTCCTGTTGTTCCCACCGACTGTCGATGTATTAGAGCGAAATCACTGATAGATTCCTTCTTTTCTTGAGTTATTACAGCTATGAATACGTGTAGGACAGCTGGTTTATGGAGGAGTAACTATGAAAGAAAATTAGGTTACTGAAATGAATCGAAAGTGCCAATTTGCTATCATCATAGGCTTCTAGCATCCTACTAAAAATTCCTGGACAGATGTAATTCTTAGGCATGAAACAATATTGACTTTTCTGTGTGTTTGTCCGTGCATTCCGTAGATAACTGTATTTACAGTAGACTCTTGACGTTCTGGCCCATTACTAACCGGCTCCGTACTATCCCGCCTACTTAATTAATATCATTACTTATGTAAGTCTGCAGGCTTTCGTGGCTATTCTCACTGAAATTAAAATATTCTGTGTTATTGGGCCGCGTCATATTTCCTCTAAAGTAATCGACGTTTCGACCCCTCTGCTGGGATCATCCTCAGGATCTTCCAGTGTTCTAGCGCTAGTGGACACCGGAAGATCCTGACGAAGATCCCAGCAGAGAGGTCGAAACGTCGATTATTTTAGAGGAAACATGACGCGGCCTAATAACCAAGAAGATTTTAACTTCAATATCATTATTCTCCCTGGCAAAATGAAGATTAATTTGTAGTATGTACTGTACTTCTCCAAAGCTTTAGCAAGTGAGCGCCGGCTACAAGCCTGTGTAGCCTTTCAAAATGTTTTATGCGTCTTCTGTGCTGGTAGCACATCTGGAGTCACAATTATAAGGTACATACCGTATTGTTAATACTGAACACATTACCAGTAGGACTCTTCAACAAACGATACTGATTGTGCGAAGCCCTCTTCTAGCGTTCACAAATATCAATGCACACACACACACAGAGCAGCTCTGTCGACAACGCTGTGTTCTCTACTTCTTCAGTTGCATGTCAGACGTCAAAATGCGCGCATTGTTAAATGGTTGTTTTTTTGTCGCTTTGTGTTTTAATTAAAGAGTCCGAAATCGGTGACATATTTTGTAATAAGTCATAAAATGTTAATAAAATCCAGCCTTTTTTTTAATTCAGCACCATCTTCGGCCACATTAGGCCGTTTAGTGAAGAGCCTACTGTGCTTTGTATTGGCGGCGGCTAAACCGTCACACCAAGCGCTCAAGGAATATTCAGTACAGGGAAACCAGACGGCGCGCCAACCGAAACTCGGTCTCAGCTCGGGCAGAGCATAGGGGTGATCACAAACCGGCTCTCTCCAGGGGGCCAGTTCGTAGCAGTCAAAGGGTTAACGAAATCCTATTGCAGATATGCACTGCTATGCACAACTCAATTACTTGAACCATCTCACCAAAACGCATTCAGTGACTAGCCGCATTCAACACGAAGCACGCCTTGTTCTCCATACAGCACACACCAGAGCCGAGTAATTGGAAGCTGGTCCCAGCGTGCTTTTGTGAGCGTGCATCGCGATTGTTAGCCCGGACGCCTGTAAGTGCCGACTGTGCTTGTCAGGAGCCTCATAGACAAAAACCTTCAAAGATAACCGCTGTCCGTAGTCGATACTGAGTTTTGTAGTACCTAACAATTAGTTCTCGAAGTAATGGAAATATACAAGAAGTAAAACTGAGTGTGAGTACTGAATGTTGCGACTTAACAGCAAACTTTCAGTACCTCCTGGATCTTTAGACAGCTAACAAGAAATCCAAGCCGGCCGGTGTGGCCGAGCGGTTCTAGGCGCTTCAGTCTGGAACCGCGAGACCGCTACAGTCACAGGTTCGAATCCTGCCTCGGGCATGGATGTGTGTCATGTCCTTAGGTTAGTTAGGTTTAAGTAGTTCTAAATTCTAGGGGACTTATTACCTCATATGTTAAGTCCCATAGTGCTCAGAGCCATTTTTTTTTTGAAGAAATCAAAATACATTATTACGTTGATACAGGGAGTAGATTGGGGAAAATATACATTCAAATCCATAACACACTTGTTATTTCTCTCACCAAAATGTGTAGTTTGTCTTTATTTGGATTAAGTTATGAAATCTTCCAACATACTAATAGTCAATGGGCATAAAATTATTGAAGACTAAATGACATGAAACGATATCAGCGCAACATATATCCATACATGCTGAACCTGCAGTGTAATAAATATGTAGTGACAAACGAAGATGAAGTGTAGAAAGGATCTAATAAATTCTAAACTGTGATTACATAATAATTATCTTCTGTGTTCCAAAAGCTTATCATCCTGTAGCAGAGAACGTAGCACATACAATTTCAGCTCACGAAATTGGTGAACAGCATGCGCTATCAAATTGCTATACAAAGTATACGTCAGAGATAGCGACAGCCAATGTGAAATTCTTCAAAGAGTTTTAAAACATTTAAATGGTATTTACGACAAATTTCTCGTATTAGATATGAAAATCAGTTTGTTACGGTGATTTATGGAAAAGCAACAGCTTTAGAAAATCTGATTTTCCAATCTACTTTCTCGTTTGTATAAGATTCGAATATGTTCTACGCTTCTATCCGTGTTGAGATCTGATTAATACATTTAATAGTATTGGACATTTTAAAATTAAACCCAAAATTATGTTTAGAAATGTCATTTGTAATACCACACCATAAATGGTGAAGTTGAAGAAATAAAAGGATTCCTACTGAAGAGATATTCTGGGTAAAAAACGGAATGAAAAATATTTAGTGTGCTGCAGAATCTCGTATGACATATATTAATTTCACAAACATGAGAGAAAAACGACAACAAACCCTTGGAACTTCAACGATAGCGGGCACACTAATAAAGATAACTTTCTGGAATTTAGATGAATTACTTCTTGGACATGTCTGCAAGGAATAATAGGGTATTTTCCTATTTTAGTGTATTCATCAATTGAAGATGTGTAAAGTCTTAGTTTATTCATTATTTACCGCAAAAAACGTCACCACAAACACACGAAAAGAGCAAATATTTGCCTCAGTAGTCCACCATTTCAAAAAACTCTGCTGTTACTGAGTACACAGTACCCTAGAGGTTATGAAAACTAGTTTTTCATTTCAGGTAAGATTTGCAGACTGCAGGACTTCCGTCATGGACACACCTCATTCTGGACACAGCAACGAATTCAGTCATCATTAATGATGACTGAATTTCTTAGAAAAATCAGAAAAATGTTCTCCAAAAATAAATAAATAATGTGGAAAAAGATGTACGTTGATTGTTTCATTAGTTTTTTCAGCAAGAGACCTTAAAGTTCGCTTGTTTATAGCCTGACTGCGGAGAATGGACCCTTAACACAGAACATTCTACAGCCTTTTAGGTAGTCTCTCTTGATAGTTAAGCTTTCATACTCAGCATCTCCCTCTCACTGCTATTTGTCTCTCTCCTACCGTATATTCCACAATACTTACAATGTCTCCTTTTGTCTTTCGTTTCTATTGCCATTGTTACCACCATACCTCCGCAGTTCAAAAATTGTGGTGTTCCAACATATTTTTTCTGTATTTCGGTATAAAATGCGCTCTCCCATATACAGAGGACAGGCAAAATAATGTGAACATATATACTTACTTGGGAATGGTTTATTAATAACTGGTTTGACTTCCATTTTTCCGTAATACAGATGTGATTCTTCTTGGACTACTGGCATATAACGACTGTGTAGTCTCGAGCGGAATGTTATGCCACTTTTAGATCTGAACCTCTTCTAACCCCTGTACTGACGAGGGAGGGGGGGGGGGCGGAAATCTGCTCCGGAGTCTGCGCTCCAATTCTACCCGCAAGGATTCAATAATGTTGAAGTCCGGCGACTGTGCTGGATAGGGAAGGCGCTGCAGTACAGTTGCATGCTCCTCATAGCACGATTGTACTGTCCTGGCTGTGTGAATGGGTGCATTATCATCCTAAAATATGGCATCACTGTTGGGGAACAACATTTGAATCAAGGAGTAAACCTGATCAACTAAAATGTTCACATAAACGCTGGCTGTAGCACGGCATTTGAGAGTAATGATGGGACCAGCAGAATACCATGATATGGCTCCCCACACCATACACTTCCAACTCCATGCTTAACCGTTGGAATCAAGCAGTCAGGATCGTAGGCTTCTTTTGGAGTTCCCCAGACGTAAACCCGGTCCGATGTTGGAAATAACGAAAACGTTTACTCGTCGGACCATATGACGTATTTCCACTGATCAGCCGTCCAGGATTTATGCTCCTGACACCATGTTTTACTCTTCTTTTCGTTGATTGACATCACTAGTGGTTTTGGTATCGCAGTTCATACATGAATATTTGCTTTATGGAGTTCTCGGCGGACAGTGTCGATAATATCTATCTATCGGTCTTGAAGATGGCCGCAGGGGTAGCCGAGACGTCTGAGGTGGCTTGTATAGTCCGCGCGGCTACCCCCGTCGGAGGTTCGAGTCCTCCCTCGTGCATGGGTATGTGTGTGTGTGTTGTCCTTAGCGTAAGATAGTTCAAGTTAGATTGTAAGCTTAAGGACCGATGACTTCAGAAGTTTGGTCCCATAAGATCTTACCACAAACTTCCAAATTTTTCTTGAAGATGGCTATTGAGCTCTGCCGTTACTTTAGCAGTTGTAGTAATTCGTGTTAGCGTACGACGATCTCTGTCAGTCAGTTCTAATTTGCTCCCACTATTCCGTTTACACGATGATGCTTTTCCATATATTGTGTAGACTGTCATGACTATTGAAACAATTGCTCTTGGTGGTCTTGGTTACTGATGCTCCAGCTAATTGGGTCTTCACAAACTGCCCTCTTTGGAATTCTGTCAGATCTTTCATTGGACGTCGATCTCGGCCTCCGAATGCAAATAGGAAGTTTGCACTACTCATAAACAACCTGCACTGATGCCTAGTCCTTACAAACCACGTACAGTCCAGCGCGACACGTACCTTACTTGCGTTGACCATCAAACACAACCACCCCTTACTACCACTGTTCACATTATTTTTCCTGCCTCATGTACCTCCGTGTTAAAGTTCGTCCGTCTGGGAGGGCCAAAGTCCGCAAGCCTATGTATGATCTCCATTCATCAGTATTTTTCATTTCTCCCGCTGCTTCTCACTGTTCACCTCTCTTTCTGTTTTACTGCCACTGTCTCTCACTGATTACCAACATCTTCTCTCTCTTTGCCTCCCACCGCTATTGCCTTCATCCACCTCTCTTTCTGCTTCACTGCCACTTTCCCTCTCCCCCGACTCCTCTCTCTTTCCCTCCTGCTTCTACTGTCGCCTCTGTTCCACCGTCACTATCTCTCTCTGATATTCTGTTTCAGCATCATACAGCGCGAATATGTTCTCATGCTAAAATTTTTTTCAAGGAAGGCGGAATGAGCATTGAGATAGTTCGTCCCCACCTTTCTGTCAGAGAAAGATATTCACATTTTTTTTTGTGCCCTGACAGAAGCATTTTTCCGCTTGTTTCCTTTTTTTTCTCTCCTGCAGAAACACCTACTACTTACATAAAACAAATTCTATAGGTCAGTAAAGTTTTGACAGTTTACTTATATACATCGAGGTATTCATATACTTTGACACATACAAACAACAAATAAGAACGCATAATATAAGATTAACACTAAATTTTCTGCCTTACATTTTTTTCTGCATACTTTGATCAACGGTCGCAATTCATCGAAAACTCCCAGGTTATGATTTCCATCTTAAAAGAGTAAAAATGTTATTGGAAATATTTTACCCAATATGCAGTCCTTCCAGTTTTACATAATTCTTGGCAATCATTTTAAGTTCGTTTCAGGCATGTTAAGACCATTTTTAGCCCTTTTTTGCCACTGCAATACCGCTTCGGCCATATTTCTTTGGGTGTGAAGTGCCTATTAAACAGACAGTGCAACATAAAGTTATGTTGGTGAAAAATTCAGACATAGTGTGCTGACCTCAGAACTCTTGCGAAGACTTTATAACCCTTTCCAAGTATCCACTACGTCAGATAAAATTACATTTACGCCTCAGACTGGATATAACTTGCATATTTTACGAGCGTAAGAACGGTAACTTCGATCTTGTGGAACTCGGTAACAGATAACGACATGGAAAAATGTTTCTAAGGTTCGTCGCGAACATCATCTTAAGAACACGGTAAAAAATTTGCGGATTTGTGACGAATAAAAGTTATAGAAGTGGAAATCCCCACAATTTGTACTTTTGGTACCCTAAAATCATGTTTTTTTCGGGTGTATATTGATAATGGATACATATTTTGAAAACTGGGAAATAGATTTTCTAGATAAATGTTTAAAAGATACTGTAGCTGTAATGTGCGCCGCTTGCTGTGGTTAATTGCTCAAATACTTGCGACCCACGCCGTAGAAACAGTTAGAAACCTGTTTTTGCGGTTCTCGCATAACTACGGTAAATTTAAACCTCTGAATTTCGGTAACTGATAATAATATCGAAAAAAGTTTGAAAGTTATCCGAGAAATCGTCTTATGAACATATGATAAAAATTTCACGATCTTCCATGAACAGTAGCTTTATTAAAGAAGTAACCATCACCATGAATGGTATTTTATTACCCGAAAATCATGGTTTTTCGGTATTTTCTCAGGAGCCGCCCCTGAACAAATGGCTTTTTTGTAAGGTCCAGGCGCTGCACTCATGGACTGCGCGGCTGTTCCCAGTGGAGGTTCGAGTCCTTCCTCGGGCATGGGTGTGTGTGTTTGTCCTTAGGATAATTTAGGTTAAGTAGTGTCTAACCTTAGGGACTGATGACCTTAGCGGTTAATCCCATAAGATTTCACACACATTTCAACACATTTTTTTGTATGGTCCACCCTAGACCACACCTACTGCAAAAGAACCAACCTATCTGCTTACTTTGCCCCGGTTAGAGGATGTCAGTAATGTTTAAATTTTGCCACTGTAGTGTAGGATAGCGCACGTACGCCCGTTCTTCCGATAGGTACAGAAATAGTCGCTTAGCCTAGGGCTGCCAAACACTTGACCCCTTACATCTATGACAAATAGAACTCCATATATGACGCCACGAGGAATAACATTTCCACGTGCGGCTTTTTGGAACATGCTCTGCTCTGCACAGTATATTTGCGGCAAGAGCCTGGAAATGATAACGAGAACCAGCAGGGAAACCCGTGGCGAAGTGTGCTGTCGGCTGCTGCGTGATTTAGTACTTTAGAGAAGACAATGCATTTCTCGCCTAAATAACGGATGCCTGTGACCTAAAGAGAATTGCCGCGACAGAGGTATTAGAGGGAAATGTTTTTGTACCTGGCACCAGGGCACGGCAACGAATTAGCGAATGTGGCAGCCACGGAGACAGGCCATCATCCTTAGATACTTCTGCGTGCCATTCTCCTAAATGCTATCACCTCGCTGTTGAGGTACAGTCATGTGTCGATGGGGGAAAAGGTGGCTGGAAGTGCCAGACGGTAAGATGCGACTGGTAAACACAATGCGACTGTGGCGTACCTCCTTCCAGCCATGCAGAAGGGTTGAGGTCCTTTTCACTCGTCTTCGCATGGGACTCAGCGCTACGACGCATGCTGCCTTGATTTGGCGAGACTCTCGCTTGTGTATTGCTTCCTGCGTGCAGATCGCGGTGCTCCAAATTTCAGTACGCCGTGGTTTGTTTTGACACAAGAGGGCAGAAACTATTTTTCAACCGATTAGCTCCATATTTTAAAAGACAATGCGCCTTCTCCGATTTGTTTTCTAAAATTTTAAGACGACAGTCTTACTGTGTTAGCAGGATGGCTGGCTTATCCGTGTTTTTTGTAAGTGATCAGCCAGCCACATATTTCTGTTTATTTATTTTAGTTTTCTTCTTGTGTTACATGAGCTCTAACTGATATTTTCATAATATTTTAGCCGGCCGCAGTGGACGAGCGGTTCTAGTTGCTTCGGTCCGGCACCACGCGACTGCTACGGTCGCAGATTCGAATCCTGCCTCGGGCATGGATGTGTGTGATGTTCCTGGGTTAGTTAGGTTTAAGTAGTTCTAAGTTCTATGGGACTGATGACCTCAGATGTTAAGTGCCATAGTGCTCAGAGCCATTTGAACCATTCTAAGTTTTAGGGGACTGATGACCTCAGATGTTAAGGCCCATAGTGCTCAGAGCCATTTGAGCCACTAAGAATATTTTACCATTTTAACGCTCTCTGCCATAATGTGAGCTAGGGTGATTGTACGAATGGTCATGGGAGAGACTGGGCGAAAGCGATTTTATCTCAGAGTGCTTTCTATTCCTGTTATGGTTTTTTCTGCTTTTTAACCACATGGGCACTGATAACTTCGTCGTTGAGCGGTCTTAACCTGCCTCCTCCTCCCTCCCCTCTCCCCCCCCCCCACACACAGACACACACACACTCACACTCTAGTGACACATGAAAATCTCTGTCTGTGGTGTTAGGAGTGAAACAGGTTTCTGTTTTTGTGCTCCGATAATTGCCTGGTATACTTTGGCAACAGAGGTATTTATGCTCTCAAACCTATGACGTTAAATTTCCATCACTAGTACTCCAGTACTGAGGCAAGCACGTAGGTAGCATGCCTGCAGTGGACGGGAAAATAATCGGGAGCCCTTACTGCGCTTTCTAGCACGCTCGTTACTGTTACGGACACATGGTGGAATCACCATTATGGAAGCATGCAGCACCGCAGTAAGTGGTAAGCAATTAACTTCTACATGAAGCAGCAAGCTCTCAATCGCGCATGGTCTGTAAATGTGTGCAGTTCATATTTTAGAAACCTGCTACAGATTGTTTCCCAAACAAAGATCATTTCATTTCATGGTCACGATCTGCAAAAAATAGTTCCTGTTCTCTGATCTTAAATTTTGTGCAGCTTTTGAAGTAAATCTTCAACCGGAAGCAGCTATTCCTGTCACTGTCGGTAGGTGTAGGCGCAATACACATCTGCAATGAATGTCTTTGTGGTGTTTCAGAATTTCGTTGGCAGCAAAGGAAAAATACATTCTAAAATAATAATATGAATCATCTTACAGTGTTCTCAGATTGTATCTTCAAATAGGAGAGCGCAAAATTGCGATGCCTCCGCTTCATTGTTACGTAAATAATAATGTACTAGCTTTACATTAGTTATTGTCACCACTATTCTTCTAGCAGTACAGACAGTTGTGACAACGTGATCTAAGTAACTATTTACAAAGACTAAATGAGTAGCGACTTGTGAAATGCCGCTGACATGTGTTGAGAACCACTGGCCAGTCAGAGTTTTGTTTGTGCGCTCATATTGGCTGACAGCAGGGAACAACGCAGTTTGCAAGTTCGACAACGCAGTGTGCGTGTTTTGCCGGCTTGTTTAACTCTCTCTCACTGTGTCTACACATGTCAGATGAGAGATTTGTAGTATATTGATCGAAATGTGTATTACAGTGCTACATATTAAGGGCAACACTGTAGTGAGTTATGTATGGTCTACTTCGTTCAATTATCATTTTTATTAATGGGACAAAGGAGTACTATGGCACTGTTAGGGTAATATAAATATATTGAACACTCTCGCCGCATATATAACAAAATTTTTAAAGCTACCTACTGGATATTTTTCAGGGAGATAAAAAAGATGATTTCTTAGTTTTTCATGAAAATTAAATTCGACATATCAACTTTTAGATTACACATTGCGCAAAAAGAAAAGAGAACGTATAACCTTTTTCGAAACCCCTGTAATTGTCTCCCTTTGGAACGCATAAGTTTAAAACTTGGCTCAAAGCTGCCTGCTATCTTCCTCTGCGAACTGCGTGGTGCGGAGCTCTGCGACGTCACCCTCGGAATCGGCGACGCTTCAAACAGTGAAGTGTCAACAAAAGCATAAAAAGCCACAGCTCTGTCCACGTGGAAGTGTAGCGTACATTAATGATACCACATTGCCGCCAAATGTGACCAAAATTCTGCGCAGTGCTATCACTGACGTATCACACGATGGAAAGGTCGTGACAACGCCGGTTATCCAGATTTCACCTTATCTTCTAACATCCAGCGTTGAAATCAGACGGTTTTCTTATAGGTGGCCGAAGAAATCATTTCAGACACACCACAGCTCATAATCGACACAAAAGTACTTATCAGGTGGCACAAAGGGAGTCAGATAAACCACCCATTGCCTTGAAGCATTGATTCCATCATTTACCTGTCGAAAACGACAGTCTGCGGTATGATGAGCAACAGGACAACGCTCATGACAACGTTTGTCATTTCTGGCCTCACTGAACGTGATGTGACCCCTTTGGAGTGTAGGGGGACCGCAGTCTTTCTCTTTGCATACAGGGCGGAGCCACTAGCGACCGTTCAAAACCAAAGAAATTTGCGTGTGTCGGAAGCGGCAAAAGGTATTTATGATTTTTCAGCCATTCCCGTTTCGCGCCTTCCTATAACGTGCTCATGGAGGGATGTAACATTGACATGCATGCGACTAAAACTGTGAAGGGTCGTTCTAAGACACCGAGTTCGACAACACTGTCGTTGCCACCCATGCACCTTTGTTGAGGACATTAAAAATGTAGCTGTAAGAGACTTCGACACCCATCCAGGAGAATGGTGCCTGGCGGCTGCTCTAGCGCCTGAGGACAGGCAACCTCATCGACGCTGCTGAGGTGGGGTGTAATCATCTTACTGCATTACATATTATTAATACGAGGATTACTAATTGTGAAGCACTAAATCTGTCAGACATCATTTGTCGTGACACTGCATCTTCACTTTTATTACTTAGAAGAACTCGGTTTTGTTACAACCAATAAAATGTCAACAATTCTAGTCGCTACTAAGATGGCTTGCATCTCCGATTGAAAGCCTCTACTGGTAGCCTAGGAGAATGGTTCGAGCAGACACATAGTCACGTTCTTTAGGTTGGTACAGTATTTTAGTAGTATTTAGGGCAGTTACATTGGCAGATGTCGTCCACGTTGTTGTTGTTGAAATTGGTTGTTGTTGTGGTCTCGTGTCCGAAGACTTGTTTCGTGCAGTTCTCCAAGCTAGTCTATCCTGTGCAATCCTTTTCATTTCAGCATAATTAGCACATACTACATTCATTTCAACTGCTCACTGTATTCGAGTCTTGGTCGTCTTCATCAATTTTTATACTATACACTTCCCTCCAATGTATATCAAGCAAGTCCCATTTTTCAGCAAAGTTGTGCTGTGTATTTATTTTCCGCCCAGTTAAATTCAGTAGATCCTCGATAGTCATCAAATCTCCAGCATTCTATGCAAATTCCAGAAGTTTCTGTATTTTCCCGTCTGAACTGTTTATCTTCCACGTTACACTTCCGTAAAATGCTATACTCGAGGAAAAAGAAAAGAAAAAAAGACCTTCAGAAAAGGCTTCTTAACACTAAAATTTATATTCGATGCTATTAAATTCTTGTTTTTCAGGAGCGCTTTTATTGCTGTTTCCAGTGTGCGTCTCTCTGCTGCTGACGCCATCAGTTATTTTTGTATCCAAATAGCAAAACTCGTCTGCTATTTTATTGCCTCATTTCGTAATCTATTTCCCCAACGTCACTTGATTTAATTCGACTACATTCTATTATCCTTGTTTTACTATTATTGATTTTCATTTGATAGACTCTTTTCGAGACATTAACCCAGGTAAGATAATTATAATACCCATCACTACAGCTACACTGGGCATTCCTGGCCAAACTTCCAGCCCAAAATAACAATTATTCAGATTATTTGAGAAAATAAAGATCTTAATTATTTGGAACACACTTCTCTTCTATTTACATCGAATTTGAGAGGCTGAGCATAATGTATCTACAGACATTTCCGCGGACCTGTAGCTACTTGTCTCGTTGCATGCTTCTTATCGGTGTTGTGGCAGTGTGAGTCATTCCTTACTAGTGAGACCCGACCACAACCTGTCAATATTTCTGATGTACTGCTTCTAGATTTACCCTCAAAATGCAGCTCCGTGTCGCCTCGAGAGAACGATAGCCCAGTGGAGAAAGGATAATGCCGGCAAGTTGCTGCCGCCCCTCGCATTTGGAGTTCAGCCAAAGAGTCTCCATCCAGTTCTCACAGGCCAGAGCCCCATTCCAGACGCACGACGCGGCGTCATATTTCACCGCAAAAGCCATTGATGAACGGCTGCAGACCTCAATAGGCGCTCCATCAACCGCGAGCCGTGACACGCCGCCGCTCCATTAAGCCCGGAGCTGTCAGCTGATCGCTAGCCGTGGGCGCGTGGCTACAGCACTCTCTCTCTTGACAGCCACTAGCTTAATGATTGGGACACTCTATACCATCACTAACTGTTGCTCTTGGGTGGCACGCTTCGCAAGCGAATAGTGGGTGGAAACCAGTTGACTGTGTAAACTGCTTTTTTCTTATTTTCTTTTTTCCTTTATTGTAATTTCATTCCCCTCGCCCCATATGAGACGGGGTGGGCTGTCAGCGAATAAAATTCGCCACTCCTCTTCAGCCATATGAGACCAAAAGTTTCAAACATAATATAAAACTTGACATCGCTGTTGACAAAATGGTCTAAACTTTTGCTTATATAGAACAAAAACAGCTTGTGATTGGTTGGTAATTACGTAGTGCCGTCCAATGTTTGCGGTGGTGTCGCCATCGCTCCCGTAATGACATGAACATTGTGACGAATAACTATGCACCTTCTCCGCATCGAGATCTCGCTTCCATGCACAGCAAAGATTAAATCCGCTACCACGGTTGAAGTTCTCACACATTCTAATTTCTAAAGCCTCTTCAATTACAGAATCGCAGTATGTACGAGCCTACGACAAAACCTTTGTTTCAACAAACAGCATTTTGCATTTCTTTGTGAGGCTGTGCTGAGCAGCTGCAGATTTCTCCAGTTCTCAATTTCTATTGAGCCATTGACGTTCTGCACAGTGTCGAAAACGGTGCGGACAGACTGAACGATGTAGCCGCTTCCGCATTCTCAAGGGATGTTATAAACCTGAGGGATCCTGAGGCCGAGACTAACACACCAGCACCATAGAACTCCTCAATCTTCTTAGGAAGTCGGAAAATGCGTCTTATACCTCCTATTCCCAGGACTCTGCCTATGGTTCTGGATGGAGCGCTGCTGAGGACGATGGAGGTAATCGTCGAAAGGTCGGCTAGAAATACGAGAATGTTTTACACGACAATGCCATCAGGCAAGACGTCGTTCTCATTATACTTCTGTTTCTTATTTTTCTGCTCATGTTGATTTTGGTCCTGTTACCTAGGTTCTACAGTGATCGTTTTACAGCTGTAAATCACTATCAATTTTAACTAATTGTATAGGGATTTCAAATCTTCAAGATGAGTACACCATTGTGCAGTCTACCTAGTACCCATTTTCAGCACAGCACCAGGTAATGTGGGCTGACCTGTACATCCAACGTACAGGTGTTTCACGAAAGCATGGGAACACCGTGAGAAATGCTTGCTTCAACATAAATGAATACGCTAACCAAGCCTGTGGGTCGTGGTATTGTATTTGACCACGAAAGACACCTGCAAAATGTCTTCAATACGTTGCAGATATCAGTGTTTCCAGAACACTGTTTTGTGTACTTGTAAATGCATTATGTCAGTGATAAGTAACTTCCATCGTGAGCGAATTGTTAGTGCCCCTGACGTGGGTGCTTCCATAATTAAAGTAGCCCGTGTTTGGTGTTTCAACAGCTACCGTATCGAAGAATTATTCCGCATACATATAAAGCGGAAAAACATCATCCACTAAGTCACAACTCAAACGAAAGTGTTTGCTGGGAGATCGTGACAGACTGTTACTGAAGAGGAAATTCCAAAACCATTCCTCACTGACTCAAATGCCCGTAACAGGAAAACGTGGTGCGAACCATAGAACCTGCACTATTGAGCAATGGAAGTAAGTCATTTGCTCCGCAGTATTTCCAACTTCCGGTCGAGTTTACGTCCCGAGAATGAAACATGGTGAGGTTTCGGAGATGATTTGAGCGTCTTTACAGGCTATTTCGCGGGCGCCTTTGCTACTCTGAAAGGTCGCAATACTGCCAAGGATCATGTGACCTTTTTGGCTTATCTGGTCCATCCCATGGTACAATGTTTCTTCCCCAATGGTGAAATTGTGTTACAAGACAACAGGGTCTCTTTCCATAGAGCTCGCACCGTTCAGGACTATTTTTGTACCTCCTCTGGCCACTACAGTCACTAGATCTAAGTGTAGTTAAGCCTTTGTGGTCAACGTTGATGAGAAGCATGGGTGTTCACTATCCACTTCATGATCGTTAGGTGACCCGGCCACTGTTATGCAGGAAAAATGGTGTAAGAGTCCCTTGAAAGTCATGCAAGAACTATATTTATCCATTGAGACAAGTGAAAGCTGTTTTGAATACCAACGGTTATCGTACACTGTATTAGGCATGGTAATGTATTATATTTTTGGTGTTTTCACATTTTGTCCAGCGAGTAGGCTCCTTGAGGAGGGTGCGCTAGTATAGTTAGATTATGGAAGGAATGCCAGGAGTCCTTGTAAATCTGTCGTGCTTCTTCATTGAAGTCGAAATATCATACAGTTAGGAATTTCTTT
Organism: Schistocerca nitens; assembly: GCF_023898315.1. Taxonomy (NCBI): domain Eukaryota; kingdom Metazoa; phylum Arthropoda; class Insecta; order Orthoptera; family Acrididae; genus Schistocerca; species Schistocerca nitens. Next base: position 360,746,281 of record NC_064619.1, on the reverse strand, counting down.
GAACGTGTTTGAAGTAAAATTAAATCTGATGAAAAGGGTGGATTGTCCGGGAATTCATACTTTCATTCTCGCGGATTTCTCTTTGCTAAGTAAATCTGTGAGCAGGAGCACTGTATAATGAATAAAGTTTATTTCATTTTTCCAAAGTATGCCATACTTTTTATGTTTTTATTTTAGCCTTTGAAAAGTAATCAATGAAATTAATACCTTTTAAATATATTCTGATACCAACGCTGCTTCTTTTCTACAGCGTAGCGGGCGGGTCGCATCTCCGTCACGATGGTAGATATATGCTATAATTCAGTTGTTTAATTTTCTGAAACGGTCGAGAAATTCGTTTTCACTTATTACAATGTTTTCTATTAATCAGTTACGGAATCCGTCTTGGGAAAAAATGTCCTCATAGTTAATTCCTCATGCAGAAAAATGGCCGTCCTATTTTTTACTAAGCCTGCTGAGTTAGCTTATTTATGTATTTTTCACTACCAATCATCAACTAGTATGTTGCGTAATATCTCGATGCCTGTATATGTGATTCTACTTTTGTTACGTCCTTTACGTCGATTATTTCAAGAGAAAAAGGCAATGTTTGTAGTCTGCCATACCTTAACTGTGGGTACAATCTACAAGTTGTTGAATTTATTTTTGCAACATACTACGCAACTGTATCACGCAAAACATACTAACATAACAGAAATAAAATTTCATCAATTCTACCCGTAATATTGTACAGAACAAGAAAGCTTTATCGTATTCCATTATGCATGGAGTTTAGAATGCTACCTTTTGTAAGGGAGAACATGGGAGAGTTAAACGGAAAATTTTACACAAAACGTTACGCCAGATTGCTTTACAATGATAGTACTGGGCAAGTATCAGTAACTTAGTCTTTTAATGAGACTGAGCTATAAGTACAACCACCAAGACCTCTTCCTCCGTTTACCAGAAGATTGTCGTATCGTAGGTCATAGGCAACTTGTCAGAATGTGAGGCTAAGCACGTCCTGTACTCGTATGGCACTAGACGGCGATTGGGATCATGTGCAACATCTCTCCAAGTATTCATTGAGTTTATTTTCCTCAGCTATCTTTTTTTCCAGAACCTATACCGCAATAAATGAAGACATACTACACTAACGTACGGGCATACATAGAAATCAGAGATAGACCAGCGTAGGACAGTTAAAAGTCGACAGACACTGTGATGTTGAATGATTCCGTCTACCCACAAAATGAAAACAAAAAGGCAAGTTTCATCTCCCTTCATCTTTAGTTCAGTGAACATGTAGGCGTATAGATTCGTGTGGTGAACGGTGAGCACTATTTATGAGACTGGTCATCTCACACACACAGCACCCATGCAGCTTTCTGCGCCCAAAGATCATTATTATCAGCCTTCCTGTGGCTGCTGTTAGGCCAGGCCGTACACGAAATAATTTGCGATGCTTTTCCTTCGAGTACGTAGCAGCAAATACACGTCTCAGTAGTCCGTCGTAAACGTTAGGTGTCATCACAATCATACCATTTCCTTTCTGAGAATTTCCAGGTCATTCTGGAAGTACAGTGATGGCTGTGTGAGTCCATCTAGACAAGCCCTTGTCATTGAAACGTAAGTATCAGTGACTTACTTATGCTCTGCTCTCTGTATGAGAGACAACAGCATCCATAAATAGACGTCATGAATGATAACCGCTTGGCTGCTCTTGTAAATAAATTATTTAACGACAGGTTATATGTGTTAAATCAAGACATTAAACTTGCAACATGAACGCGACCGAACATTTCTTGTCGATGAATAAATGACGCAGTTAGAGATTCATCAGGTAAGCCGAAATCATGGGCCCACGATTCCTCGAGCGTGCCTTGAATCCAGAAAGGACTACAGTAGGCTCAAAACGTTTCAAATGGCTCTTAGCACTATAGGACGTAACATCTGAGTCATCAGTCCCCTAGAATTAGAGCTACTTAAACCTAACTAACCTAAGGACATCACACGCATCCATGCCCGAGGCAGGATTCGAACCTGCGACCGTAGCAGCAGCGCGGTGCCAGACTGAAGAGCCTAGAACCGCTCAGCCACAGCGGCCGGCTACTACAGTAGGCCGATCATGACCGGTTAAGAATAAGGTCGAGGATCACAATCCATAAAACAGATCCTTAGCTGGGCCCTCTTTCGCCTGCATCTCCAAGCACAGCTGGCTGCTAGGTTTATGGCACTTATGATAGATTGTGACCCTCGATCTAATGGTTAACCGATTATGTTCTACTATCGTCCTTTCCGGGTTCAAGGCACGCTTCAGTAATCGTGGACACTTGCTTTGTGCTTATCTGACGAATCGTTAATTGCGTCATTTATTCTTAGACAAGGAATGTTAGGTCCCGTCAATGTCACAAATTTAATTTCATGAGTTAACACATCCAAACTGATGATGGGTCACCTAAGCCACGAAAGTGTTCGTTAAATAAATTATTTACAAGAGCAACCAACCGGTTATTAATCGAGATGTCTCTCAGTTCCATGGTCTGTGTCATCTTGGGCTACAGTATATTATAGAATACTTAGTCATATTGGTTAATGTAACGCTGCAGATGTCTCCGACTCCTGTAGTAATACAAGATACATTATTTGATTCACAATGTTTCCCAATCTCTTGAGGTGATATTTCTTCGACTGCAAGTACTTAGACTTATCGCGCCATTTTTAAAATGAGCTATATATTTTAGCTTACTTTTAGTGGAATTGGTAAACAACGCGTTTCGGTGGAAAATCACGGACAGAGAATGAGTGTCACGCCTTCGAATTTGACCTGTAAATGATGTACGTGCAATGAAATTCTCAGAGCTCTTTCGGCAAGTATTTTACATTACAAAGAGACTGTTAAAAAAGTTTTCTGTCCATGGATCGATGTCGAACATGGCACAAGTTTCGCAAATGCTACATCGTGGTATATGACGACTCATAGTGACAGACGTTTCCCGTCCCTCATTATTTTTATACTTCCCCACCGAAGTCACGTTACCGCGGAAGTATCAGCTAAAATAATTTATGTCCTAGTCGATTCATAACCCTGATAATGAGCGTAATGTAAATAAGAAGTTCGCAGTCAAAGCTTAGTTTAAAGCCCGGCAGGTAGGAAAAAGAACACACAAATGAAACAAGCTTCTCAAAATTTCAGGTCAACAGACTTATTTGGCCGGAGGGAGAAAGAGCAATACTCGGAACGGTACTGGTGGAAGCAGAAAGAAATTCGACGGACACGTATCAACAGACATACGAATGAAACGAGAGATTTAATACAAAATATCAGGGAATAATTAAGAGCTCTGCTAGATAAAGAACTTTTGCTATGTCATAGAAAGGGGACAGAACAGTTAAAATTATGCCCCCCTACTATGCGGGTAACACAGCAAATTTTCTATTTAATTGCAGAGAGCTTTAGCAGTACAACAAAAATATGTAGCATGCCCAGGGTGTATTCGCATTATAGGATAAAAACATGCCACGTTAAAGACGGTTCGTTGACCACCTCTTCCGAGGTCCACAGTAAGGTAACTCAAATACATTTTTTTCTGTATAGTAGGTATGTTCTACGCTGAAGATTTTTAGAAAAAGAAATTTAGCGCTTGCCGCGTACTCAGTATCATATAGTGATGGTGTAAGTCAGCCGAGGAACACAGTGACATTCTGCACTCAGCGACAGCGGAGAGATAGTTCTAATTGTCTTACACAAGACTGTACTCTCATTATTGCCTTGCTAATATGATCAGGCAGACAGAGGTCGCAGTCGACAGCTTGATGTAATAAAATTTTATTTCGAACATTTGGTCACTGGAAAGAAACATCAACAACATAGTCAATGTAAATAACATTTTTCAAAGAACCACCTACTTCGAGGTAAACTCACTATAAGCACTAGAGTCATAGAGACATCTCATGATGCGTGTGTAGTTCGTGAAAGTGTACAGATGGTGTTCTACCTTGCTCGGCAATTTGTTCCTCATTTCGCTTGGTGTTTCCTCACATTAAATAGAAAAAGTTCGACGCTTTTCGTCTACAGCTCAAGCAACTTTTTGATCGTTATGTAAAAACATGACGAGGACCTTTACACAAATAATTGATTTGTGTTTGTATTAAATAAATATGAAATTTACAACTTTCATGAGGAAAATTTCTCTACAAGAAGCGGAGCCAAAGTTTGGGTGGTTTTTCCCACACTGAAATGTTATTATATTAACTTCAGTTATAGTTTATATTTTTATGGAATTCCCCCCCCCCCCTTGCCAAACAGATAGGCCAATTGTTCCCTGCTGCACACAAATTGACATCTCATTTCTATAGCTACTCATAGCTGTGAAGACTTCTAAAGTAGTCTGAAAGGATACAAGACGTGAGGGATATTACTTTCATAACCCTGATGTGGCTGATATAAATCTCTCTACAATGCCTAAGGATTACAATTGGTATTGTTTTTAATTGAACGACTGAGAAAGAAAAGTCGAGAGCTTTTTCCGAGACTTTTTATTCTGATACATTCGTCGTGGTCTGCTGCTCATAGGACTGTGCAGCCCACTAATAAATTAGTCATGAACCGCTGCCCATGGGGTTGTGCAGCCGAATCCTTTTCTTTTTTAAATTGTGATTCTCTCAGTTTATTATCAAATATAGTGAACTGAACTTTTCAGTTAATCAGGGAGGTCAGCTGACCTCATACAGGGTGATTCAGCTGCCCCTACTGATGTGTTTTATGCAAACCCACAAAGCCGTCAAATACCACTCTCAAGATTTTCATATTCTCTCGCTCACTATGAGCGATCTGTTAGTTTTACGATAAGAAATGAACAGGACCGTTTTATAGGAAATGTAGCGTGGTTAAATTTTGTACGGGGATACATTTTCGATAGAGGCTGTGCCGGCCGAAGTGGCCGTGCGGTTAAAGCCGCTGCAGTCTGGAACCGCAAGACCTCTACGGTCGCAGGCTCGAATCCTGCCTCGGGCATGGATGTTTGTGATGTCCTTAGGTTAGTTAGGTTTAACTAGTTCTAAGTTCTAGGGGACTAATGACCTCAGCAGTTGAGTCCCATAGTGCTCAGAGCCATTTGAACCATTTTGATAGAGGCTGTAGTTCTCGAATTATTAAAGAAAAACATACCAAAGTGACCTTCAAACGCGTTTTTCTTGCATAATTCGAGAACTGAGGCTTCCAGCGAAAACATATCCCGCTACAAAATTGAACTATTTTCAATTTCCTACAAAAGGGTCCACTTCATTTTTTCTGTGGTGTGACATAGCGAGTCGGAGGATATGAAAATCTCATGCTTGATTTTCTAAGTTTGTGCGAGTTGCATAAAGCCCACTGGTAGGGACAGCTGAATCACCCTGTATATGACTGACGTGAATGTGCTGGAAGAAGAAGGAAATCCTCCTTTTTACATACAGTACTCATAAAATTTAATCAAGTGTATGTCAACAGATGATAGATGTTCGCTTATTGATAGAGTATTACTTTGTATACAGTTCAGTTGATATTCTCATAATGAGATGACCTTAGATATTTAAAAGCAATTTACTGTTAACAACCCTGAGTTCCCACGTTTACTTTGTTACGTTAGTGTCGTAAGAGCACTCACGAGGGCAGCCAGCTGAGTTTAGGTTTCCTGTGATTTCCTTAAATCGTTTCTGGCCAATGGTAGAAGGCCGATCTCCTTACCCATCGCTCTCCTTTAAATCAGAACTTGTGGAGAACCGGTAATGACCTTATTCGACTGAACATTAAACATCTATCGTCCTCCCTTATAATTATTTGGTGCTATTCGTAGGCCTACTTTTTCTTTATTTCATTTACACTATACTCGCACGTTTCTATAGAGACAGAACTCCAAGCTTCACATGGATTTATTGCAGTCGTTCTCACTGAGCGGCTATAAATCAGACACCACATCCAAAGATCGGAACAAGGCCGTACATCACTAGAAACTTGACAAGGGCGAAGTCTCTTTCAAAGTTCTTTATTGTTCGAGGGATTTATTTCCCCCTCGTACTTTCCGGAGTAATGGGCGAAACACTTTGACGAATGCAAGCCCTTCTGTAATTTCGTCTGCAAGTATCTAATTATGAATAATATGATATGTATTACCAGCAAATAGACGTGTTTATTCTGTCATTCCATACAATGAAATATGTCTTATTGGCAGCTGAAGAAACACTCATTCCTATAAACCACACAAAATAAACACTTCCAAAAATGAATTATTCAGTATTATAACAATTCTTAAATTAACACTTCAATATAAAAAGAGAACGTATGGTCATGATAACGCATTCATAAGCCTCTGATTGTCTTTAATAAACTTGCGAACTGGTCTTTGTGGAAACGATTACGAAATGGAAATACTAGCAAACGGTGTACGTAGTATTCAGCGACGAAGTTCTTAAAGTGTAAGTGACCACTGACATTTGATAAGTACCAAGTGAGGATTCAGCTGCATTTCTAACAGTGGGCCTACAGTAACTCTATGTTGTGAAATATTAAGTCTCGGAACAGTTAGATTTTCCCGATCGTTGAGGAACTACGATGTTGTTCTTGAGAGGAAAGGAAGTAGTGCAGCCGGATTGCCGTGGAGGAGGGCAGATTATTTGTGAGGCGCGAGCCACCGATGACAGATTGCCAGCTGGCGGCATGGCGACGCCTTCTGGACCTGACAACGGACCGACTTTGAAAGATGCCTTCTGGCGTCATCAATCTTCTCTCACAAATCTGTGTACTTGTTCTGGGGTTATTCGTGACTCAGAAAGTTTCCAGAATGACTCGGAGCAAACATCGCCAACGAAGACCTACTGTCTCTTTCCTGACAGGTATATCGTTTCTGTCCTGTTTCACCTATTTCTATGGCGTCAACTAAAGAGAGATGATAGGTTTATCCGACAGGAGACCCTAGCCAAACGAACGTTTCATTTCACCTCTTTCTTGGGCGTCAGCTAAACAGAGATGATGGGTTTAGCTGACAGGAGGCACTAGCCTCTTATTGTGTCAAGTTCGTTCGAAGAAACGTTGAAAGTGACTTAAACTGTGTGACATGTAAACGTAACTTTAGAGAGCTCTGTGTTAATGCTGACCTGAGGTTCAGCATTGTTTCGTTGTATCACTTAAAGCTAATTGTACTATAGTTTGGTGCATACAAACGTTTTACGAGCTAATACTGTAAACTTTAAGGTTTTTGTAAAGGGCGGAGAAACTAATAGATGAAATACATAAATAATACATAAATAAATAAATAACCATCCCATCCACGTTACCTAGAAACAATGTGAGGCAGCATGAAAGGTAAATAACAGAAATTAAGTTTTCTTTTGTACAGCGAATGCGGAGAACTATCCATTATGAACAACTGAGAAATGGGATGCTGTCATAACATGAAGCTACGTTTGGCAGCTGCAGGGCTCTTAGGATGTCTACGTGCTGCCTCTCACGTGCCACTAGACTGGAGGGAAACGAAGTGATGCAGGTTTAGGGGTACTAAGTAAAAACACAGGCGTACGAGGTTAAAGCTGTGTGCTATGTAGGGGAAGAATAAATGAGAACAGAGAATCAACCAGTTGACACAATTATAGTACAGGTGTACATGCCTTCAAGCAGTTACAAATATAAAAAAGTGGACGAAATACTCGGTCAGTTAGAAGAAGTGGTGTAAATTTTTAAGAGTACCTTCAGCTTAACTAGTTTCAGAAACTGGAGAGCTTCTGAAACCAAAAAGAGGTATGGGAACCCAGTGGGTTAGTGTAGTTTTCTCGTAAGAAAAGGAAGTGGACAACTAATATACTCCTTGTACAGTGTAAGGGTTGGCAGTTACAAATACTTCGTTTCAACAGGCCAAACTGGGATTGCACCTGGGAATAACGCACGACATCAGACAAATTATATTATGATAAGAAGAAGATTCCTTAACAAAGTCAAGCATTGCAAACGTTACGCAGGAGCTGATGCAACGATTGAACGTAGCTTAGTACTGGTTTAACCTAAGTTAAGACAAAAAAAGAAGGAGAAAAAACTTGAAAAATATTGCAGATAGGATGAAAGGAAACTGGAACAAGACAGTAGAGAAATATCCGGTGCTACAATAAATGAGAAACTGATGCTGCATGAATCTACACTCCTGGAAATGGAAAAAAGAACACATTGACACCGGTGTGTCAGACCCACCATACTTGCTCCGGACACTGCGAGAGGGCTGTACAAGCAATGATCACACGCACGGCACAGCGGACACACCAGGAACCGCGGTGTTGGCCGTCGAATGGCGCTAGCTGCGCAGCATTTGTGCACCGCCGCCGTCAGTGTCAGCCAGTTTGCCGTGGCATACGGAGCTCCATCGCAGTCTTTAACACTGGTAGCATGCCGCGACAGCGTGGACGTGAACCGTATGTGCAGTTGACGGACTTTGAGCGAGGGCGTATAGTGGGCATGCGGGAGGCCGGGTGGACGTACCGCCGAATTGCTCAACACGTGGGGCGTGAGGTCTCCACAGTATATCGATGTTGTCGCCAGTGGTCGGCGGAAGGTGCACGTGCCCGTCGACCTGGGACCGGACCGCAGCGACGCACGGATGCACGCCAAGACCGTAGGATCCTACGCAGTGCCGTAGGGGACCGCACCGCCACTTCCCAGCAAATTAGGGACACTGTTGCTCCTGGGGTATCGGCGAGGACCATTCGCAACCGTCTCCATGAAGCTGAAGCTGGGCTACGGTCCCGCACACCGTTAGGCCGTCTTCCGCTCACGCCCCAACATCGTGCAGCCCGCCTCCAGTGGTGTCGCGACAGGCGTGAATGGAGGGACGAATGGAGACGTGTCGTCTTCAGCGATGAGAGTCGCTTCTGCCTTGGTGCCAATGATGGTCGTATGCGTGTTTGGCGCCGTGCAGGTGAGCGCCACAATCAGGACTGCATACGACCGAGGCACACAGGGCCAACAACCGGCATCATGGTGTGGGGAGCGATCTCATACACTGGCCGTACACCACTGGTGATCGTCGAGGGGACACTGAATAGTGCACGGTACATCCAAACCGTCATCGAACCCATCGTTCTACCATTCCTAGACCGGCAAGGGAACTTGCTGTTCCAACAGGACAATGCACGTCCGCATGTATCCCGTGCCACCCAACGTGCTCTAGAAGGTGTAAGTCAACTACCCTGGCCAGCAAGATCTCCGGATGTGTCCCCCATTGAGCATGTTTGGGACTGGATGAAGCGTCGTCTCACGCGGTCTGCACGTCCAGCACGAACGCTGGTCCAACTGAGGCGCCAGGTGGAAATGGCATGGCAAGCCGTTCCACAGGACTACATCCAGCATCTCTACGATCGTCTCCATGGGAGAATAGCAGCCTGCATTGCTGCGAAAGGTGGATATACACTGTACTAGTGCCGACATTGTGCATGCTCTGTTGCCTGTGTCTATGTGCCTGTGGTTCTGTCAGTGTGATCATGTGATGTATCTGACCCCAGGAATGTGTCAATAAAGTTTCCCCTTCCTGGGACAATGAATTCACGGTGTTCTTATTTCAATTTCCAGGAGTGAATTTTAGAAGTTTCTGATCAAGGAAAGGATTAAAAAACTTTTGTTTGAATTTATGGAGGAAAGAAGGAAATTCAAAAGTTTGAATATGAAATGAGAAAGCCACACAGTCAACATGGGTTTAGAAAACATCGTTCTTATGAAGTACAACTAGATCTTTATTAGAATGAAGTGTTGAGTGCTATTGACAAGGGATTTCAGATCTATTCCGTATTTCTGGATTTCCAGAAGGCTTTTGACACTGTACCACATAAGCGGTTTATAGTGAAATGGCATGTTTATGGAATAACGTCTCAGTTATGTGACTAGTTTTGTAACTTCCTGTCGGAGATGTCACAGTTCGTAGTAATTGACGAAAAGTCATCGAGTAAAGCAGATGTGATTTCTGGCGTTATAGGCCCTTTGCTGTTCCTTATCTAAGTGTGTGTAAACGATTTGGGAGACAATCTGAGCAGCCATCTTAACTTGTTTGCAGATGATGCTGTCGTTTATAGACTAATAAAGTGATCAGAAGAGCAAAACAAAGTGCAAAACGATTTAGAAAAGATATCTGAATGGTGCGAAAAATGGCAGTTGACCCTAAATAACGAAAAGCGTGCTAAAAGGAACTCGTTAAACTTCGGTTACACGATAAATCACTGTAATCTAAAAGCCATAAACTCAACTAAATACACAAAATTACAATTACGAACAACTTCAATTGGAAGGAACACATAGAAAATGTTGTGGGGAAGGCTAACCAAAGACTGCGTTTTATTTGCAGGACACTCAGAAAATGTAACAGATCTACTAAGGAGACTGCCTACACTACGCTTGTGCGTTCTCTTTTAGGAAACTGCTGCGCGGTGTGGGAGCCTTACCCGATAGGACTGACGGAGTACATCGAGAAAGTTCAAAGAAGGCAGCACGTTTTATATTATCGCGAAATATGGGAGAGAGTGTCACTGAAATGATACGGGATTTGGGCAGTACATCATTAAAAGAAAGGCGTTTTTCGTTGCGACGGATTCTTCTCACAAAATTCCAATCACCTACTTTCTCCACCGAATGCGAAAATATTTTGTTGACACCGACCTGCATAGTCCGCCCCTGGTAGCTGAGTGGTCAGAGCGACGGAATGTCATATCTAACGGCCCGGGTTCGATTCCCGGCTGGATCGGAGATTTACTCTGCTAAGGGACTATCATCATTTCATTCCCATCGACATGCAAGTCGCTGAAGTGGCATCAACTCGAAAAACTTGCACCAGGCGAATGGTCTACCCGACTGGAGGCCCTAGCCGCATGGCATTTCCATTATACCGACCTGCATAGGGAGAAACTATCAACACGATAAAATAAGGGAAATCAGAGCTCGTACGGAAATATATAGGTATTCGTTCTTTCCGCGCACTTTACGTGATTGGAATAATAGAGAATTGTGAAGGTGGTTCGAGGAACCCTCTGCCAGGCACTTAAATGTGATGTGCAGAGCATCCATGTAGATGTTAGAGAAGTCTAGTCAACAGAGCAGCAAAGACGACCTGGGAATGGTACATACTGCATACTGAAAAAGCCATTGAGGAATGTAAAGGGAATAGACAGCAGTACTGAAGATACGACATCGGAATAGAAGGAACATACCGCAAAGAAGAGTGAAGAAAAAGGAACTGCTGTCAACCGACGTCCAGACGGAACCTTGAAAGTACTAGGCGAATGACACTGCTTGTTGCTAGGCCATGGTATACCATACACTGGTGAGCCAAAACAAAATGCCCCGTCGCTCCCCTCCCCCCATCCCAGCTTATTACAGTGCTGGGTCACTTTTTGAGCAACCCCGTGGTCTAGGGGTAGCGTCTTTGATTCATAATCAAAACGTCTTCGGTCCCGGGTTCGATCCCCGCCACTGCCTAAATTTTGAGAAATAATCAGCATTGGCGGCCGAAGACTTCCGGCATAAGAAGTCAGCCTCATTCTGCCAACGGCCTTGTCAAGGAGGGCGGAGGAGCGGATAGAGGTTCAGGGCACTCTCTTGTCCTAGGGGTGGGAAATTGCCCCTAAAGGCGGAAGAATTAGCAATGATCAACGACATGACGATGCAGAAGGCAATGGAAACCACTGCATTAAAGACACGTAACGTGTATCCACAGGACATGTGGCCTCTAATTGAAGAATTGTCATGATGATCTCTCCATTGGCAAAAGATTCCGGAATAGTCCCCCATTCGGATCTCTGGGAGGGGACTGCCAAGGGGGAGGTTACCATGAGAAAAAGATTGAATAATCAACGAAAGGATAACGTTCTACGAGTCGGGGCGTGGAATGTCAGAAGCTTGAACGTGGTAGGGAAACTAGAAAATCTGAAAAGGGAAATGCAAAGCCTTAATCTAGATATAGTAGGGGTCAATGAAGTGAAGTGGAAGGAAGACAAGGATTTCTGGTCAGATGAGTATCGGGTAATATCAACAGCAGCAGAAAATGGTATAACAGGTGTAGGTGTCGTTATGAATAGGAAGGTAGGGCAGTGAAGTGACCGGGTTGTTGTAATCAGAATCGACAGCAGACCAACACCGACAACGATAGTTCATGTATACATGCCGACGTCGCAAGCTGAAGATGAACAGATAGAGAAAGTGTATGAGGATATTGAAAGGGTAATGCAGTATGTAAAGGGGGACGAAAATCTAATAGTCATGGGCAACTGGAATGCAGTTGTAGGGGAAGAAGTAGAAGAAAAGGTTACAGAAGAATATGGGCTTGGGACAAGGAATGAAAGAGGAGAAAGAATAATTAAGTTCTGTAACAAGTTTCAGCTAGTAATAGCGAATATCCTGTTCAAGAATCACAAGAGGAGGAGGTATACTTGGAAAAGGCCAGGAGATACGGGAAGATTTCAATTAGATTACATCATGGTCAGACAGAGATTCCGAAATCAGATACTGGATTGTAAGGCGTACCCAGGAGCAGATATAGACTCAGATCACAATATAGTAGTGATGAAGAGTAGGCTGAAGTTAAAGACATTAGTCAGGAAGAAACAATACGCAAAGAAGTGGGATACGGAAGTACTAAGGAATGACGAGATACGTTTGAAGTTCTCTAACGCTATAGATACAGCAATAAGGAATAGCGCAGTAGGCAGTACAGTTGAAGAGGAATGGACATCTCTAAAAAGGGCCATCACAGAAGTTGGGAAGGAAAACATAGGTACAAAGAAGGTAGCTGCGAAGAAACCATGGGTAACAGAAGAAATACTTCAGTTGATTGATGAAAGGAGGAAGTACAAACATGTTACGGGAAATACAAGTCGCTGAGGAATAAATAAATAGGAAGTGCAGGGAAGCTAAGACGAAATGGCTGCAGGAAAAATGTGAAGACATCGAAAAAGTTATGATTGTCGGAAGGACAGACTCAGCATACAGGAAAGTCAAAACAACCTTTGGTGACATTAAAAGCAACGGTGGTAACATTAAGAGTGGCACGGGAATTCCACTGTTAAATACAGAGGAGAGAGCAGATAGGTGGAAAGAATACATTGAAAGCCTCTATGAGGGTGAAGATTTGTCTGATGTGATAGAAGAAGAAACAGGAGTGAATTTAGAAGAGATAGGGGATCCAGTATTAGAATCGGAATTTAAAAGAGCTTTGGAGGACTTACGGTCAAATAAGGCAGAAAGGATAAAATAACATTCCATCAGAATTTCTAAAATCATTGATGGAAGTGGCAACAAAACGACTATTCACGTTGGTGTGTAGAATATATGAGTCTGGCGATATACCATCTGACTTTCGGGAAAGCATCATCCACACAATTCCGAAGACGGCAAGAGCTGACAAGTGCGAGAATTATCGCACAATCACCTTAACAGCTCATGCATCGAAGCTGCTTACAAGAATAATATACAGAAGAATGGAAAAGAAAATTGAGAATGCGCTAGGTGACGATCAGTTTGGCTTTAGGAAAAGTAAAGGGACGAGAGAGGCAATTCTGACGTTAAGGCTAATAATGGAAGCAAGGCTAAAGAAAAATCAAGACACTTTCATAGGATTTGTCGACCTGGAAAAAGCGTTCGACAATATAAAATGGTGCAAGCTGTTCGAGATTCTGAAAAAAGTAGGGGTAAGCTATAGGGAGAGACGGGTCATATACAATATGTACAACAAACAAGAGGGAATAATAAGAGTGGACGATCAAGAACGAAGTGCTCGTATTAAGAAGGGTGTAAGACAAGGCTGTAAACTTTCGCCCCTACTCTTCAATCTGTACATCGAGGAAGCAATGATGGAAATAAAAGAAAGGTCCAGGAGTGGCACTAAAATACAAGGTGAAAGGATATCAATGATACGATTCGCTGATGACATTGCTATCCTGAGCGAAAGTGAAGAAGAATTAAATGATCTGCTGAACGGAATGAACAGTCTAATGAGTACACAGTATGGTTTGAGAGTAAATCGGAGAAAGACGAAGGTAATGAGAAGTAGTAGAAATGAGAACAGCGAGAAACTTAACATCAGGATTGATGGTCACGAAGTCAATGAAATTAAGGAATTCTGCTACCTAGGCAGTAAAATAACCAATGACGGACGGAGCAAGGAGGACATCAAAAGCAGACTCGCTATGGCAAAAAAGGCATTTCTGGCCAAGAGAAGTCTACTAATATCAAATACCGGCCTTAATTTGGGAAAGAAATTTCTGAGGATGTACGTCTGGAGTACAGCATTGTATGGTAGTGAAACATGGACTGTGGGAAAACCGGAACAGAAGAGAATCGAAGCATTTGAGATGTGGTGCTATAGACGAATGTTGAAAATTAGGTGGACTGATAAGGTAAGGAATGAGGAGGTTCTACGCAGAATCGGAGAGGAAAGGAATATGAGGAAAACACTGATAAGGAGGAGGGACAGGATGGTAGGACATCTGCTAAGACATGAGGGTTCAAATGGTTCAAATGGCTCTGAGCACTATGGGACTTAACATCTATGGTCATCAGTCCCCTAGACTTAGAACTACTTAAACCTAAGGACATCACACACATCCATTCCCGAGGCAGGATTCGAACCTCCGACCCTAGTGGTCGCGCGGTTCCGGACTGACGCGCCTAGAACCTTTCGGCCACCATGGCCGGCAAGACATGCGGGAATGACGTCCATGGTACTAGAGGGAGCTGTAGAGGGCAAAAACTGTAGAGGATGACAGAGATTGGAATACGTCAAGCAAATAATTGAGGACGTAGGTTGCAAGTGCTACTCTGAGATGAAGAGGTTAGCACAGGAAAGGAATTCGTGGCGGGTGGCGGGCCGCATCAAACCGGTCAGTAGACTGATGAAAAAAAAAAGGCAGCAGTTTTGTAAGACATGGGCGTCTTAGTAGGTTTCTAGAGGTAGGGACAGGTCTAGCCGGTGGTTTCTGGGTGTGGATCTGTCTCCCAAAAGCGTCTCACGTATCTTCCATCGGGTTCAAAGCAGACGAATTTGGGGTAAATACATCAACGTGAGTTCGCTGTCGTGCTCAACAGACCACTGTACCACGTTTCTGCCCTTGGCGGACGGACAGTTACCCCACAGGAAAGTACTACGGCCTTCGGGGATAATATCAGGCGTGGAGGGAAGCGAATGGTGTACAAAACTGCCCAAGTCATCCATACCTGTCGTGATGTCCTCGATGATTACCACAGGTCTCACTGAGCTCAAGTGAATGTCCCTTATTTCATGAACCACCTCCAAAAGACTGCTTCAGTGGCGACTTGGATCACAGCGTATCCAGACACGACCATGGACCTGGTGAAAAAGAAATGAGTCATTCGACAAGATGACACTTTTTCTTTGATTGAATAGCCACTGTCGATGATGACATGCCGACGAAAATTGTAATTACGATGTTGTTGAATCAACATCGGAACAGGTGGCGATCGATTGCTACAGAGGCCTATGCTGACAATGCGCGATGAATAGTGTTTTCAGAAAAAAACTTGTCCACGTACAGCATTGTCCTCTGTCGTCTGCCGTGCCACAGATGACCTCCTACTCTTTTTTACAGAGTGGGTAAGTCTCCGACCTCCACGTTCTGTGTTTAGACAATAACAATCTGTCAGTCGCATATGTCAGTGGAATTCCCAGTTTGCGGTGCCAGCCGTAACTAGAATTATTCCCAATTCTTCTCTGCTCCACTTATACAGAGTCAATCATCTAAACCTTGCACCGCACATATTGCGGATATGGAAAGTGCTATTGGTATGCGGTTATCACAGAATTGGTTGGTAGTCAGCGGCTCGTATTCATTATTTTCATTGGGCCCTTGTCCACTTCAAAGCGGCGTCGGTCTTGTTAGTATGGATATAGCGATGTTAGTGTCAGGGGGTGACCAGATGCCCTTCCTGTTACCACCCCATAACCCCCGGGACGGAAATAGTGTACCCCAGCTGTCTGAGTCTAGTAAATGAAATGAAATGTCGTGAGGCTAGGGCCTCCCGTCGGGTAGACCGTTCGTCTGGTGCAGGTCTTTCGAGTTGACGCCACTTCGGCGACCTGCGCGTCGATGGGGATGAAATGATGATGATTAGGACAACACAACACCCAGTCCCTGAGCGGAGAAAAATCTCCGACCCAGCCGGGAATCGAACCCAGGACCTTAGGATTGACAGTCTGTCACGCCGACCAGTGAGCTACCGACAACACAACACCCAGTCCCTGAGCGGAGAAAAATCTCCGACCCAGCCGGGAATCGAACCCTGGACCTTAGGATAGACAGTCTGTCACGCCGACCAGTCAGCTACCGGGGCTGGACTCTGAGTCTAGTGTAAACCGTGAAATAATGCGAACGTTTTCAAATGTCTGCGAGTCGTGGAACTGAGGCGGGACATGGGGACCAGTCCTGTATTCACCTAGTGGGATGTTGAAAAGCGCCTAAAAACCACATCCAGGCTGGCCGGCACACCAGCCCTGGTCGGTAATCCGCCAGGCGGATTCGATCCGGAGCCGGCACGCCTGCCGGAGTCCAGGAAGCAGAGCATTAGAGCTTCCGGCTATCCTGTCAGCGGCACGTATTGTTAGGCAATAAAGAGACTGTAATAATAGAATGTCTATTCACTTTCTAAAATGGAACAATGCTTGTAGAAATCAACAAACTAAAAACAGAGTGAATTAGATAGTGGTGTTTCTTGCAGGATCATAATGCGAATCGTGTTTTGAAAAGTTCCCCCACACCGCCGATTGTACAATACCGGTGGAAGCACACACTAAAGAACAACGCAATTGCATACGTCAGTTATGTGGATTCTGATCAGTAACGAGACAACTGACCATCACTAGTTGTGTTCAAAACGCGCTTGCAATCTGTTGTGTAACGACTGCTGCGCAAGTGGTAGCATTTCAGAGGAGATGTCCAAGAAGGCTGCAGTAATACGTCGTTGCACATCATCGGGTGTAGTTGGTATGTCTTTGTAGACAGTTCTTTTAGCTTTCCACGTACAGAAAGTCTACTGGTGTCAAGGTACAGATCCTCTCGTTCAGTCCAACGATTTGGAAACAATTCGTAAAGGCATACTGTAATACTTCGTGCACTATGGGCTCAACAGCCATCATGTTGGTACCATAGGTTCCTGCTAGTCTACAGAGGAACATCTTTGAACGCGTTCAGTGTTCCATCTACGAAAAACGGATCTATGCGCTAATGGTATACTATTCCTCACAACACGTTTACACTCTATGGATGCTGACGATCCACCTGACGAAACCAAAGGGGATTGTCAACAAATCAATAGTGCATCTTTCGGCGGCGTACATGGCCATGATTGGCAACTGTGGCTTCATCACTGAATAAGGTATATTATACATATGGAGTATCCTGTCTTAGTTTCCATGTACAGAAGTTAACACGATTCTCATAATCTTCTCCGTACAGTTCTTGATTGAGAGAGATGTGATGGGAATAATATTTATACCGATGAAGAAAGCGTAGAACACTTACCTTACTCATGCCACTTCCATGTGCGATTCCGCGGGAGCCATTGTGCGGGTCAACTGCAACAGCAGCAAGATCATTAATTTCCATCTCCTCTGTCTTCACTTGTTTCCTTCTGTTACTTGTCGAGGTGTTACACTACCACCTTCACGTAACTGTGTGAGGAGACTGATAAATAATTTCCGGGATTGCTGACGTCTATTGAAATATCTTTTCACATACACTGTAGAAGAACGAACTGCATTCTTCTTACGTTCCCCTTACGCGATGTGCAAATCTCATCGCCCACTCCTGACCTACTGTGTGGGCTGTGACACCCTAACTGATTAGCAAGTCGCAATGCACTCAAGGAAAACGCAAGCACACTGTAAACAAACTTAACAACACCGTATCTAGCGACTACGCAGTTTGAATGGCAGAAACAAGTGTCGGTGCCGAAACTTTTCAAAATACGATATCTCGTAACCGACTCGCACTAGACTCTGCAACAAACACCAATGACATTCTAATTTGTCCTAATATTAGTCTGTTAATGTCACCAGGCATTTTCCATTTTAAAAAGTGTGTGTTTACACATAAATGGACTTCCTAAGTATGATTATAATCTGTTTAGTGGCTAACAATACGACCGCCTAACTATTCATTCTATGAAAACCGCACATCAACAGCACTTTTCATTTCCGGAATATTTACGGTGCAAGTCTGGTGATTTACCGCGTATATTGCTCTCGCAATGGGCAGTGGATGTAACGTTTAGGCTATTCAGTCTATGTACGTTCTTCATGCGACCCCATCGAAGTTACAGCTGTTGAGGTAGATATACCTATTCCGTAACGATGCAGCAGAATACAGTTCTGGAAGAAGAATGCATGTGCGGGAGTCACCGCAGAGGTCCCAAATTTCTCCTGTCGTCGAGTCAACGATATGGTCAGTTATGATGAAATGCGTACGTAAATATCGTTGGTTGGACCATGGAACAATATTGCTTCCTGCGTCTTCACATAGAAGCTCGTGTAACTATATGTCCTTTTGCTGGAGTGCTTTTAGCCAAATATTTCATGTTGCACTGTAAATAAGCCAATAGCGACAAACTTACCGATGAGCGATACTGAGCTAGTCTCCGTACTCTATGTAAGCTTAAGTATAAATGTTGACCAATGACTTCCGTTCATGAGTGACATTTAGCCCACAGAATGTGACCTGTTCCTGGTGCACAACTGTCCTCATCTCAATATTAAGGCGAGCTACAAAAGGGTGAGGAATATATGAATTGTGTGGTACAAGTCTACAACTTGTGGGTGGACTTTTTGAACCATGCAACAGGGCTTGCTGTAAAACAATGCCTTCATATTTCTTATGTGAAAACTCCTGAATCTTTTTAAATAAAACAAACTTTATTAACATTCTACATTTTTCTTCTTTAGGCCTATATATTGGCAGCTATCTACCGCTAGAGGGCTGCATGGCGATGTGTAACGTAACTATGTCACTGTGTGAGAAACAGCGTGCTGTAATCGAGTTTCGAATTCAAAAAGTTTGTTCACATACGGACTACCCTCTTCTTCACCATGAGAATGCCAGACCATACATGAGCGCTGCGAAATCTGCAATAATCGAACGTCTTGTATCATCGAACATCCTCCATACAGTCCCGACTTGGCCCCATCCGATTTCGAAATTAAAAGAACGTCTTCGAGGGCTTCACTCGCTTAGTGATGGAGTGCAAGCGGAACTGAGGGTGTGGTTCCGTCGTCAAAGTCAAACTCCTACAGTGACGGCAACAAGCAACTGCTCTCTTTGGAAGCGATGGGTTCGTTGCCAGGGTGAATATATTGAGAAAAAATATGTAGCCATGAAGAATACATATGTAAAATGTTAACGACGTTTGTTTTATTTAAAAAAAGCTTTAAGAGTTTTCACATAAAATAATCTCTATTATTTTTCAGCAGGTCATCGTATCTAGAGTCACGTGGTAGCAATTTTTTTTTAAATTGCTGTTCAAGTTTTATCATTAACAATCTGTTACTATGATTTTTATTAATAATGCGGCCTAAGTTTGATAATGTCTAGAAACTCTTTAAATTTCAAAACATCTCGCTCCTATTAGAAAAAAACATTATTTCTCTTACGAAAATTTCCCAAAACGTGTTTGTGTAGTTCCTTTGGCTGCACTGAAATATTTCGAAGTCAATGTTTCATTTGTATTGATATTATTTTGCAGTTTGGTTTTTAGAGGTGTAATAGAAGCTATGCATGTAGTATCCTCTGGAGTTTTCACAATGGAGTTGGAAGAAAATGTTATTTTGTATTATAATGGCTGTAAGTAATAATCAACGATGTTTGATTTGCTTTTCTCCCCATCTTCACTAGATATTGTGAAGAAATTATATTAATGTTTAGTTTCTTAGGAATATTTTCCTGCAGAAAACGCCTAAGTACAGGATACCTTTTGGATTTTTGTAATTTAATGTAATTATCCAAGAATCTTAACTTTATTTATTGTTCTCTGTTGCTAAAGAAATTATAATTCAAGCTCCATGTACATCCGTTTACGCAGTTCGTATTTATCATCGTGAGCATTCTGTTCTGCATATTGCATCTGTCTATAAAACTCACTAGATGCTTTGAATAGATGCTGTCAGCGTCTCGAACCGACTTTCATTCTCTTGGTGTTTTCACCTGAAGTATGTACCCTGTGATGAGGCAGCATGGAGGCATCATGAGCTTCAAAAGACAGAAAGAAAGACACACACACACACACACACACATACACACAAAAAGAAAGCGAAAGGGAAAGAGACAGAGAGAGAGAGAGACAAAAAGGTCGGGAGGAGGTGGGCTTGTTACGTCTTGTGTACTCAAGGTAAATGAACAAAAACGAAATGATAAATACAACCTTTCTGAGTCTGTATTATTCTTCTTTCTGTAGAGAAACTATAAAGGAATAAGAACATGCAACTTAACTATTGTCAGTTAGCAACAAAAAATATTTATCCGCATAAAAATTCTTTACTGACAAGAGGAAAGGGTTCATCCTTATAAAATACATTCAGTTTTTTAAGTAATGCTCTCATTTATTGTAACAATTAGCAGCCATATGTTTGACTGTCACTGTAACAGAAATTTATAAGTTCCCTTGACTTTGGAATCCATTCTTCATGGAATGAATCACTTCAGTTGAGCTTGTGAATTAATGTAAAATTTATTTGAAAAATAATATTAATTCCATAACAACATACGAGAAGGTAACTAAACGTTCGTAGTTTCCACTCAAATAAGGCAGTAAAACGCGCTATTATAACACTGAAGATAGAGCTGCGCCACACTTTCTTTTCTCATAATACTATTTAGTCGATAGATTGTAACACAGTAAGAGGATATGATTCAAAACTGACTTATTTTAGTAGGTCCAACGTTTAAGTTAATACCCTGTGCCAAAGTTTTAAAGCAATAATCCAAATGATACCTTCAATATATATTACTAATTTACAGATAGAAATGGCACGGTATGGAACTTAAAGATTTTGAGAACGAGGAGAAAATTTAAGGATTCATGCCCTCGCCCCCTCCCCTGGAGATACGACACTGTGCAGTGCTTTCTTGTTTATGGTAATGAAGCAATTTTTATTGCTCTTAATACATGCGCGGAAAAACCATATGGGCAATGCTATATTTGAACACAAACAGAATGCTGCCAGTTTATTTGTCACTGTAGCAATAACGGCCGAAGACTGCCGGTACAAATAATCAACCTTGTTTCGCAAATGGCGTTGTCAAAGAGGGTAAAGAGGCAGACAGAGCTCCAGGGCAACCTCGTGCCATGGAGTTGGGAAACTGCTCCTAAATGGCGAATGAAACAGCAATTATCAACGACATGAGGGAGTCGAAGGCAATGGATCCTACTGCATTGCACACAGTATGCATCTGCACGTGGCTCACAACTGAAAAAGTGTCATTGATTTCCAGCAAATTCTGGTTTCATCACCCGTTCGGATCGCCAGGAGGAAACTACCAATGCGAAGGTAATCAAAAGAAAAAGATTGAATAACTTTGGAAAATGTAGCATTTACGAGTCAGTACATTGACTTTCGGAAGTTTCAACATTGCACGAAAGCTAGAAAAACTGAAAAGTGAATTAGAGAGTCTCACTCTACCTATGTTTGGGTCAGGGTCAGTGAAGTGGAATAGGAATGAGATAAGAATACATGCTAATATTAACATGATGTAACAGAGGTAGGATTTATCATGTATAGAAAGAAAAGGGAGAGAGCGACATAGATTAGAGTCGTTAGATTAGTATGAACAGAATCGACAGAAAACGAACGCTGGTATCAATAGTTCAGGTATACATGCCCAAGATACTAGCAAAAGATAGTATATGAGGATACTGAATAGAGTGGTGTGCATGGTGAATTGACAGAGTGAGTGGCAAAAGCATTATACGCAAAATTTTTATTTTTACAAAGATTCGTCCTTTAAACAGTCGAATTGTGTTTCACCGTTTCAGGGCGTTGACTAGCGTTCTTCACGTGCATGCCATTCCCACAGCGAGTAATTCTAACTGGCGTTTAGGCGAAGCATCGCTGACGAGTGTACGCTTCCAACAAACACTCCAGCGACCTATCAGAGAGTTGCGGCCTGTTGATAGCGTGCCGGGACCGTCTTGACGCCCTCATTGCAGCAAACTTTCCGCCAGGTTAGACGTTCTTTCCGTAACCATCTCTCGGGCAATATGCACCTCAATCTGTTAGTTGCCTCTCAGGCACAACTTGTATCCTTTAGAGATAGACTTCTAGAATAATAGATTTTGAAACTCATTCCATTGTTCTACTTCAACATTCCCTCGGTTTTCAGGCACTCCCACACAACCACAACCACAAGCATCAACCTTACCCTCGTCAAGTCCTGAATAGCAGGACAGCAACGTGCTCGTTGGATCAGATATGCACTCTGGATGGTCGTCAGACTGTGGCACGTTGCAATGAGAGCGGCGGTATGCTTAGTCAGCATTCCCACAAGCCACACAACCATCTACGATCCCTGTCCCATCCCCTGCATGACCCTCCTCACCTCGTGTACTTAGCCAACAAGTTCTCAGACAAGTAGACACATGTTGATGTGTTCCAAGTTGCATGCTTCTTATTTTTCATTTAACACAGATGCATCTGCACAAGTATCAGGTTGTTACCAGATGAGGGCTGCTGTTAAATAACAGACTGCCAAGAATCATTTGAAAAAGGACGGTCTGTAATGTCAAAGAAGGAAACGTGCGGCGCATTTAGTTATCTGCAACTTAAATTCTCCAAGCTGATTTCTGCAAGAAACGATATCGAGATGTAACCATAATTTCTCGTACGAGGGAACAACAGCTTGACATTGGAAAAAATTGGAAAAAAACTGGCAAGGAAGAAGAGGATATAATTTCAAGGTAATGGTTGTAGCATGTACAGAGTTGATTCTAAAATTGTTGTGCTAGTGGACGATCTGTCTGGAATATTGGAACAGCTTCGTGTAGATGACTGTTACCTTTTGAACCGTTGTGATTTTGAACAAAATAAAGATACGTGATTACGTAGACTCAAATCATAGCTTCTGTTTGCAGTAAGGCTACCAAGGAGACAACGTTGGGGTTAAAAACAGTGATAAGACAATTCGAATACACAGATTAACTTGTATAAGCTCCAGCTGTAGAATTAAGACGTTTAACAAACATGTATTTTCAATCATAAGCCCGAGTGAACACAGATATTCGTAACCGTCTTACTGATTTTGAAAAGTGCCCTGATATTTGTCAATGAGAGACTTTTACGTCTTCCTTGGCAGACTGGAAGCTATAATTTATAGCAGAATAGATGGTGTGATTGACGTTTTGGAAGACTGTATAAGTGTGATAAATACCAACAACCTGTACCTACAGTGTACTCTGGTGTACTCTGTGGCAATTCCCTCTATGTGATATAAGCTACCAGATGGCTTGCAGAACACTTGCTGCGTTTGTTAAATAGTGTTCTGTAGTTTATTTACTGGGACAACAGAATGCAGGAATGTTGACTACTGTACAAATAAAGTTTCCAAACAATCAAGACAGGGAAAAGATTATAAGACATGTTCTGCCTTCAGTTTTAACTGTTTAAATGAAAACTATGTAGACAAACATTTTTCTCAATTGAGGGCTTTGTTCTCTACAGTACTGTCAGTTATAGATACTTCCAAAATAAGGTTGGTTCTCACCTAAATATTATTGTTGAGAGAAAGAGGTAATGTGTCGAACAGGCTTACCCCATTCCTTGTTACAAATATTACTCTTTGAAGTGCTATTAATGAATTCTACGTACGCAAACGAAAACTGGAAATGGAAGAGGTCACAGTCAAAAAATGCAGAAAGTAAATGTTTGGCAAAAACAACTGGTACAAAGGAAGGATATAAACTGCTACTGAAAAAAACAGAGTATGGAAAAATTTGAATACGGCAGGGGAATACAAGATACCAGCATTTTATGCAAAAACCATTGGGAAGTGACCACGAGTTGGAGTATTCCTGGAAAATAATGGACTCAGGGACCTTCACTGCATTACAGGATATATGAAAAATCGCTTGATAAACTTCCATTCCGATTGGTATCTACATCAAAAGGACTATTACAATGCATAGAAATGATGCTGTCTAGACAATGTGTATCTAGCAACAGAATAGCCATTTGCAAAGTTTAAAACTGATGGTGTTACTACATCCAACGACTATTCATTTGCTTAGTGATACTTAAAGTTTTACAAGCAAATTTCACTATAATATGGGGAGGAACGCATGTCGTTTATGATTTCGTGCAACAACACAGCTATTTTTTCGTGCCATCACCGATCGTATTTTGTGACTGGTTGACAGGAGCAAAACGAGAAGCCACCATGGTGATCTAAGTGTTTACGATGCTAACATGTCGTACTTGGTTCTTTTTGTAAATGTACTTGTGTATTACGAAAATATGGAGGCTAACTGATACACCATATTAAAGATCTCTCAAAAATGTGTCATTTCAATACCGTTTCCTGTTCTATAATGCAGGGAAATGAGCGTAGAGGGCTAAATATGCCATAGATCTTTACTTGGATTTTCTCTTGTAATATTTAGCACTTAATTATGAAAGGGAAAGCAGGTACACATAGTAAGCTAATCGATAAATAATGCCGGATTCCTCAGTATGACAACCAAGTGCGCACATGTTGAGACATGAAGCTGCACTGTAACTTTCGTGTAGGACCACAAATATGAAGCCAGTCAATAACGTCATTTATATATTTATAGTGTAGAACAATATACCTAAAATGGTGCATGATGAGGTGAAATAGTTCTGGAAAGCTTCTGAAAACGCCAGATGATGGAAGTTAGTTCTGAAAAGCTTCTGAAAACGCCAGATGATGGAATTTATTTTATTACACCAGCACTGGAATAAATCTCAACTAGGCCTAACTTCGAAACTAATAAAAAGCCATATTAGCCTCCTGTAACGTCAGTTATATCTTCCTAGTGAAGAACATGATTCAGTACCTCCTTCGTTCCTAAAATAGTACAAGGTTGGATGAAAGAGAACTGAAACACTTTAGAAACATCATATGATGAAATTTTGTTTATTATACCACCATTCCTTCAACATTACTTGCAACAACGGATACATCCATGTGCTGCACCCCCTACTTTAGATAAGACTGTCATCTAAATTCAGTGTGTTTTACTTTGAATAGCGCAAAAGTGTAGTAACAATGAAGTGAAAAATCCACTTTAAATTAAAATACAGCAAAACAAAAGTAGATTATTGATTTCGGTGTGGAAATCGCTGCAACTTATTTTTTTTTCTTACAAAGCGTCAATATAGGAAATAAAAGCGCCATCTGCTTGCAACACTCATAAGGTTAACACATGTTTGTTTACGCACATATTGCTCACAATAGTTTAATCAAAAACAAAAAGTCGTTGCACTATTTTTCACTTAGAGCAGTATTAAATAATACTGAAAAATCGACTCTTCAGTATATAATCCGCTACAAGTTACTTATAGCTTCTCCTATAAAGCATTATCAGCAAAAAATGCTAATGGCTTTATACTCAGTTATAAAGTAAGAATTATAACGTGGGTATTGGAGCCTGCGTAAGCCTCAAACGCTAGACAACAGCAGCTCACCAATTTATACGGTGTAAATTCGTTGGGTACATAGGTCGAAGAGCAAGGTGGCGGCTCTTCGTTACTATTAATTTCTTATGGTCGAAAAATGCTGGGTTGTGATTAGCAATATATACACACAGGTCTAAAAAGTTTCGCGTCACCCCGGTTCCCAGAACTCCTGAAAATAGACTTTGACTGTGGATGTTGTATCACAGACACAGTCCCTTTAACTGTTCAGAGATGTTATTAAACCCGCCCAAAGATGGAAACAACCATGCATGAGCAGTGCATGTTAGGCGGAGGAGGCCCGACAGCCGATCAGTTCCAGTCATTCCACCAGGAAGGAGGTACACGGTTCGTGTTGTCTGTAGTTCAACCTTGCCTAGACGGTCAATGCCGCGGTTCGATCGTGTCCGCATTGTTACTTTGTCCAGGAAGGGATCTCAACAAGGCAGGTGTCCAGGCGTCTCGGAGTGAACCAAAGCGATGTTGTTCGGACATGGAGGAGATACAGAGACACAGGAACTGCCGATGACAGGCTTCACTCAGGCCGCCCAAGGGCTACTACTGCAGTGGATGACGGCTGTCTACGGATTATGACTCGGAGGAACCCATACAGCAACGCCACCATGTTGAATAATGCTTTTCATGCAGCCACAGGACGTCGTGTAACGACTCACACTGTGCACAACAGGCTGCATGATGCGCAACTTCACTCCCGGTGAGGTCCATATTTGCCGAATGGACCGCTCAGGACAGGCATCACGTTCTCTTCATCGATGAATGTCACCTATGTCTTCAACAAGACAATCGTCGGAGACGTGTTTGGAGGCAACACGGTCAGGCTGAACGCTTCAGACACACCGTACAACGAGTGCTGCAAGGTGGAGGTTCTCTGCTGTTTTGGAGTGGCATTATGTGGGGCCGACGTACGCCGCTGGTGGTCATGGAAGGCGCCGTAAAGGCTGTACGATACGCGAATGCCATCCTCCGACCGACAGTGCAACCATATGGGCAGCGTACTGGCGAAGCATTCGTCTTCACGCACGTCTTGTAAATGACTTCCTTCATGATAACGATATCGCTCAACTAGAGTGGCCAGCATGTTCTCAGGATATGAAAGCTATCGAACATGCCTGAGTTAGATTTAAAATGGATGTTTATGGATGATGTAAGCCATCAACCACTCTGAGGGATCTACGCCGAATCGCCCTTCAGGAGGGGGACGATCTGGACCAACAGTGCCTTGATGAACTCGTGGATAGTATGCCACGACGAATACAGGCATCGAGAGGACGTGCTGCTGGGTATTAGAGGTACTGATGTGTAGAACAATCTGGCCACCACCTCTGATGGTCTCTCTGTATAGTGGTACGACATGCAATGTGTGGTTTTCATGAGTAATAAAAAGGGAGGAAATGATGTTTATGTTGATCTCTGTTCTAGTTTTCTGTACCGCTTGGGGAACTCTGGAAACCGAGGTGATGCAAAACTTTTTTCATGTGTACGCACGCGCGTACGTGTGTATGTGTGTGTGTGTGTGTGTGTGTGTGTGTGTGTGTGCATGAATGTGTTTGCTCCTGAAGTACGTGTTTAGGGACTGCAAGAACTGACAAAGCTGCACTCGTTGCCTCAACAACTGACACTGAGGAACTGGCTGAATGTACATTGGATGCAAAAAGCACTTTGCTTTCCGAATGAGTGGATAATTCAGTACACGAAGGGATATGAATGTCTAATAAACAAAGGCGATTGGAACGCGGTGATAAAGGATAAAACGAAAGGAAGAATAACGAGAAAATACCGCAGTTTTAATATAAATGTGAAAGGAGAAAGAATAATTGAGTATTGTAATAGATTTTAGCTGGTAAAAGGAAAAACATTGTTCAAAACATAAGAGGAGGTGGTACGCTTAGAAAAAGGCAAGGAGACACCAGATGATTCCAGCTGGATTTCGTAATGGTGAGACAGATTCTGAAATCAGTTATTGCGTTTTAAGGCGTATACGGAGTGAAAATGGACTTAAATCAGAATTTAGTAATGATGAATAGCTGACTGAAGTTTAAGAGAATCGTCCGGAAGAATCAAAGTGGAAAGAAGTGGGATACTGAAGCATTGGGCAGTGGTGACATGCGTGAAGTTCTCTAAGACTTTAGATACTGCAATAATTAATTCCACAGTAGCCATTTCAACAGAAGAAAAATGAACATATCTAAAACTGAGGGTCACACAAGTTAAACAGTCACAGGTATGTATAAGGAAGGTAATTGCGAAGGAACGGCGGGTAATAACAGAAGTACTTCATTTGATCGGTGAAAGAAGAAAGTTCAGAAATGTTCTCGGGAAGAAGGAAATATAGTAACATAAGTCAGTTAGGGATGAAATATATAGGAAGTGCAGGGAAGCCAAGACGAAATGGGTGCATGAAAAATTTGATGAAATGGTACGACTAATCCAGCATTTACAGAAGCCAAAACAGCCTTCGGTGAAATTAAATCCAAGAGTGGTAACGTTAAGAGTGCAGTAGGAATTCCAGTGTTGAACACAGAATAGAGAGGGGATAGGTTGAAAGTGTTCGCTGGAGGTTTTTAAATGACACTCCATGTTGAAGATATAGGAGATACAGTATCGACTCGGAGTTGAACAGAGCTATTTGGGTCAAATAAGGCAGAAAGTGTAGATGACATTTTTTCGGGAATTACCTAAAACTTTTGGAGAAGTGTTAACCAAACCTCTGTTCTAATATGTGTGTAGAATCTATGAGTTTCGGAAAAAAATATCATCCACATAGTCGCGTAGGTATCGAAAACTAAGTGCGAGACTACTGCACAATCTGGTTAACAGTTCATGATTTGGATTTGGTAACAGGAATACTGTGTACAGAAGAATTTAAAAGAAAATAGTTTCGATTAAATGACGATCAGTTCGGCATTCAGAAATTTAGAGGCACCAGAGAGGTAATTCTGTTGTTACGCTTGATAATGTAAGAAAGGCATAGAAGCTGTAGGGAAAGCCGAGTAATACACAATATCTACAAGGAAAATGAGAGAACGGCAAGAAAAGAGTACCAAGAACGAAGTGCACGTTTTAAAAGACATGGATCTAATCTTTCACTTCTGCCATTTAGTCTGTACATCAAACAGGCAATGATAGAAATAAAAGATAAGATTAGCTGAAGACATTTGTATTCTCACAGAAACTGAAAGGGAATTACACGTCATGTTGAACGAAATGGATGGTCTAATGACTGCAGACTATGGATTTAAAGTATATCAAAGAAAGACAAAAGTAATAAGGAGTAACGGAAAAGATAGGCCGTAATGTCAAAATTGGTCAGCAGTATGTGAAAGAATTCTGCTATTTTAGAACGGAAATAGCATATGGCTGGCGAGGCATGGGAGACTAGCAGACTAAGATGGGCAAAAAAAAAAATGTGATAGCACAAACAGAGGCCTTAATCTAAGGAATAAATTTCTGTGAATGCACGTTTGAAAAAAAGCACTAACTGAGAATGAAACATAGGCTACGGAAAAACCAGAAAACTAGACGATCGAAGAATTTGAGATCCGATGCTATGGAAAGATGTTAAAAATTAGGTGGACTGATGAGAAAAGAAATGGGAAGGAATTCCATAGAATCGACGACGAAGAGGACATTTGGAAAAAGGAGCGTTTGGGAAATACAGACAAGAAGGCGGGACACGATGGTATATCAGGGAATAACTTCAGTGATACTAGAGGGTGCTGCCGAGAGTAAAAACGGCAGGGCAAAGCAGAGGTTCGAATATATGTTGCATATAATTGAGGACATAGGTTGCACGTGCTACTATGACCTGAAGAGCTTGGTACAATGAATTCGTGGCAGGTGGTATCAGACCTTTCAGAAGGCTGACGAAAGAAAATTCTGAACTACCTAATAAAACGAGCTCCTATTGACGTTTGGACTGCACTCTATACTGATGTTTTGTGACATACTCTTTTCTTACGTTCGAAAACAGCAGTTAAACGCTCAACAAACGTGCAACATATTGATGTTACCATAACAACTGGTTTTCTAAGTGATTGTGTCATAGAAGTTACCACAAGGTAGTACGTCCACAAATACACTTATAAAATACACAAATCATAATATAAGACTGGTTCTATGAGATAAGACTAGTTCTTATTATATCTAATCTGGTACTGGGGAATTAATTATACATTTTCACGTCGTATGGTCACTTTTTATTATTTCTTATCAATTCACAGAGCAATAATTTATTATTGGTTTCAGTGCAGTACAATTTCATACCTTCCCCTGTGCTGGCAAATACAGTTAAAAGGCCACATAATAGCAGTTTTATTTAATTATTTCACCAATACAATCTTTCTTTAAAATACTTAGAACAGCAGCTAAGAGAGGTAAAAAAAAGATAACAAGTTCAATTTAGTAAGACCAAACTTTGAAGATATCTTTGACAAGTTTTGGTTCATTTTAGAAATTTTTCACTTTAAACGTTTTTCCACCCTTAGGAAAGCGACATTTGTGGCGTTTTGGGAGGTATTTTGTAGAACATTAAAATTCGTTAGATTGGGTTCTTTCGAATTTTCAAAAGCTAAGGCGATTTTAGTACTTTACACTGCCATCATAAAACTTGACAAAAATTTTTGCTAAACCTTGTGATCCCACACAAAGCTTAAACACTTATAAATGAAAGAATGCGTTTTATCAAGATTGAGAGCTTTACTTGCCTTTTTTAATTTTCTGCTATCAGCATCAAGTACTTTCTCTGAAATGGAGAGCTGCGTGTAACGCTGGAGCGAGATTCATTCTAATGCGGACTTAAAACAGTGTTGCGGCGAAAGATTACTAACGGCAGAAAGGGTGAAGGTGTGGGAATTTATAATGACTAATGCAGGCCAGAGTGAGCAAGAAAAGAGAACAGAAATTTCTGACTTCTGAACGACGTTCCGTTTCTTGGTTGCTGGAAAGAATTGCAGTGGAAGCGTGAAAACATACTATGCATAAACTTTGTTATTGCAGTGGAATTTCATAACGTCGTGAGGTCTTATATTCTTGGATGAAATAATTATTAAGAAATCTTCGCTGCGCATTCTGTTTCTGTGAGTGAATCTGGGTACAAGTGCAATATTTCATTTCGTACGGTTTCACCTATCGTAACGAACGGAAGATGATTTCATTTATGTTTTTCTCACTGTCACCGCCAGTCTTTCACTAGAACTCAGGATATATTTCTGTTTTTGGTAAATACAGCAGTATTGTGTTTAGGCGGGTTAAGCATTGTGATACTGCAAGTTGTATGCAGTCTTCACTTACCCAAATATTTTAATTCAATATGGTTACTACGTATTTTACCAGAGTAATTTATTGCATAACTTGGCTTACCTAGAATGGAAATGGCTTTTATTTCTGTCAGATATTTCTAGAAACGAAACGGATGTGAATTGGTCGTGTGTTTGTATATTACTGTTCTGTTTCGAACGAATCTGTGTTCAGAGACAGAGTGAAGTGACTAAACACTTCTCAGGCTTCCATTGATTCGATCCTACGCAGAGTGTAACGTCTGTTTCTACATGTATTATTCACTCTAGGAGGACTGTTGTAATAGACAAGCGAAACACGAGGTAACTGCCAAATAGCTTATAGATAGTGATACTGATCTGTAATTCCATGTAAGTCTTTACTTACCCTAAGTCTATTGTACGATGCTATAAGCTAACTTTGAATAATATGATGTCCGTAGAGTGAAAGCTTCTAGAGAGGAAACAGCAGAAGACTCGTTGAAACACATCTCGCTATTTTCACTCACGATATCTTGCAAAGGAGGTAAACTCAACGAATGGAGTGTTTCTAAATTCCCTAAAGCCGTTCGGCGTTCAACCACTATGTCAAATAATCACACAAATAGGATGATACAACGTGTCTAAATAACGAGCTGTCAGTACAGATCTTTGACTGCTTGTAAACAAAAGATTGCGCAGTATGGCGAATGTTCAATGGAAGCTAAAAATAACCCCAGCGGAGAGTTAAAGATAGGTAGCTGACGCGGTCTGGCGGACAGGTTAAAGATAGGTAGCTGACATGATCTGCGACATATCTTATTGGGTTACATAATATTCAGTGATTGCTGCAGGCATTGATCCCAGTGGGATACTACATCTCACGAAACGATAATACTCTCTCGCAGCCGCTGAAAGTATTTGTGTTATGAGCATAATGATAAAATAGCTCGGTCCTACCTGCTAATGAAACCCTCAAAATTCATTATTACCAAGTCATTGCGTAGCTGGTTTGTAAACGTGTTTACGAAACCGCTTTCGTCCTCCAGCATCTCTCAGGGGATCAGAAGTGTTTTTCTACAAATAGGAGCATAAAAATTACCTTGTACATAATACAGGATGTCTGCAAATCTGTTATCCTGATTAATACCACAAGAATCATAATCTTTATGATTACCGGTAAAAGTATTTTGTGTAATCTCTGCGCTTGGCGCACGAAAGCAACTACGAGCAGCAAGGAAAGTACGAATAATCAGACAGTCTGCATATAACGCTATATGTAGATCACGCTGGTAGCTGAAAGACTACAGCGTAACGTTCATTATCTTCCACTAGGTGCTGACCCAAAGATTCGCAAGAACAGCCAAAATGATGAGGCCAAAGTATATGCGTACAATAGTTTTATTACTTCATGCATCTAAGTTGTCAAGTGAATCGTAGTTCTACTCATTATTGTTGATGTGATGACGGATCCTATTACCAAGAAGCCCCAAAACGATATTTCTGGGACTGGAAGCTTTAACTAGAAATGTCCAAAACTGATTTGTTTAGCATTATAAAGAGTATAAAGTCACATCTTCTGCAAATATCAATCAAATTCATTTTCATGGATGGTTCTCCGCCTACTAAATTATATATTTCCTTTTGTCTTTAATCCACTATTTCAATTGATGTTGTACCTAGATGCTATACTTCCTGCAGTTACCTGGAGTTACACTCCTGGAAATTGAAATAAGAACACCGTGAATTCATTGTCCCAGGAAGGGGAAACTTTATTAACACATTCCTGGGGTCAGATACATCACATGATCACACTGACAGAACCACAGGCACATAGACACAGGCAACAGAGCATGCACTATGTCGGCACTAGTACAGTGTATATCCACCTTTCGCAGCAATGCAGGCTGCTATTCTCCCATGGAGACGATCGTAGAGATGCTGGATGTAGTCCTGTGGAACGGCTTGCCATGCCATTTCCACCTGGCGCCTCAGTTGGACCAGCGTTCGTGCTGGACGTGCAGACCGCGTGAGACGACGCTTCATCCAGTCCCAAACATGCTCAATGGGGGACAGATCCGGAGATCTTGCTGGCCAGGGTAGTTGACTTACACCTTCTGGAGCACGTTGGGTGGCACGGGATACATGCGGACGTGCATTGTCCTGTTGGAACAGCAAGTTCCCTTGCCGGTCTAGGAATGGTAGAACGATGGGTTCGATGACGGTTTGGATGTACCGTGCACTATTCAGTGTCCCCTCGACGATCACCAGTGGTGTACGGCCAGTGTAGGAGATCGCTCCCCACACCATGATGCCGGGTGTTGACCCTGTGTGCCTCGGTCGTATGCAGTCCTGATTGTGGCGCTCACCTGCACGGCGCCAAACACGCATACGACCATCATTGGCACCAAGGCAGAAGCGACTCTCATCGCTGAAGACGACACGTCTCCATTCGTCCCTCCATTCACGTCTGTCGCGACACCACTGGAGGCGGGCTGCACGATGTTGGGGCGTAAGCAGAAGACGGCCTAACGGTGTGCGGGACCGTAGCCCAGCTTCATGGAGACGGTTGCGAATGGTCCTCGCCGATACCCCAGGAGCAACAGTGTCCCTAATTTGCTGGGAAGTGGCGGTGCGGTCCCCTACGGCACTGCGTAGGATCCTACGGTCTTGGCGTGCATCCGTGCGTCGCTGCGGTCCGGTCCCAGGTCGACGGGCACGTGCACCTTCCGCCGACCACTGGCGACAACATCGATGTACTGTGGAGACCTCACGCCCAACGTGTTGAGCAATTCGGCGGTACGTCCACCCGGCCTCCCGCATGCCCACTATACGCCCTCGCTCAAAGTCCGTCAACTGCACATACGGTTCACGTCCACGCTGTCGCGGCATGCTACCAGTGTTAAAGACTGCGATGGAGCTCCGTATGCCACGGCAAAGTGGCTGACACTGACGGCGGCGGTGCACAAATGCTGCGCAGCTAGCGCCATTCGACGGCCAACACCGCGGTTCCTGGTGTGTTCGCTGTGCCGTGCGTGTGATCATTGCTTGTACAGCCCTCTCGCAGTGTCCGGAGCAAGTATGGTGGTTCTGACACACCGGTGTCAATGTGTTCTTTTTTCCATTTCCAGGAGTGTATATCATAACATAAGTGACACCGATGGCATCAGTTTTGTCGATTTCGTTCATTTTTACTCGGTGTGTGTACGGCACTACACCTTACATTGCTGCGAATTCAAGACAGGACTAGGGTTTCGTAGGACTCTATGTCCTGAAAACATGACATGAAATATTCAACTGTTAAGAGCTGATTTTCCTCTGACCACCGCTTTTGCACACTAATAATGAGATGCTGTTTTTAGGTTCAAGTTAAAAAGAATCGTGTCGGGCGCCTTATCTATACTGTAAACACGCCAGTCTCGTAATTCAGTAGTACAGGCTTTGTTAGTCAGATCCAATACTATAATGTACACTTCAGATGTTGGTTCATATTTGTGCAAATGTTGCCGGCCGCGGTGGTCTAGCGGTTCTAGGCGCCCAGTCCCGAACCGCGCGACTGCTACGGTCGCAGGTTCGAATCCTGCCTCGGGCATGGATGTGTGTGATGTCCTTAGGTTAGTTAGGTTTAAGTAGTTCTAAGTTCTAGGAGACTGAGGACCACAGATGTTAAGTCCCATAGTGCTCAGAGCCATTTTTTTGTGCAAATGTTAGTTCGTTTCGTTTTAACTTTAAGGAAATGGCGGTGGCGTGAAGAACAGGTTTTATTAGTTCCATCCTATTTTCTGATACTGTAATATTGCTAAATAAAATATTATTCTAATATAAGCTACAGAAGTAGGTGAAGTGTAACATGATTCATTGGAAGAAGTCCGTAATTAGGGAGCATTTATACCAAGTTTGAAATAAAATTAGAAACTAAGAGGAAGTTATTGTTGACTTTCAATTTCTATAAGTACACATAATCATTATTCACTTCCTCTTCGACTCACGTTCAATTGTATGTGGCGAATAGCTATTGCCTTCTTTTCTTTGGCTTTTTCGATGTGTTTTAAAGAGAACGTTAACGTGTCATGATCATGGTCTATGTCTATAAGAAATATGGATATTTTTCCAAGGCCATCTCGACGTGTGACACAGGATAATACGTCCACTATTTCTTCTTATATGTAACGCCTCGTTGCCAAATTATTTTCAGTATGGCACTGTTTTTCTTTGCATTTTTCTTAACATTTCTCTGACAGTCACATTCAGTTGACCCCTGTATAAATTTCTTTTGCTTGTGATAAAGTGGAAGTCTTATAGTGCCAAATATAGTGAAGAGGGACGTTATTTAGCAAATTTTTTACTAAAAAATACTAAGTTTTACCAGTAGTCCTAGTGTGGACATGGACATTTCCTTGATGATAGATGAAACCTTTTATTCTGCAAAACAAGGCACGTCTTACATATTTTTTCATCTCTTAGATCCTGATGACTTCAGTTTTATCAAGGTAATAAAAAGGTAATAAATGAGACTACTGTTAATAACATTCACGGAAAATGCTGTAGGCTTCCCCTTAAATGATGCTCAATTATATAGAGAGTGACGTGTTGGAGCCAAGTTTCATCCACATAAACATTCAGGCAACAAATCAAGTTTTTTTTTTTTTTTTTTAGTTGGTTCAAACTTCGCTGATGAAATCGTTTTCACTTTAGCAGTTGGTCAGCATTCTCTTAACGCCCCACCCATCTTCCTCAAACCTATCACACTGTTAAATGTACATGTTACCTGTAACATAACCGTACTACTGAAACGAATGCTACATTAAACATTGCCTACACCTGTAATAGCTTGTCCAGAATCACAAAACGAATTCTTTCGATGTTTCAGTCTGTGGTTGTCTTTTCGGGACATCCTTCAGGTGAATGAACGTGGAGAGAAGTAGGGCCACATTTGAAATCAGCCAGCCATTACTTACCACAGTAAGCGCAAAAGTATGTACCGACGGAGAGGTCTACCGTGCTTTGATTCAAGTTATAAATGATTAGTCAGTCAACAAAAGTATGTAACTACTGCACTATACGGGTATTAAGAGTGGTGTTCAGTAAGTTATCCAACACATTCTTTTATGAAAGCAGGGTGATTTTATTTAGGATTATAGTGCACCAAATTATTCCCGACCCTATAGACTAAAAAAGCCTACTTTTCAACATAATCTCCGTTGTGTGCGACTGTCTTACGCCACTTTTCTGGGAGGGTCAGTATGACCGCGTGGTACCACTATATTGGTCGACGTCGAATTCAGCGTCTTGTTGCATCAATCCATCGTCCACATACTGCTTCCCATGGGGTGCATTCTTCCTTAGACGAGACCGATGGAAGTCTGAAGGTGCGATATCCGGGCTGTAGGATGATTGAGGAAGAAAATTCCAGTGACGTTTTGTGAGCTCTCGCGTGCGCAGACTTGTGTGAGTCTTACCTTGTCATGGAGAAGGAAAAGTTCGTTTATATACGTCAGTCACCACAGATGAGAGTGTCCCCACGTTCAAAAATTGCAGGTTTCACAGCTGTGTGCGGCAGGCTTGAGCGTGGGAGGTCGGACAGGTTTTGCGCTCCCTTGTTATATCTCGTCCAACGGCTCACTGTGCTTTTGATTATTGCCAGGTCTCCGCGTGACATTCTGCAAGCGCCCATGAACATCTGCGACTCTCTGGTTTCCCGTCCAAAGAAACTCAGCGACAGCTCTACTTGGAACTCGCCTCCGCCTCCGCTACGTACAGCGCCGTCTACTTTATAGGAACTTCATGAAGCTGTAGGGGGTGAAGCTGGAATATGCCACGACGTCCCACAACAAATTCCGCCTATCTTTAGCCGAAATTGGTCAAGAAGAGAAATATGTTGCATTACTTATTGAACGCCCCGCCTAACTGCGTAATTTTGTGGAATGAAAGTATATTTACTATCGGTGGAGGAGAATGTGGAAGTTGCCTATATCTTTACCAACCCTGTATGAAATGTCAACGGCAACAATAAAAACAAGAATTTTATAACGGCACTGCATTCCATTTTATATAGTTATTCGTTCATACGAAACATCAAAACACTATTACTTTAAAAGAATGTGCATTAAGGAACTGTATGTTGGATGAGGGTAATGTTGTACTTAGTTTATTGGGGCACGTTTAGCGAAATGACATAAAAACCCAAACATATCAGAATATTTTCAACATCAGGTCTAGATATTTGTACCGTGTACTGATATGCACATATGAAGTTGTAAATGCTACGCTGGTAATGGAAACCAAGTAAGCGGAATCATATTTTATTTTAATGCGTGAGTAACTCCAAGGTAATCGAAAAAATGTGCACAGGTAGTAGCGCCATATCCCTCCTTACTGAATATACGGGTAATGCCTTGGGAGTGCATCTCTCTTCTGGCAATTTTCCGCAGGGTGAATCTAATTCCCGCAAAGGCCCGTACACTGTCTGCTCGGGCGCCCCATGCAAAACGCCCTTTATTCGCTCAAAGAAGGTGCTCGCAGGAGCAATAGCTTTCCTCGTAACAGGCCGGATGGCCGAAATTGCCGCAGTAACGTCGTTGTGCCACGCCACGCCACGTCTATAACGCCCACCTGTTCCCAGCGACACGCCACACAGACAGGCAAAACGTCTTTACGCTGCTGCAACACAGAGTCCGTCACGCCCTCTAAGGGCGCTGGTGGCCCCCTAATCTCTTTTAACATTCAGGGAGGCCGCCCTTGCCAAACGCCTGGGCGCTACAGTTACATTCATTCGCAGAGTTTGATAGCGTCAGGTACATAAGAGGATTTGAAAGAGCCTCCAACTACAGCCGTTCCTTTCTGCTCTCGCAGGATACAGTCTCGAGGTCATGGAGTTTAAATTACTTTTATGGTATTTTCCTTAGCCTGAGAACGCGACCAGTGTTAATAGAAAGTGAAAATTCATTCTATATACGGTTCAATCGAGAGAATATTGGAAGCCCAAACCGGTAGTTACCGCCGGTAATGTCGGTTACTGTACAGTATATTCAGGTAGCAGAAGCGAACAATGAAAATGGAAGACCAAGAACCAAAGTCCTCGGGTTACAAAGGGTTTAAGCTATTCAGTCTCTCTCTCTCTCTCTTTCTCTCTCTCTCCTTCTGCAAAATCTGTACAACAAGAAAACAATTATGAAAGTTAAATTAAGTTTCGTGACTGGATTAAAATTCAGTGTGACATGATGTCAGTGATCTAATTAAAGGACTTGTTGAATGACATGAACAGTCTAATGAGGATAGAATATGGACTGAGAGTAAAATGAAGACGAAAGCAGTGAAGTGTAGCAGAAATGAGATTAGCGGTAAGCTTAACATCAAAACTATGGTTTATAAAGCAGGCGAAGTGAAGGAAGAAAAATTGTACATAACGTATGAAATAATGAGGGCAGAAGTCGCCAAAAGAAATCTGCTAGTGTCAAATATATGGCTTAGTTTTAGGAACGAATCTGTGTTCTGGAACACAGCATTATGTGGGAATGATTCAAGGATTGTGGGAAAACAGGAGAAAGTGAAGCGAAGCGTTGAAACACTGATCACAAGAGGGACAAGACGATTGGATATGGTTTAAGCCAACAGGGAATAGTGTCAATTGAACGAGAGGGAGCAATGGATGGTAAAAACTGTGAGTGTCAGTGTTACTTTGACACGATGAGTTTGACACATGAGAGAAAGTCTTGGAGGACGTCATAAAACCACTCAGAAGACTATTGACCCAAGGAAACAAAATGTCGGTAAACACTTGGAATATTCCCAAATTACTGACCGTGCTCTGAGTAGTATCGTTCACTCCACGAGTACTTTACAATATGGTTACTGTTAATAAAATCTTTGCACACCATCGGTGTCTCTTTGGCATGCATATACGTTACTCATTTAGTAAGCTTCAACTGTAAATTAACCTAGCGATGTAGCGCGCTGAAGTAAGACACTAGACAGGTATTCGTGGGGATGGTGGTTCAAATCACTATCCGGCTATACAGATTTGTAAGAAATATGGCTCTGAGCACTATGGGACTTAACATCTGAGATCACCAGTCCCATAGAACTTAGAGATACTTAAACCTAAGGACATCACACACATCCAGGCCCGATGCAGGATTCGAACCTGCGACCGTAGCGCTCGAGGGGTTCCAGACTGAAACACCTAGAACCGCTCGGCCACAGCAGCCGCCTGCAAGAAATAGATAGACAGTTGCGAATATGTTCAGACTGCACAATGTGTCGGTGAGAATGAAAATTTGTGCCAGACCTGGACTTGAAATCGAATATCCCGCTTTACGAGAGCGGTCGCCTTTATTACTTGGCAATCCGAGCACGCCTCCTAGACCGGCCAAAATTTCCGCATGTCACTGTGTGTCTACTTTTTGTACTCGCACAACTGCTGTGATTCCAGCACAGTGAGAGACTTTATCGTCACGGCTTTGTCTTGTTTTGGAATATTATACTTCAGTGCCTGTGTTTTTATGATAATGTCCTGTGCGGAAATCACAGCAATTGTGCCTGTACAAGACATGGACACAAGGTGATATAAGGAAGTTTGGATGGGTCCTGGTGGAATGCTCGAAAGGCCCAGGAGGTTAAGGCGACCGCTTGTGTAGAGTGGGAGATCGGGGTTCGAATCCCAGTCCGACACAAATTTTGATTGTTACTAATACATTGTGCAGCTAGAGCCCCATCATATTCGCAACTGCTAATATATTTCTTGTATTTCGTATAGTCTTCTATCGCAGCAGACCCTGTTCCTTTACACATGCGCCCATGTCTGAAAGATATGGTAGAATACATGTAAAAACATAGGCACTGCAATATAGTATAGCATCCAGATTTACGTTTTGCGTGGTTTCCGAAGTAAGTTAAGAAGAACGATAGATGTATCCCTTAAGAGGGCACGGCAGATTTTCTTCCCCTCGTCATCGACGGGACGTTAAAACTTGAATTTCCTTACTTTGCCAGTTACTTCGAATACTCCCTTCAGCACACTCTACTACACGTTCGGTGTCTGATGGTCCCTCTGTACGTGTATCATGCTCATTATTGTAGCAGCGTAAGACAACCCGAGGTATAATTCGTTGCTTGAGTTAGATGTACCACTTGTGTTCATTTTCATTTTTGTTCTGTTCAGACAGTTTTTCCGCCATAGAAGGCTCAGAGTTTCAGCTCACTGTCCCCGCCTGGTACTGTGAATCACAGTAGGATGTACACAACAAGAATTTCTAAGAAGACTGAAGGTAACTTCAAAATGGCTCTGAGCACTATGGGACTCAACTGCTGAGGTCATTAGTCCCCTAGAACTTAGAACTAGTTAAACCTAACTAACCTAAGGACATCACAAACATCCATGCCCGAGGCAGGATTCGAACCTGCGACCGTAGCGGTCTCGCGGTTCCAGACTGCAGCGCCTTTAACCGCACGGCCACAAGGTAACTTCCACTTCCACACAAACGAAGGAGTTCGTTGTCGTTGTGAGAACACGTCCTGCTGATGTCACCGCAAGACATCTTGGCACATTGTGATGGTAATGTAAAAAAGGAAAAATGCAAGATATTACAGGTTCTACGTGCAACAAATAATACCAGATTTTCCAGACTGGGCACTATACGTGTAGCAGATGGTTTGGTAAAGTGGAAACCTCAGATTCTTTCCGAACATCAGCTGGGGTTGGACATCACAAGATTGGCGAGCGGTATCCGTTCTCACTGCACGTCATCGGAACAGTCGCCTTTCTTAGGCTTATCAGTACTTTTATCATTTCCTGGACCACAAACATGAAGAAAGCAAGAGGTGAAGGCCAAATTTACAATTTGTTTTACCTGACGGTTGGGTTCAAGTTTGGGTCGATCCCCTTCGAAACCGACTGAGGAATCTTTTATCGGTTTTCTAGTAGTGTACTTCCTATCAATTCGTCGAAATACCAGTAGATGCCATCACGACTTTTTCAAGGAGCAAACATGATTAAAAAACTTATTTCGGTATCTTAGATGTCCTAAATCTCAGAATAATTATAGGCTTTCTTATAATTTACCAGAAAGAGGGTAGGAGTACTAATGTGACAAGAGGGGAATAGGATGCTGGAGGATGGTTCTTCAACTCATGGTGTAATAATATAATAATATTTTACGTGCTGTCGTCGGTTGTAATTGATTTCTAAACGCAATGTTATGTCGGACAGACTCTTCCCACAGAAATTTTTGAGTGGTTTACCGATAAAGTGTTCATGTTATGACCACACTGTTAAATGTCACCGGATTTATTAGTTGAAAACATTGATAAAGACTAGATAGCACGCTATTCTTGGTGTTTCTAAGCAAGCGAAAAGTAGCATTTCGACATGGCTATACTGTGTATACAAAAAGTAACACGCATACAATTTCGTTCCTTCGTTGATCTCTTAACAGAACATTTGAGTTCAACATATTGTTGTTGTGGTCTTCAGTCCGAAGACTCATTAGATGCAGCTCTCTGTGCTACTCTACCGTGTGCAAACTTCTTCGTCTCCGAATGACTACTACACCCTACGCCATCGTGAAACTGCTTGCTATATTCATCTCTTGATCTCTACAATTTTTATCCCATACACTTCCCTCCGACACTAGACAGGTGATCTCTTGACTGCTCAGCTGATTTCTTATTTTAGTCAAGTTGTGCCACAAATTTCTTTTTTCTCTAATTTTACTCATTACCTCTTCATTAGGTACATGATCTACCTATCTAATCTTCAGCATTCTCGTGCAGCAACACATTTCAAATGCTTCCATTCTATTCTTGTCTGAACTCCTTATCGTCCACGTTTCACTTCCATACTGGCAGAAAAGATTTGCTAACAGTTAAATCTGTATTCGATATTAACAGCTACCACTTCTTGCCATTTTGCTACTGCAGGTCTACATTTTATATCCTCTTTATTTCGGCTACTGTCAGTTACTTTTGTGCTTAAATAGAAAAAAAGTCATCGACTGCCTTCAGTGTTTCGTTTGCTAATCTAATTCCCTCGGCATCGCCTGATTTGATTGGACTACATTCTATTACCCTTGTTACGTTTCTGTTGATATTCATCGCACATCCTACATTCAAAACACTGTACATTAGATTAAATAGCTCTTCCACGTCCTTTGCGTCTCTGACAGAATTACAATGTCATCGCCAATCCTTTTTTTATTTCTCTCTCGTCTCCAATTTTTTCTTCTACTGCTTGTTTAATGTACGCACTGAATAACATAAGGGAGACACTGCAACCCTGTCTCACTTCCTTCTCAACCACTGCTTCCTTTTCATGTCTCTCGACTATTAATAATTTTCGTCTAGGTAATGTATTAGTTGTAAGCAGCCTTGCTCTCTGTATTTTATCCCCACCGTCTTTCAAATTTCGATGAGTGTATCCCAGTCAACACTGTCAAAAGGTTACTCTGAGTCTACAAATGCTATAAACTAAGCTTGCCTTTCCTGAATCCACCCCTTAAATTAACCATGCCAAATCTGTCCATGAGCTGATGCGGGACGAAGGCGCAAGAAATACAAGATTTAGAAGAATGGGCAGATATATAGACAAAAGCTTGTGAGAATTTAAAGGTCAAAACTTTAGTAGATATGTGCTAAAATACACTGAAGGGAAAAAAAGGTCGCAAGGCCACGAAGGAGTTTCGCGAAATAAGCGATATTTAATAGGCGTGAAAGATGCTGTCTATTCAAATTTCGCGGCGCTACTAGCGCCACACTGAAGACGTGAATTCGGTTTGCTTTAAATACGCGCTATTACGGTCGTGAGTGATA
The DNA here is from genome assembly GCF_023898315.1 of Schistocerca nitens. NCBI lineage: Eukaryota > Metazoa > Arthropoda > Insecta > Orthoptera > Acrididae > Schistocerca > Schistocerca nitens. The sequence continues at coordinate 360,703,533 of NC_064619.1, read as the reverse complement.
GTTACCTTTGAGACTGGATGTGGTGAGCTGATGTTAGTCAAAAGTGCCATTGCGGCGACAAAGACCCCTTTATCAGCACCTCACTGAATTTCAGTGAGGTCGAGAAATAGGGCTACGACAAGCTGGATGTACCTTCTGCGATATTACGGAAAGACTTGCAAGAATGTAGCCACTGTGCATGGTACCTGGCAGCGGAGATCAGGAAATTGAACGGTTGCGAGAAGACAGGGCTCTGGAAGGCCACGTGGCACTACCGAGGGGAAGACCAGCGTGTTCGGCATATGGCTTTGTCGCATCGTACTGCATCTGCAGCAGCTATTTGAGTAACGGTTGGCACGATAGTGACATAACGAACTGTTACAAATAGGTCACTTCAAGGAAAGCTCCGAGCCAGACGCTCTGTAGATGACGCCAGACCACTGCCGTTTGCGACTTCGGTGGTGTCAAGCGAGAGCCAATTGGAGGACAGGGTGGAAGTCTCTTGTGTTTTCTGATGAATGGCGGTTCTGCCTCGGTGCCGGTGATGGCAGTATGTTGATTAGGAGGAGGCCAGTTCAGGCCCTGCAACCAACCTGTCTGCTTGCAGTATGGACCTACACCTAGAGTTATGGTCCGGGGAGCGATTTCAAATGACAGCAGGAATACTCTCATGGTCATCACATGCACCCTGACTGCAAATTTGTACGTCAGTCAGGTGATTCTACATATTGTGCTGCCGTTCATGAACAGCATTCCAGCCGGTGTTTTCCAAATGGATAACGCTTGTCCAATTACTGCTGTTGTTACCCATCTTGCCTTAGAGAGAGTCGACATGTTGCCCTTGCCTGTTCGAACACCAGATCTGTCTCCAGTGGAGCACACAAGAGAAATCAACGGATGACAATTCCAGCGCTATCCACAAACAGCATTAACCTTCCCTGCATTGATCGATCTAGTGTAATAAGTATGAAATTCTATCCCACAAACTGACATAGGGCACCTGTACAACAGAATGCACACACGTTTGCATGCCTGCGTTCTGGCAGTTATACTGGTCATTATTAATCTATCAGCATTTCAAATTTGTTGTGGCTATCTCGCTCATTCATTAACCATTGCCATGTTAATCACGTAAATATATTGCCTAGGAAAATGTAATTCTGAAATTTCTTTACTCTACGTTAATTACTTTTGTATTGCCTTTCTTTCCCCGTAAACTGGTTCTTGCTTAGATAGTTCTGATTTGGGTTTGCAAGGTACTGAACGACACCAGAAAGCTTAGTTACTTACTGCAGGTACACCATGCTAAACGAATTTTGAGTTGGGGTTCATGGAGTTCTTTCTTTGTAGAAATAAAAATTTTTCACTGTCAATGTTTTACGTATGCATTCAGGTAATGGTGAAGACTTGTTTGTCATAGAACTGAGATTGATTGTAAGACTAGCAAAATAATATAAGAATAGGTTAACACCAGTATCAACGGTTAGACAGAGATAACGCGTACTATTACATCACGGACGATTTGAATACTTGATGAGACTAAGAATAATTAGCACGAGCATACTATTCTCACTGCTGTAAAGCGACACTCAGAAGACACGTGCCGTGGTGGACCACCATATGGGATGTGGACACAGAGTTTAAAAAATACGTGTGACATAGCCTTCTAGGAGGCCCACGACAATTTTTAAAAAGAAAAATCTTTTGTCCGGATCACAACAAAAATAACTTGCATATCAAATAAACCTTTTGATGTGCAGTAACTTGAGATTAGAGAAGATACCTACAGAATATATTTTGTCTACACTGAATCGGTACGAAGGTACGTTCTATGGCTTGTGCATCTTCTATCCCATATCACAGCAAAGCAGTGACGGCTACCCTGAAAGATAGTGTTACTGAAAGGCGGTATTTAGATCTCTGCATGTCTGGTGTATCTCGGTTAAATCTAATGTCCTACGTAAAATACAAAAGCATAAATGCCAAAAGGATTGCAAAATCAGAAAGGAAGCTTCGTCGACAATTATCTCAGTGCCAACCACACGAGTATTTTAGAAACTTAATTCTTTTTCCTAACATTAATATTGCACAATAAGACAACAGTTTATCAGTAAGACAAATTATGTACAGTATCAGTAGGTCCGTAACTACGAAGGACGTATCACATGGTTTATATTTCAGCCCATTTTCGCAACAGATCCAACTATAGACTCTTAACGTGTATTCTAGTCATAAACTAACGAAAAATGTCGTTTATTTGTCTTTCTCGAGCGTACAGTCATCATTACTTGCCCATCTTGGCCAATGTTCCGTAAGTATCACATTCATCAAATCAGAATCTGATAACGTTTGCGCAAATGAAATGTCGAGCTCTTGACTGCACTGAACTTTACTGTTGTAACTGAAACTGCGGTTGCCGTCGGTCAAAATAGCCAACACGTACAGAAAGTGAAACTGGTCAAACGCCGGGAAGTGCTGTCTGGTATATGTCGAACAATTCATTGACTTCATTGTTCAGTATGTACCCAGAATAGTTCTATGTATTGATAGCCAGAGAAGTAATGTGAAACAAATGTATGCACACGTTCTCTCAATTATTGTATTTGTTGTAATGAAAATGCAAGAAACTGGAAAGCTTCTTCCCGATATACTCTATTTGGGACCTCTTTGCTACTGCTTGTAGTTCTCTGACTATATACATGAAATTAATATTCTACGATGCCTAATACTGTCCAGTTTTCTACAAAATAAACGAATTTTTCTGGATGCAAACTGAAATGATAACTCAAATACTCTGAGTTGTCCTGGCAAGTATATTTTCTCTTCATTATTTCATGTTACGTCGATACTGAGGCCCATTTCTAAGGAAAGTTAATGAGCTCGCTGCATCCTAACAGCGCGGGTACTGTCCTATTCTCCCCCCTCTCCCCGCCCCCCCCCCCCAAAAAAAAATAAACGAGAAGAAATGCATTACGTAAGTCAGTGTGTGAATCTGTAATATCGCTAATGAAATTCGACAACAGAAATATTATTAACGAAGGCGGGCCGTGTCCGGAGCTCCTTATCTGAACAGACTTCGCAGTAACGCTCCAACTTTTAATTTGCAGTTTGTTAAGCCTAAGGGGGGGGGAGGGAAGAAGGCGGAGAGGGGGGGGGGAGCCGGATGAGCAGTAAGAACAAATGGAGATCTGCCGTTCTAATTAGAGAGTCCTGCTGCCCAGGCCGCGCACGAGCCGGCGACTTGTAGAACCAATTCCGGCTGCCAGAACGGGTCGTAAAATACGCAGTTTCCTGCATCGTGCAGACACGGCGAATTTCCCCAGCACTAATTTATGGACTCCTGCTTGGCTCTGCACTCCATTTCAAGTCAAAAGATAATAACAGAGTCGATAGTCTATCGATACTCGGCATCTTGTGTAGAAGGGAACCAGATCTTTTCTGGATTTCATTTCGTGTAATTGGTTTCTAATTTAGGAGCAGGCCTTCAAGCCGTGTAATTCTCACTACAAAATGCTTCCATTGTCTCTTATCGCCCACTCCTACATCAGAATGCTGACATTTACGTCATATTTCTCAAGGGCAGATTTTTAAGAAGTTTTCAAACTGGTGACTACAGTCCTGTTCATTTCGCGGAAAAGTACCTGAATTTAGCATTTTTTTTTTTTTTTTACATTCGGCTCAACATTCAGGGTAGGGAAGCTTTCTACTTCTAGCACCAACTGTAACTGGAGGAGCTTAATGCAGGAAGTATGAGAGAATGTTTCAAAACAATCAAAACAGCAGAAGTAAAATACTGGCCAGCAACCATATAGCAATTAAAATTGACAAATTACCAAAGGAGCTATTATAGTTAACAAAGAAGAATTTGAAGCGATTTATATTTGGGGCAACTGAAGACTGCTGGAAAGCAGAAGCAACCAACAGAGTCATAGTACTGTTTGTAAAGCTTCAAATTAATCTCAAAAGGAAAGTTTATAATGAAGATGGTAGGCTGTCCTCGATGAAGATATACTGTAAGTTGTGGATCTTTGCCAAGCAAGAAGACTACGGAACTTGTGCACATGTGGGATGAAGAAGCACGGATTGCCAGGGACGAGGCGTAGTGCATACTCGCTTTAAAAAATCATAAGCTTGGTCTGTGAAGGATGTCGCAAGAAACGCTGCAGGACTCTTTGGCGATCCCGAAGAACAACTGCAATGCCTTGGGTTCACGATGGCACCGGCCAGCGGTGGAGGGGATCTATAGGAAGAGGGCTAGCATTTACATCTGCTTGGACGATCAGCGTCGGAGACGTCTTAGACCACCTCGTCGATACAATCTTCCAGAAAAGGGATGAAGGTATTGGAAGAGGCATACAGCTGCCTGCTGGCTCTTTGAAAGATCCAGTGCGGTAGTCGGTCCACCTGGCAGAGGCAAGAAAGCATGTACATCACTGGAAAGCGATGTCACAAAGATCGTCATGTAGTGACCAATGGAGCGAAGCTACGAGATTGGGGCAAGATATCGTTTGGCCGATAGCTGGAATGGTGCCACAGGCGGCATTGACATGGAGGGGTACAATCATTCAGCAGACACAGGTCATGTTCAGTAAGACGCTGGTCAATTAGAGGGCCTTTAGGGGACGAAGTGGTACTCCTCCACATTAGGTGGTGTGCAATGAAGTCACCAAATAGGAGGAAAGAGGGCGAGGAGGGAGGGATGGGGGTAGTTTGTTGGATAAAAATGACCAACTCAAAGTAAGTAAGCGGTTTGCATGGACGTAAATTAACGTTCCGAATGAGGAAGTGAGCTTCTTATAGAGCAACCTACGCTATAGAAGTGAAGGAAATAAACTGTTTCAGTTCCGGCAGATGATGGTACTATCCAATGCCGCTGAATGGCCATATTACGGACGTCCTGGTTAGGTGAGAATGTACCAAGACACCGGATCGCTGCCTGTCAGCGAAGGGACAGAAACTCATCAATGAGTTTTGGTTCAGAATGCGCGGTGAGTGGCGTAACCTTGTGCTGATTCTTCTTCTTCAGCTTTTTCTCCTTCTCTTTCACAGCTTTTGATATGCGAGGTTTTTGCGAGAGCCTGTCCCCAGTAAGTGTGTGAGTGTATGTGTGTAGAGGGGGGGGGGGGGCGGATGAAGAGTAAGCAGGCCTGGCACCTCAGATTGCGATACCTAACCTACAGCCATTCGCTAGCGTCGCGTTTCTGGGGAGAGGGGTCACGGGTAGACGCCAGAGGAGGAAGCTGCTTCTCTGGCAAGGTGCACGAAGGAGTTCCCCAACATGTTGCCATTAGAAACACAAGAGAGGAGGGCGATAGGGAACTGAATTGGAAAAATTATGGTAGCGGGGTTGATGTCTCTGATTTTCGCATAATTCATCTTCATAGCACTATGATGTAGGCGTTCATACTTATTTCGTGTCTCTGCATACGACAGGCGATCAATAGATTTATATTCCTGCATTCCTCTCCTCCCTTGCAGACTGACTAAACCTGGTGAATATAGAAGAGGGTGTTCAATGTACCTGACACCCAAAAGACTGCTTTCATCGTGTGAACGTCCGCTGCTACCATATTTTGGGTCCTCGGAGCAGTGTGCGCCGTGCTGCTCAGCTTCCTCTGAATTCTAGGGGTCTGTCTGACCTTTGTTATCACTTCTGAGATGTTCTTGTTATGGAGGAGGCTCTGGCCTCACTTCGGCAGCTCGATTTCAGCGACGGTGGCCGTTTGAGGGCTCTATGGGCAGTACAGGGGATGGAGTGATTAATGCAAGACAGGCTTGTGGGGCGGCTCTGGCCGGACGGATGTGGCAGCGTGGGTTAGCGCGCGACAACCAGAGCGGACAGGAGGAGGCTCCATCGGTTTTCAGAACGAGAGGCCTACAGCTGTTTGTGTTCGGTTGAAGGGGATCATTGTCGCCCTGGTCGTTTTTCCCTTACTTAGTGACCTTTTTTAACGTCTGTTATTTGGTGGAGTGACCGTAGCGCTGTGATCCTGGAGACAAATTTTGATTCTAGTTACTCCGGATGATGGCTTAACTGCTTGCTTAGATGAATTCCAGAAGGAATGAGTCTGGATAGTGTCGCCTTTGTGGGAGTTGTACCATATTTATTCAATTAATCTGAAGAGCCCCCCCCCCCCCCACCCAATGTTCTAGTCCAGATATTTCCTGAGATCTATCTTCGAAGTAATGGGTACGTATCATTAAATCGCACTCTTAAATTGTGCAAGTTGCATTATTCTCAGGAGATGACATAAGCTGGGCAGCTGATTGGGTTAACCTTTGCATCTATCGGCCGCAGTTGTCTTGTTCTAGGTCCCTGCAACGTCTCTCTTGTGTTTTGGCTCGATACGGTTGCGTTGGGGCTGCAGGACTTGGGTTTCTGCCCATTGCCTTTTGAGCCCCTGGTAGCTTGGTGCTTTCACACTGACTGTGGATGCAAAAAGACACTGTGCTGTTTCGCATCTGTCTTACATTCCTCTCCCGGATGTATTTACTAAAACTGCTTCTGGACATATGGTATGTACGCCTTAGGGTGTTCTAGTTTTGCTGGCGTGAGGGCTACGCCTTGCAGAAGAAAACGCTCGTCTGACTGGGTGGCAGAACGCCAGGACCTACGACAATCGAGGGACGACGTTTCTGCAATGGGCTCACCGAATCAAGAGCTACGTGAAGAAAATTATACGCATCTTTAAAATTGAGTTGAACGCACATTTCGGGGGGAGGGGGGGGTCTCTCAAACGGTCTTTTTTTTAATGGTTAATATCTTAAGAATTTTCTAATTGTTAGTTTAACTGAATGAAATTATAAGATTTTATTTAGTATGAAGGAGTCACTGAGACTAATATTTTAAAGCACTTATACATAACTGGAAGCTTGGCTTCTAACGCACATTTTTGGGGTGCCTCGTGAATGGTTGTTTTTCTTAAATGGTTAATAAATTTTTTTTAAAAAGAAATTCTCCTATTGCATGTTTAACTGGGAGAAATATGTAAGGTTTTGATAAATATTCTGGACTCATTGGGAGTTTAATATCCTAAGGGATTTGATACATATTTGCTAAGTTGAAGTAAAAGCACATTTTTTGGAGTCCTTTAAACGGTTTTTTTCTCTTAAGCGGTTGACACTTCTTTTAAAGAATCGGGCAATTGTAAACCTTTCTCAAGCCCTTGAATAGGCCTGTAGTTTACGATACGCGTTTTTCATTTAAATCCTTTAACCTTTGTTATTATGTTTCTTAAAGTTCCGGAAATATTATCTCATTGAGAAATTTTAGGGCTTATTTCAATGAAGTGTGTAAACTAAAGGATGAAAGATGTTTTCCCTGACCCTTGCCTAGCCGTTCCACGTTCCCTTGGTCTAGTTTCTAAAACTGTTATTACTTTTTGATTTGCCATGTCAAACGGTTATTCAGAGAGTGATTTTTATTTCCAGGGGGAGATGGGGGGCAATTTTAAGCATCTTTAGCTTGACTGTTTATTTAATGATAGAATATTTAAAGTAAATTATTGATACTTATACATTTGTGGTTTTCAGGCCACAGCTCACTATGGAAGCGTGCTGTTGCCCGGGACTCAACTTGTTAAAGAAAGAGCAGATTGCCTACGAAGCTACGATTCGCTCTCAAGTCAGCAAGGGAAGCGTTGCCGATCTCATTGCGCGGGTGACGATGGCGTTGGATAAGCCCCTCGTCGACGCCGTTTGTGATTTAGGTGACTCGCTGCCAAATCACTCCTGTGCGTTGGCCGTTTGGACCAGAACACTGATTTTCTTGACGTTGCTGCTCCCACTCAACTTGCTTGCCTTCAGCTACACCTGTGGTGCCAGTAAAATCGCGTTAGTGATCTTGGCCATGTTAAGCCCGGTGCAGACCAAGTGCAAGTTATTCAGTAGCAGCACTGTCAGGTTGCTAAATTGCAAAGTGTTGTAAATCAGCTTGCTTTAGAGGATGCAGCAAGTGGGAGTGGGGACCAAGTTTCTGATATGAACGTTGGTTTGAATAATCCTGGTCAGGTGATTACTTCGCCTCAGCGTTTTACTACGAGTAATTTCAGAAAACTTCCGCACCCTAGTTGGATTTTATTGAGGGAAATTGATAAGTTGTCCATTCAGTCCGTGAGTGACGTCGAGGTGGTTTTATAACTTTCTGTTAAAGTGGAGCGTCATGCTCACGCTTTGAATTTGCCTCATGATCAGGTTATTGTACTTGTTAACTAGTGGGACATCGAGTCAAATATTTGCTGATAATTTGTGTGAGGGAAAGGGGTTGAAGGAGATACGCCAACGAACGACCAGATTGGAACTGTCCCCATTGGAACAACCAGTTGCAGTGTAGGAATTATTGGCATCCTTGATCGATTCAGTGCTTTGCTTTACAGCTCTGAGTGACTTAGTTACTCTGATAATCAGAAGTTCAATCATCTTTTGGTTCTTTGGGAGTTAGTGGTTGTTCGCTGCATCCTAAATTCGATGGTGTCCCGCGACAACGATCTAAAGTCTGTTCTCATTGCTGGCAGCTGGGACACTTTGTTTGTGACTGTCCAGTTTAGATAAAAGAGGAGGTAGACAGTTGACGCTAACGGAAGTCAGGACGTAATGGGTGAGCCCTTACACTTTGTCCATGCTAAGTCTAATCATGAGCCAGTTTGCGTCCATTCTGATTCTCGGAACTCAGTATCGCTGCGGGATTATCATTGGTATCTGGAGTGTGCATCTTTATGTAAGTTTGCTCCCTTAAAAACTTCATCTCTGAAGTGTCAATCTGTTAGCGGCCATGAGCTGCTTTTAGGTTGCGGGTTTGTGATTAGTTTGAATATGGAGAAGTTTTTATAGCCGGTTAAGCTGTCCGCTAGGATGATTATAGGCTGTGATTTTATACCCCGCGCGGGATTAGTGTTGGCAAAAGATTCCTTTCCCCAAAAAAATCTTCTCTAAGATGAATTAGACACAGTCCGTCCAACCAATTATTTCCTTAGCTTGCACGTGCCTGGATATGTCATATATAAACTGCAAACGAACGATTTTCGGAAATACGTACCTATGCAAATTTTTATCCTTAAAGTTTCTCCTTGTGAACGTAACATTCCGTGATTTTTTCTGCATATTTGATTTGGTATCTTTATTTTGTGCTTAATCAGTCCACTTTTTTAGCATCCTTTTGCAGCAATGGGTTTCAAACGCGTTTATCTTGGTTGCCTCCGGTTTCCATGTTCATGTATGTCTTCCATTCAATTTTTTACTCTCGGTGGTTTGAATGATGGTGCTTTGCACCCCCCGCCCCACTCCCTGTGCTCTGGGTATCACAACGTGTTTGTTAGATGTAGGCGAATTAATCCTGTTCACCATCGTTCTCGGTGTTGAATCCTGTCTATGACTGAGTAATATGGTGAAACTGGGAGTTGCGAAATTGCACTAATGGCGATGCCAAACTCCATCTGGCATTCTTAATGTTAGCGAATTATGATAAAATTTGCAGTGAGATCTTTGAGTTGTTTGTAAATGGTGTCCCTGAACTCAATGGGCAGGAGTGCACGCAGAATATACGAGGTAAATGTAGCATTAGTAAAACTACACATTCTGGAGCCCCATGTGGATACTTATGTTGCTGGAAACAAGACTATTTGCTGACTAAGGGTGTGATGTTGCTGCAGGGTCCTCCACGCTCAGACGAACAATAGTAGTGTCTAGAGATACTTGTCTGCATGGCGATCAGTATGGTTCCAATGAAGCCCTAGATTCCATCTTCCACAGATTCCGTATTCGTAGGAGAGTCGTGGGATCCTGACCACCAGAAGCAGCAATATCGTGAAACGACACATCACAGTCTTGAATCACCGTAATTCTGTCGTTGCCAGCTTCCAGCCCGTGGTTCCATGTTATTATTTATTATTATTATTATTATTATTCATCGTCTGACTGGTTTGATGCGGCACTCACGAATTCCTCTCCTCTGCCATTTTCTCCATCTCTGAGTAGCACTCGCAAAAATGGTTAAAATGGCTCTGAGCACTATGGGACTTAACATACGAGGTCATCAGTCCCCTAGAACTTAGAACTACTTAAACCTAACTAAGGACATCACACACATCCATGCCCGAGGCAGGATTCGAACCTGCGACCGTAGCGGTTGCGCCGTTCCAGACTGAAGCGCCTAGAACCGCTCGTCTACACCGACCAAAAGTAGCACTTGCAACCTACGTCCTTAATTATTTGCTAGGCGTGTTGCAATCTCTGTTTTCCTCTACTGTTTTTACCCTCTACAGCTATCTCTGGTGCCATGGAAGTAATTCCCTGATGTCTATCGTATTGTTTCTCCTTCTTGTCAGTTTTTTCCACGTATTCCTTTCCTCGCCGATTCTGCAGAGAACATTCTCGTTACGTACCTTATAATTCCACATACTTTTCAACATTCTTCTGTAGCACCAAAACCTCAACTGCTTCGATTCTCTTCACCTCCGATTTTCCCACAGTCCATGTGTCACCACCATACAATGCTGTGTTTCGTATGTACATTCTCGGAAATGTTTTCCTCAAATTACGGGCTATGTTTGATACTAGTGGAGTCCTCTTTGCCAGAAACGACACTTATGCTTTTTATGTCATCCTCGCTCCATCCGCCATGGGCTGTTTTGCTACCTCTGTAACAGAATTTATTAACTTCACCTACTTCGTGATTACCAGTCCTGACGTTAAGTTGCTGTAGTTTAGCCTTTCTCCGATTTATTCTCAATCCATATTCTGTACTCATTAGACTGTTCATTCCATTCAGCGGATTCTGTAATTCTCCTTCACTTTCACCGAGGATAGCAATGTCATTAGCGAATCTCATTTGCTTACACTCTTTTTACCCGAGCACTTCACATGGTTCAAATGGCTCTGAGCACTATGGGACTAAGCATGTGAGGTCATCAGTCCCCTAGAACGTAGAACTACTTAAACCTAACTAACCTTAGGACATCACACACATCCATGCCCGAGCCAGGATTCCAACCTGCGACCGTAGCGGTCACGCGGTTCCAGACTGTAGCGCCTAGAACCGCTCAGCCCCATCGGCCGGCCCGAGCACTTCGTTCTTGATCTTCCACACTTATTGTTCCCTCTTGGTTCTTGTACATATTGTATACTACCCGTCTTTCCCTAAACCTTACCCCTATCTTTCTCAGCATTTCGAACACCTTGTACCATTTCACATTTTCGAACGATATTTTCCAGGTCGATGAATCCTATGAGCGTGTCTTGGTTTTCCTTTAGTCTTGCTTCCATTATCAACTTCAGCGTTAGAATTGCCTCTCTGGTACCTATAACTTTCCTAAAGCCAAACTGTGTCTAACAAATCCTAAATCTTCTTCTCCGTTCTTCTGTATATTATCCTTGTCAGCAACTTGGATGCATGAGCTGTTAAACTGATTGTGCGATAATTTTCGCAGTTGTCAGCTTTTGCAGTCTACGGAATTATGAGGACGATATTTTTCCGAAAGTCAGATGGAATATCGCGAGACTCTTACATTCTGCACTCTAACGTGAATGGTCGTTTTGCTGCCACTTCCCCTAGTGATTTTAGAAATTCTGATGGAATGTTATCTATCCCTTCCACCTTATTTGATCTTAAGTCCTCCAAAGCTCTCTTAAATTATGATTCTAATATCGGATCCTCTACCTCTTCTAAATCGACTCCTACTTCTTCCTCTATCTCATCAGACAAATCTTCCCCCTCGTCTTCAACATATTCTTTTCACCTATCCCCTCTCTCCTCTGCAGTTAACAGTGGAATTCCCATTGCACTCTTACTGTTACCACCCTATTATTTAATTGCTGTTGAATTTTATGTATGCTGAGTCAGTCCTGCAGAAAATCATTTATTTCTCGATTTCTTCACATTTTTCGTGTAGCTATTTCGTCTTAGCTTCGGTGCACTTCCTATGTGTTTCTATCCTATTTGACTTGTATCCCTGTACTCCTGATATTCCCTGAGCATTTTTGCACCTCCTTCCTTAATCGATCAACTGAAGTAGTTCTTCTCTTACCCATTGTTTCTTTGCAGTTATCTTCTTTGTATCCATGTTTTTCTTTCCAACTTCTGTGATGCCCTTTTCAGTGATGTCCATTCTTCTTCAGCTACCTACTGAGCTATTCCGTATCGCAGCATCTACAGCCTTAGAGAATTTTAAGCATATCTCTCCATACCTTAGCACTTCCACATCTCAATGTTTTAGTCTCTTTTCTTGTCTCTTATACTTCAGCCCACTCTTCATCATTACTAAATTGTGATCTGAGTATGTATCTACTCCTGGGTACGTCTTACAATCCGTTGTCTTATTTAGAATGTCTGCTTGACACTGATGTAATCTAACTGAAATCTTCCCGTATCTACTGGCCTTTCCCAGTGAGCAGTCTGTTCGGTTTTGCTAGCTGAAATTTATTGCAGAACTCAGTTTCTCTCCTGTCTCATACCTAGTACCAAGCCCATTTTCTTCCATCACCATTTCTTCTACACCTTCCTCTACAACAGCATTCCAGCCCCCATGACTCTCAGATCTTTATTTCCCTTTACATACTGCATAACCCCCTACAGTATACTCAATATCCTCCTTTTTACATGAAGCTTAACATGTTCTCACAAACATTATTCAAATGAGAATTCTGTACCAGAAACTCCTTCTGCCATCTTTCCTTATACACCGAAAGGTGTTACTCCTATCCATATTATGCGTTTGCACCTAAATGTTATACATCAGCTTATCCAGGCGTGTTGGAGACCTGGTCTGAAGTTGAGGTTTGTTGCAACTGTAATGGCTAGCAGTGTATATTTAGACATCCGCCAAACGACCTTGGTTGCTATGCGTTGTCACTGCGCCGCATCAAATGGCATTGTCGACTTTCGCCAGCTCAAGAGATTCATTGTCAAACCAGGCGTCGCGTTAGGGTTGCAAGACGGGACGGACAGGTCATCTGATGGACGCGAGAGCCGAAGCGGCCGAGATCAGACAGGCATGTACGACGGTGGAGTCTACTGCACCCATTGGACCTACACAGGTGCCCACAATCAAAGCAGCAAGCAGAAATTTTGCAAGGTTGCCTTTCTTTTGCCACAAAACAGTATGAACAAATGATAAAAAAGTAGAAACAGTACAGAACGTAAATGACTGCAACGTGCATAATTGTAGAAGAAATGTTCTTTGTTTTGTTCCGACTTAACAGATTTGCACACACTTTACGCCAATTGCTTGATTTGCTACCTACGGGGTGTGACCATCTCTGTCAGCAATGTAGGTCTGATAACGACGGAAGATGCTGTGCATACCGTCATCAATGTCATGTTGAGGCAAAAACGCCCATCCTTCCTGCGAAGCTGCACGCAAGTCTAAGTGGTTCGTGGGTGTTGACATGATGCAATCCGTCTTTCTATAGCATCCTAGACATGCTGTATGGTATTCAAATCGGGAGAGCGCAGTATTTACGTTTCCAGGAAAACATCAACCACTCGTTCTCTATGAGGTTGGGCACTATCGTCCATCAATACGACGTCTAGGCGCACAGTACCTCGCAAAAACCGTACATGAGGTCCCGAGACCTCTTCACGATACCTGACAGAAGTTAAACCTTTCCTATTCACCTGTACAATTTTGTGAAGAGGTGTTGACAACATAATCCCTATCCACACCATTAGTGGGCTTTCTCCACATCGATCTCTTTCCACACTGTTCGGGACTTGAAAACATGTTCTACATTCCCCTAAATGCGAATCCGTCGAGAATCACTCTCCACACCGAATCGGGACTCTTCTGTGAAAAGAACATTGGCCCACTCTTCACATGTTGACGACTCCGCTCTAGACGTTCCCTTCTGTGAAGACGCGTCAGAAACGCACATACAGCAGATTTCCGACAGTAAAGGCCACTCTGCCGAAGCCTTCTCTGCACCGTAGACATATGACTTCCAGTGGATGTTCAAAAAATGGTTCAAATGGCTCTGAGCACTATGGGACTCAACATCTTAGGTCATAAGTCCCCTAGAACTTAGAACTACTTAAACCTAACTAACCTTAGGACATCACACACACCCATGCCCGAGGCAGGATTCGAACCTGCGACCGTAGCAGTCCCGCGGTTCCGGACTGCAGCGCCAGAACCGCTAGACCACCGCGGCCGGCCCAGTGGATGTTGCGAGGTCAGATGCCAATTGTTGGGCGATGCTACGGAGGTACCGTCAGCCCTTACAGCCACGTGGTCGGCCCTGCCCTGATCTTAGTAATAAAGTGTCGGCACATCCGAGGAAGAACAGAACGACTCACGTTAACTCATCGGGCCACATGAGTTTGCGACTGTCCTGCTTCCATTGTTTCTATGGCTCTCCGCCGCATGGAGTCTTCTGTGGCATACTGCACTGTCTGTGACAATTGTGGATGTGCGACTACTCGGCAAACACTTTTCCGTTTATATTAAAAAACTAAAAACCCGCCTCGACTGCGAAAAAAGCACCTAGTGTTTACCTAGGTTTCGGCGTAGATAACTACACCTTCTTCAGAAACCCCACAAGGGTTTTATTGTTCTGAAGAAGGTGTAGTTATCTACGCCGAAACCTAGGTAAACACTAGGTGCTTTTTTCGCAGTCGAGGCGGGTTTTTAGTTTTTTAATATATTAACCAACGACTGCTGACGCGCTGCAATGTTGAAGGTTCTTAACTTCTCCGTTTGATAGGTGCCCTGATGTCATCGTTGGTGTGGTTTTCCGATGATCGAAATACCATCTTCCGTGCAGATCACGACTGTACGGACATCTGTTGACAGTTCGTATGATTATATCGTGATTTAGACACAGGACGGAGAAACAGCGGTTTGTTGGTTTAGTTTTTGACACACGTGTTGCAACAGGATCCAGTCGCGTATACGAGGTCTGTGCCAGCCGCGTGTCTCTGGCAACTGGCTTGTGGAACTGAGGGCTGTGGCGGCGCCCAAGACTGACGGTTTCGCCTGTGCTTTGTGATGAGCTGTGAAGTGTAGGGCTGCACAGCAGACGACCCAGAAGGGATAATGGCACAGTCAGTTGCTAGTCTTTGGCGGAACAAGTCCGAGGTGTGTGTGTGTGTGTGTGTGTGTGTGTGTGTGTGTGTGTACGCGCACGGGCGGCACGGACAAGGCTGTTGTGTGGAGAACCTGGTGGAGCGGTTGCTGTCATTACGTGACTGGACACACAGCAATTCCAGTGAAAGAGCGGCTTCTGCTGGTCGTAAGGAGCATTACCTAAGCGCTTTTGCAACTGATGGTAGTAGCCTATTGGCCTTATGGCTGAAGCAGTTCACCGTGCTATGTGCGAATTTGCCCTGAGTGTTGCCACTTCTGGAACAAACTTCCTGAACCAGAGGTCTGCGAGCGCTGACTTGTAGCTCGTTTGTATGTATGGCATGCACGGTGTGCGAGAAGCTGTGTTATTTTAAGGAGCAGGCGTAATTGTGTCAGTACAAGCCGTAGGCACGATTATGCAAATTAAAAACAAGTCGACTGTTTCATTAAGAACATGAAGCAGGTGTTTATTCAGCGGTTTTAAGAGATCACGGTGTATTGTATTCTTGTAACTGAACTGGTGATTCTTTCCTATAAATTAGGAACTGCCATGTATGCTTTGTGTAAGACGTTATGAACCATGAACCATGGACCTAGCCGTTAGTGGGGAGGCTTGCGTGCCTCAGCGATACAGATGGCCGTACCATAGGTACAATCACAACGAAGGGGTATCTGTTGAGAGGACAGACAAACGTGTGGTTCCTGAAGAGGGGCAGCAGCCTTTTCAGTAGTTGTAGGGGCAACAGTCTGGATGATTGACTGATCTGGCCTTATAACAATAACCAAAACGGCATTGCTGTGCTGGTACTGCGAACGGCTGAAAGCAAGGGGAAACTACAGCCGTAATTTTTCCCGAGGGCATGCAGC
Organism: Schistocerca nitens; assembly: GCF_023898315.1. NCBI lineage: Eukaryota > Metazoa > Arthropoda > Insecta > Orthoptera > Acrididae > Schistocerca > Schistocerca nitens. The sequence goes on along the minus strand of NC_064619.1, from coordinate 360,687,631 downwards.
TTTACTGTATGATTAAATGATGATGGCGTCCTCTTGGGTAAAATATTCCGGAGATAAAATAGTGCCCCATTCGGATCTCCGGGCGGGGACTACTCAAGAGGACGTCGTTATCAGGAGAAAGAAAACTGGCGTTCTACGGATCGGAGCGTGGAATGTCAGATCCCTTAATTGGGCAGGTAGGTTAGAAAACTTAAAAAGGGAAATGGATAGGTTGAAGTTAGATATAGTGGGAATTAGTGAAGTTCGGTGGTAGGAGGAACAAGACTTTTGGTCAGGTGAATACAGGGTTATAAATACAAAATCAAATAGGGGTAATGCAGGAGTAGGTTTAATAATGAATAAAAAAATAGAGGTGCGGGTAAGCTACTACAAACAGCATAGTGAACGCATTATTGTGGCCAAGATAGAGACGAAGCCCACGCCTACTACAGTAGTACAAGTTTATATGCCAACTAGCTCTGCAGATGATGAAGAAATTGATGAAATGTATGATGAGATAAAAGAAATTATTCTGGTAGTGAAGGGAGATGAAAATTTAATAGTCATTGGTGACTGGAATTCGAGAGTAGGAAAAGCGAGAGAAGGAAACATAGTGGGTGAATATGGATTGGGGGAGAGAAATGAAGGAGGAAGCCGCCTGGTAGAATTTTGCACAGAGCATAACTTAATCATAGCTAACACTTGGTTCAAGAATCATAAAAGAAGGTTGTATACATGGAAGAAGCCTGGAGATACTAGAAGGTATCAGATAGATTATATAATGGTAAGACAGAGATTTAGGAACCAGGTTTTAAATTGTAAGACATTTCCAGGGGCAGATGTGGACTCTGACCACAATCTATTGGTTATGAACTGTAGATTAAAACTGAAGAAACTGCAAAAAGGTGGGAATTTAAGGAGATGGGACCTGGATAAACTAACTAAACCAGAGGTTGTACAGAGTTTCAGGGAGAGCATAAGAGAACAATTGACAGGAATGGGGGAAAGAAATACAGTAGAAGAAGAATGGGTAGCTCTGAGCGATGAAGTACTGAAGGCAGCAGAGGATCAAGTAGGTAAAAAGACGAGGGCTAGTAGAAATCCTTGGGTAACAGAAGAAGAAATATTGAATTTAATTGATGAAAGGAGAAAATATAAAAATGCAGTAAATGAAGCAGGAAAAAAGGAATACAAACGTCTCAAAAATGAGATCGACGGGAAGTGCAAAATGGAGAAGCAGGGATGGCTAGAGGACAAATGTAAGGATGTAGAGGCTTATCTCACTAGGGGTAAGATAGATACTGCCTACAGGAAAATTAAAGAGACCTTTGGAGAAAAGAGAGCGACTTGTATGAATATCATGAGCTCAGATGGAAACCCAGTTCTAACCAAAGAAGGGAAAGCAGAAAGGTTGAAGGAGTATATAGAGGGTCTATACAAGGGCGATGTACTTGAGGACAATATTATGGAAATGGAAGAGGATGTACATGAAGATGAAATGGGAGATACGATACTGCGTGAAGAGTTTGACAGAGCACTGAAAGACCTGAGTCGAAACAAGGCTCCGCGAGTAGACAACTTTCCATTGGAACTACTGACGGCCTTGGGAGAGCCAGTCCTTACAAAACTCTACCATATGGTGAGCAAGATGTATGAGACAGGCCAAATACCCTCAGACTTCAAGAAGAATATAATAATTCCAATCCCAAAGAAAGCAGGTGCTGACAGATGTGAAAATTACCGAACTATCAGTTTAATAAGTCACAGCTGCAAAATACTAACGCGAATTACTTACAGGCGAATGAAAAAACTGGTAGAAGCCGACCTCGGCGTAGATCAGTTTGGATTCCGCAGAAATGTTGGAACATGTGATGCGATACTGATCCTACGACTTAACTTAGAAAATAGATCAAGGAAAGGCATACCTACATTTCCAGCATTTGTAGACTTAGAGAAAGCTTTTGACAATGTTGACTGGAGTACTCTCTTTCAAATTCTAAAGGTGGCAGGGGTAAAATACAGGGAGCGAAAGGCTATTTACAATTTGTACAGAAACCAGATGTCAGTTATAAGAGTCGAGGGGTATGAAAGGGAAGCAGCGGTTGGAAAGGGAGTGAGACAGGGTTGTAGCCTGTCCCCGTCGTTATTCAATCTGTATATTCAGCAAGCAGTAAAGGAAACAAAAGAAAAATTCTGAGTAGGTATTAAAGTCCATGTAGAAGAAATAAAAACGTTGCGGTTCGCCGATGACATTGTAATTATGTCAGAGACAGCAAAGAACTTGGAAGAGCAGTTGAACGGAATGGACAGTGTCTTGAAAGGAGGATATAAGATGAACATCAACAAAAGCAAGACGAGGATAATGGAATGTAGTCGAATTAAGTCGGGTGATGCTGAGGGAATTAGATCAGGAAATGAGACACTTAAAGTAGTAAAGAAGTTTTGCTATTTGGGGAGCAAAATAACTGATGATGGTCGAAGTAGAGAGGATATAAAATGTAGCATGGCAATGGCAAGGAAAGCGTTTCTGAAGAAGAGAAATTTGTTAACATCGAGTATAGATTTAAGTGTCAGGGAGTCGTTTCGGAAAGTATTTGTACGGAGTGTAGCCATGTATGGAAGTGAAACATGGACGATAAATAGTTTGGACAAGAAGAGAATAGAATCTTTCGAAATGTGGTGCTACAGAATAATGCTGAAGATTAGATGGGTAGATCACATAACTAATGAGGAGGTATTGAACAGAATTGGGGAGAAGAGGAGTTTGTGGCACAACTTGACAAGAAGAAGGGACCGGTTGGTAGGACATGTTCTGAGGCATCAAGGGATAACAAATTTAGCATTGGAGGGCAGCGTGGAGGGTAAAAATCGTAGAGGGAGACCAAGAGATGAAGTAGATTCAGAAGGATGTAGGTTGCAGTAAGTACTGGGAGATGAAGAAGCTTGCACAGGATAGAGTAGCATGGAGAGCTGAATCAAACCAGTCTCAGGGCTGAAGACAACAACAACAACAACAACAAGACGTTATTAGGCACAAGTGTGGACAGATTGGTAGTATCGTTGGTAGCTTGTGTCTTAGATCTCCGGTGTTATAGTTCTAGTGGAACAAGGTGTAGTTAGGGGTTGTATTACTCCCCCTAACAACAGTAACCATTTTCTATTGTTATTTGGGATTACGGCAGAGTCCATTGATTTTAAGGTATCTCTTGTTGACTGGTGGTTAATTGTGTGGTCAGCCTGAAACTGTTCTGTAGTTAAACTTTTCCGGTTAATGTCAGAAATATATTAAGATTTTTTTGGTCTACAGAGAATTGTTTTTATTTTATTGTACAAGTACTTCCTATCCTGTGAATTGATATTTTTGATGCTTGACAAAATAATCGTTAACCTGAAGTCCATGTCTGCACGATCCCAGCCGGAGCCCCAGTACACCTAAACCTCATGCTAAGCTACCCCATACGTTAACTCACCATTTCTGATTAATACTGAAAGTTTTTACTACTCCTTATGCTCAAATATATGCATTAACTTATATTACCTCTTATTTATCAACCAGTACTGGTGTTAACAATGACAGTTGATGACATACTGTAATGGGTGATGCTGCAACTGTATATTTTAAAACAGTCCGAGTCATTTACAAAGCAAAAACTGACTTTTTACATACTTTGGTTAATCAGATCTGAATATCACCATTAAGCGATCTAAAGCAGTCATCATTTGTGACATTTCGTAACTGAGACTGTGAAAATAAATATTTTTATAAATGTTAGTTGTTGCTTCATGGACTGTTATTCAGTTATTTTATCTATATCGTAATCTGTTGAACTTCTGTGATTTGATTGTACTGCTTATTCTTCTTTATTTTCATCTCCTGTTGACATGATTATCTTGCGATCATGTTTACTGAAAACTGAAGCTTCCACACAAGGGTTCAAAATGGTTCAAATGGCTCTGAGCACTATGGGACTCAACTTCTGAGGTCATAAGTCCCCTAGAACTTAGAACTACTTAAATCTAACTAAGGACATTACAAACATCCATGCCCGAGGCAGGATTCGAACCTTCGACCGTAGCGGTCGCGCCGTTCCAGACTGAAGGGCCTAGAACCACACAAGGGGCACACAGACTAAATTTGGATGTATGTTATCAAAACACGTATTACAACTGTCACTCCATATCTTATCAGCCCTATGCCTTCACTGCGGGTAGGTAATCCAGTACACCCAGCCTCTTGAAGACGACAAGAGGGCTGCTGAAAGGAAACGTAGTAGTTCGGGTGTCGAGAGCAGCCATTAACCACTTGGAGAACGTCGTAATTACCTCATATCCTTCCAATACTGACGACAATGGCATCTTATAAAAGGGGCAAAGCAGCGATCGATCGGCACCGCCGCTCAGGCCATTCGGAGACGCTCGTATGTTGAGACTGGAGGAAGGAGCGGAGAAAGAAAGATTAGTGACTTACGTCCTGTCGACAACGAGGATATTAAGGACGGTGAAACCTATCAGACTGAGCACGGATAGAGAAGTAATTTGTCTTGACCTTTCCAAAGGAAACATCCCGGTATTTTCCTTGAGCACTTTGGAAGAATCCACGGGAATGCAATACCTCGATAGACTGATGAGGATTTGAAATACCCTCATTCCTAGTAAGAGGAGTCCTTTATCGATGAGTATATTTACAGCCATTACAACGGAGGGGATCATTCTTCTTGTGCCGCATCTGGTCAAGTGTCGACCACGTAAACCAGTTGAACTGAAGAGTTCCTACAAAAGAGGTTCTTCTTCGTATTTTCTCAGTACTATTTTATTCTCTCACTCTGCTGTTGTTTGTGTTCCTTGTTCAATACTTTTTCATGTTTGATTTCTTTTGTCGGAAATTTTTAATTTCGTTCATTATTTGCCTCTGTTTTGAAGCCCTTTTTCAGTTACATTCACTTCTTCGATCAGTTTTTAAGTATCCTTGGTGCACTGATCTTTTGTTCTTTTTGTTATTGAAGTATTACAATATTCTTTTAGTTAATATATTGTCCCCCATTCTTTCCACATTTCCAAATAAATTGACTCACCTTCTGCGGACTGAGTCTGAGAGTTGGGGATCTGTTTTTATAGAGTTCTTTCTTGTTCTTTGTAGTTGCTATTTTCACCCTTTTCCCCATTTCTCCTTTTTTCCTTACTTTTAGTGTGGCAACCTACTCAATTGCAGCCTTATAATTTTTTCATAGTGACTGATATTTTGCATTGGAGAGTAATCTTTATTGGATATGTTCTTTGAGAGATGATTCACCATGTTTTGGGATCTGTCATTGTTTACTTCTTCGGTCAGTCCAAGGTATTAAAAACTGTGAATTTCGGTAATACTTGAGGGAACTGACGGTATTTGTAATATGCTGTGTTTTGGATCAACCCATTTTTAGGTATTGTTCCTCAGGTGTTCTTCCAAGGAGTTTATTTCAATGACAACCTATCTTTTAATCTATTGTTGAGCCTTCGGCCTCAGGTGTGCTGTCGAAAACATCCAAGGTGTGTGCAGACCACCCACCTACATAATTCAGCAGCTCTTGGCTGCATCGTGTTCTGTAACGCAGCAGTGAACAATCGATGGTAGACCGGACTACAGCAGGCTGTATCACAGCACGGTTTTTCTGCAGCCAGGTATGTTATGGGAGCCTAGTTCTTGCCATAACACACAAGGCAGAACAAGCACATTATAATTGCTCCGCACACCGCTGTTAGTGGCATTCCACGAGTCACGCATTAGTCGGACGCAGTTTCCATATCAGTCATCCATAACTACATGACTACTCTCCGTTACGCCCTTGCGTGCATCGAACAGGGTTCATCCAACCACCTTCAGACTTTTTCTCTAACGCTGCGCTCTCCAACAACCCATGGAGAAGGAGAACACTTAAATTTTCCGTACGTGACAGATTTATCTTCCTTTATTACGGTGATCGTTCCTCCCTATGTCAGTGGTCGTCAATAAACTGATTTCGCACGGGAGGAGAAATTTTGTGTTTGAAATTTCATGAAAAGATCTCGCCGCAAGGAAAAAAAAGAGTAGTTCGTTTTAATGATTACCACGCTAACTCACTTGACATACCCATGAAACTCTCTCTCCCGTTCCGCGAAAATACCAAACGAGCTGCCCTTCTTTGAAGTTTTCCAATGTCCTAGGTCAATATTATCCTAGCCATCCGTCAAATCTGTGGCCAAGCAGCTACATCCTCATTGAGCAGTGTTGTAAATTGCGTGAAGCAGCTGTTCTATGTCAGCTAGCCTCAATTCACTGGCGAAAAAAAAATCGCAACACCAAAGAGTAATTTATGAAAAGTAATAAATTTCTGGAATTTATCTGTACAGATAACATACCTAAGTGATTAACATTGCAAGATCACAGGTTAATGTAAGCGCGAGATAAATAATTGCAGATGTGAAATGCTGGTACATTGACAGATTACTGAATACAAGCATGCAAACGTGCATGCTTTGTATCGCACAGGTGTCGGATGTTAGTTTCCGGAGTTCCATGCCTGCTGCACATGGTCGGCCAGTACAGGGACGGTTAATACTGGATGACACGCTGCAGTTGTCGCCCGATAAAGTCCCATATATGATATGTGCTCGATTGGAGACAGATCTGGTGATCGAGCTGGCCAAGGAAACGTGTCGACATTCTGTAGGCTACGTCATCGGCGTGCTGGCAGGCGTTGGAAAACACCCCCCTCCCCCCTTTCCCCAGAATGCTGTTCATGAACGGCACCGTCGAATTACCAGACTGACGTTCAGATTGGCAGTCAGGGTGCGTGGGATAACCACGAGAGTGCTCCTGCTGTCATGTGAGATCACTCTGCAGACCATAACCCCAGGTGTAGGGTCCGGGTGTATGCAGACCGGCTGGTTGAAGACCCTCAACTAAACTCCTTCTAGTGAACACAAGGCCATCACTGGGACCGAGGCAAATTCATGCTGCTGTAAAAAGAGCGATGCGCGAGGCATTCAACCACCACCACCGTCATACCTTAGCAAAAGATCTTGCTGAAAACCCAAGGAAATCCTGGTCATACGTAAAATCGGTAAGCGGGTCGAAGGCTTCCATCCAGTCACTCACTGATCAGTCTGGCCTGGCAATGGAAGACAGCAAAACGAAAGCTGAAATTTTAAATTTAACATTCGAGAAATCTTTCACGCAGGAGGATCGTACAAACATACCGCCGTTTGAGTCTCGTACAGATTCCCGTATGGAGGACATAGTGATAGACATCCCTGGGGTGTGAAGCAGCTGAATGGGTTGAAAATAAATAAATCGCCAGGTCCTGATGAGATTCCAATTCGGTTTTACAGAGAGTACTCAACTGCATTGGCTCCTTGCTTAGCTTGCATTTATCGCGAATCTCTTGCCCAACGTAAAGTCCCGAGCGACTGGAAAAAAGCGCAGGTGACGCCTGTGTATAAGAAAGGTAGAAGGACGGATCCTCAAAATTACAAACCAATATCGTTAACATAGGTTTGTTGCAGGATTCTCGAACGTATTCTCAGTTCGAATATAATGAATTTCCTTGAGACAGAGAAGTTGCTGTCCATGCATCAGCACGGCTTTTGAAAGCATCGCTCCTACGAAACGCAACTCGCCCTTCTTTCACATGATATCTTGCGAACCATGGATGAAGGGTATCAGACGGATGCCATATTCCTTGAATTCTGGAAAGCGTTTGACTCGGTGCCCCACTGCAGACTCCTAACTAAGGTACGAAGATATGGGATTGGTTTCCAAGTATGTGAGTGGCTCGAAGACTTCTTAAGTAATAGAACCCAGTACGTTGTCCTCGATGGTGAGTGTTCATCGGAGGTGAGGGTATCATCTGGAGTGCCCCAGGGAAGTGTGGTAGGTCCGCTGTTGTTTTCTATCTACATAAATGATCTTTTGGATAGGGTGGGTAGCAATGTGCGGCTGTTTGCTGATGATGCTGTGGTGTACGGATAGGTGTCGTCGTTGAATGACTGTAGAGGATACAAGATGACTTGGACAGAATTTGTGATTGGTGTACAGAATGGCAGCTAACTCTAAATATAGATAAATGTAAATTAATGCAGGTGAACAGGAAAAAGAATCCTGTAATGTTTGAATACTCGATTAGTAGTGTAGCGCTTGACACAGTCACGTCGATTAAATATTTGGGCGTAACATTGCAGAGCGATATGAAGTGGGACAAGCATGTAATGGCAGTTGTGGCGAAGGCGGATAGTCGTCTTCGGCTCATTGGTAGAATTTTGGGAGGAAGTGGTTCATCTGTAAAGGAGACCGCTTATAAAACACTAATACGACCTATTCTTGAGTACTGCTTGAGCGTTTTGGATCCCTGTCAGGTCGGATTGAGGGAGGACATAGAAGCAATTCAGAGGCGGGCTGCTAGATTTGTTACTGGTAGGTTTGATCATCACGCGAGTGTTCCGGAAATGCTTCAGGAACTCGGGTGGGAGTCTCTAGAGGAAAAGAGGCGTTCTTTTCGTGAACCGCTTCTGAGGAAATTTAGAGAACCAGCATTTGAGGCTGACTGCAGTACAATTTTACTGCCGCCAACTTACATTTCGCGGGAAGACCACGAAGATAAGATAAGAGAGATTAGGGCTCGTACAGAGGCATATAGACAGTCATTTTTCCCTCGTTCTGTTTGGGAGTGGAACAGGGAGAGAAGATGCTAGTTGTGGTACGAGGTACCCTCCGCCACGCACCGTATGGTGGATTGCGGAGTATGTATGTAGATGTAGATTACATCAGAAAATATAACAGACCTCCACCCTGCCCTCCAACGAGCTCTCGCTTGACACCACTGAAATCGCAAGTAGTGTATGCCGGCCTAGCCAGGCTTACTGTGGAACGGAGACCTGACTTGTGCAGGAAGGGCACCGTCGCCAACAGCACCCCTGCCTCATTACACACACTCGCTGACTGCTTGCCATAGACGGCTCCTGAGCCGGAGTCATTCTCTTCTGCATGAAAGCATCGGTTAATGAAGAATGTTTTTTCTGGATAAGCATTCTCGATTTTTCTCCTGCCGCGGTGTTGGGGATCCCATCCGTCGATTCAAGCACAAGCCAGTTTTCAGGCAGAGATGTATTTCGTATGGCACTGGTGTCAACATAATGACAATGACACCACTACACTTCGGTCATGATTGCAAGGCCATCTGCAAAGGCAAGGTAAATGTATCTGATTACTTCGTATTTCATTCCTAATGTTATTTGTTGATTCATTCCAGCTTTTTGTAGTGCAATTTCCAAATCTCCAATGATATTCTTGCAAAACACCATTAAAGAGACCAGGGTCGAGTCTATCCTCTTGTCAGACTCCCAATCCAAAACAAAGACGAAATTTTTGCTCCTTATCGGGTACATGATGCGGTGGCCATTTCTGACCAAACTGTATGACTTAGCGGGACATCATTCTGGATCTGTTCTTTTTAGAGAAACACAAAAACCATTTGTTATCCCTTGGACAAGGGATTGTCTTGAACCTACAGCTCGCTTCTGTATCGGACTCGTTTCTGTTTTCCTCCATACGTACCACTCTGTATGGGGATCTGCCCTTCCCCTGCCCCAGACACGGTGAAAATAAGATAATAAAAAGAACAAGGGAGAATCTGACCTAACAAAAGTCTCGAAGACCTCACTGATAATCTTTTTCTTTTTCATATTGGAGCTGATTCGGAATGGAAACAGCGTCAAGGTATTTTTCTGCCTGTCTGTAGGTCATACTTGTTTCGTACAAGTTGCAGCACGGAGCAGGAAAGGAAGGAATCAAAGATGAGTTGGCTGACGATAAAATGTCAATATTGCGTCTTTTACTGGTATGCAACTACTTGTTCGCAAAGCTTAATGCGCCGCACACTAGCTTCGAGTCACAGAGGTGAGCCAGAAGCGGATCGAATTCACCTCGCAGGTTAGCGACCATTGGCCTGGTGGAGCTCGCTCAAGGTGCTTCGCCTTTGCACAGAAACGCATTCATATTCTCAGCACTGTATGACTCCACCTGTTTCGGAGGCGGTTACCTCAGTTTTCTCATCGCCCCCCTCCCCCCCCCCCCCCCACCATCCTCAAAACAGATTTATTGGAAGATGACTCAGTGGAAAGCCCGTCAAAAACTGAACACAGATCAAGCATGGAAACAGGAAGAAAGAGTACGGAACAGTGGAAGAAAAGAAAAATAGAAAGAGTAAATGGTCCAAGGTTAACAAGTGCCACATCGAGCGAATTCGAACAGATGTGACGTCGTGAGTGAGTAACCATGAAGTTGGACTGCTATGCGGACGAGTCGTGTTCTCCCTGCGCACTTCTGACGATACCCTTGTCCCGTCGTCGAGGACTATTCAGTTCTGTTACTTAAGAATTCTTGGAGCCACACACATATCTCGGAACGTATTCAGTCTGCTCGTACCTTCGTTAACAGTTTGGTACCGTGTAAATGCTTTTCGGATATCTAGGAGTATGGAATCTGTCTGCTGACCTTCATCCAACGTTCGCCGGAATAAAATGTGTGAAAGGGCGAGCTGAGTTTCGCTCGGGCGATTGCTTCTAAAATCGTGCTGGTTCATGTGCACTAACTATTCCCTCTCAAGGAAATTTGTTATAATCATTCGAATACAGAATATGTTCAATATTTCTGCGTCATACCGATGTTAAGGTTATTGGTCGGTCACTTTGCGGGTCCTTTCTTTTACCCTTTTTATATACGGGAGTCACATGCGTTCTTTTCCTGTCACTTGGAACTTTGTGCTGGGTAAGAGGTTGATGTTAAATGCAAGCTAAGTATGGGGAAAATACCGTAGAATACGCTTTGTGAAACCGAACTGTGAATTCATCCGGATCTGGTGGCTTCTTTCCAGCTCTTTCAGTAGTTTTTCAACGTCAGAGCTTTCTCTTACTATTTCTTTCTTACGGGAGTCTATGCTACTGTAAAACGACGGTATATTTGTACGATTCTTCTACGTGAACGATTTCTTAACTGTGAAATTTAAAACTTAAATGTTTGGTTAATAATAGAGTGGTTCCGGCTCTGTCGCAGCTCCAAATGCATTATAATGTTAATAATATGAAATTGAGAAAATCCTGCTCTATTTTGGCAAAAGAGACTAATTTCAACATGGTAACAAGAAAAGCTTTCCTTTTCTTGTTACCATGTTGAAATTAGTCAGGCGAAAGTAACTCCGTCATTCCGGAGTAGTTTCAGGGAAATCCTTTGACCCATTGTGTTTTTAATATTATACGACTGACTTATCGAATTATTGTTCTTACTAGCATAATTTGCTATTATGTTAGTTTGCTGACTAACTAGCTGTAGCTCAGACGTGTGAGGGCTTCAGCTGTAGACCTAAACCTTTCCTACAGCGTTGTGCTCGACCACAAGGGGGCCACAACATCACCGTAGTCACTTCTCCTCCCGCGTCGTCTGCTCCGTTAGAACCCAAATAATTTTCTCCGCAATTTTTCGCTACACTGACTACATCGCCGGTAAATTTTAGGCAATTTTCTAAGCTCGCTTAGGCAAACGCTGTGCAGGTACCCAATCTACAACTCGTTAATATATAATGCATAAACCGATAAACAGTGAGATAATAACAGTGAGATGGAATGGATGAGTAAGCGAGAAAGGGCAACTGTTAGTGGCTATGAACGACTTACAGCGGTGGACTAGTCGATGTGAGTGATTTACAGCTAAGAGAACTGAGAGCTGAGTCGCTTGTTTAAAAGAGTGCTGATATGTATGCATGACAAAATTTTGGGTAAATCTTTAAAGATGCTGAAGAACGTAGAATGAAGAAGCTGGTACCGCATTCATCAGTCGGTCATGTAAAGAGGAGCATATTCGCTATTTTGTGCTCGGATAGGAGCTTCTTGCCACAGCAGGGCATGTCGTTCATATGAAGAGAACTTGACGCGACATTAAAATTTTTATAGTTTACTAACGTGAAATAGAAAAAAACGCAAAACTCGTTTTCGCCCTCAGACAGACACGTAAACTAAGCATATTTCTCCTTCTACGCCACTTTATAAACTATGTTTTCGCTTCGCACAGTCTTTTACCTGCGTGTTTTAAGTGTACGAGTAGGGTAACTTTGATCCTCTGTATCTCTGAAATGGACGAAGATATTATGAAAATCTTGAAGGTTGTTCGAGAACGGAATCTCAGGAATACATCGTAAAAAATATATCCATTTGCTGTGCATGACCGTCTTGGAATCTGGAAATGGGTTTTGATACGAAAAAATCATAAAAAAGTCTTATTTGCGTTTTCTAAGGAGAAATACTTACATTGTTCGATGAACGAAGACAATATAAGAATGTTCGGGAGAATTCAAGAAGGCAGAAACACAAGTAGCTTTGGAATGAAATAAATAGGAAGTGCATTGAATCTAAGGCGAAATGGCTGCATAAAAAATGTGACGAAATATAAAAAGAAATTATTGTTGGAAGGGCTGACTCAGCATATAGAAAAGTCAAAAGAACATTCAGTGAAATTAAAACTAAGCGGAGTAACATTAAGAGTAAATTGTGAATTCCACTGTTAAATGCAGAGGAGAGAGAGGATTGGTGAAAAGAGTCCACTGAAGGCCTCTATGAGTTGGAAGACTTATTTGATGACGTTTTAGAAGAAGAAGCAGTGGTCAATGTAATAGAGATAGGGAATCCCGTATTGGAACCAAAATTTAAAAGAGCTTTGAAAGATCAAATAAGACAGAAGGGATTGATAACATTCCACCAGAATTTCTAAAATCATTGGGGGAGGTGCAAACAAAACGATTATTCTCATTGGCGTGTAGAATGTATGAGTGTCCTGGTATACCATCTGACTTTCGGAAAAATATCGTCCGGACAATTCCGAAGACTGAAAGTGCTGACAAGTGCGAGAATAATCGCACAATCAGCTTAACTGCTCATGCGTCCAACTTGCTGACAAGAATGATATGTAGAAGAATGGAAAAGAAAACTGAAGATGTGTTAGATGACGATCAGTTTGGTTTTAGGAAAGATAAAGACACCAGAGAGGCAGTTAGGACGTTGTGGCTGGCAATGGAAGCCAGACTAAAGAAAAACCAAGACACGTTTATAGCATTTGTCGATCCGGGACAAAATCATTAAGCGTGGAACAGAATGGACATCAAAAGCAGAGTAGCATTAATAAAAATGGCTTGCCTAGCGAAGAGGAGTCTACTAGTACAGAACATAGGCCTTAATATGAGGAAAAAATTTCTGTGAATGTACTTATGTAAGGTAGTGAAACATGGACCGAGGGAAAACCGGAACAGAAGAGAATCGAAGCATTTATGATGTGGTGCTACAGTCAAATGTTGAAAAATAGATAGACTGATAAGCTGAGGAGTGAGGAGGTTCTGCGCAGAATCGGAGAGGATCCGTGTTAAGACATCAGGGAATAACCTCCATGGTACTAGAGTGAGCTGTAGAGGGTAAAAACTGTAGAGGAAGACTTAGATTAGCATACATCCAGCAAACAATTGAGCACGTAGGTGGCAAGTGGTACTGTGACAAGAGGAGGTTGCGCAGGAGAGGAATTCGTGGCGGGTCGCACCAAACCAGTGAGAAGACTGGTAACTCAAGGATAAATAAATAAATAAAAATGAAAAATGGATCCGTCCATGAACTAATGATGCCTCCATTAGCCTCTTACGCCCGTGTGTAAGCAGGAGGAGATGAGTAACATTCATAATATAGTGACAATGTACAGAAGTAGTCCCTAGACACAGAGCTATCCACAAACACTCGAGCCTGGGCCCTGAAGAATCCCGTTTTTATGCGCAGCGTTTCGCAACATGTTACATAGCGTATGCTGTCACCAGCGTACCGACACGATAACACACAGAACAAAGTTTACTTGATTCTGATTCAGATGGCACACACACATTACCTCCCTTATATTGAATCTGTCAACTGTGACGACAGAAAGAGTATCTGATCACAAAGGTAAAATAAAATAAAATGCCAAATCATAAAAACTATTGGACCTCGTACGACGGGATAAAATGCTAGGGAAGAGATGTTTTGTTGTTATACGCTAACCTAGGAAAGGAAATTATGCAGGAAAAGGGAAAATTTTGTGGAATAGAAGTTTTCCGGAAAGCATTAGCATTTGGAATACTTGTTTTACGCGGAATTACGTTTTGATGTAAGACTAAATTCTTAGGGTCAGAACACCAATGCAGTTGGAAAAGGACGCAGCAGTGGGTGGCTGCGATCTTCTTGAAGCATTCACCTGAATTGGTTTAGGGAAATCACGGAAGGCAGAAATTAAGCTGTCCTGTCGGACACGAATCTCACAGTATGAGAGGCCTTTAAGAACGCCTCATATCGCGGTTTGTACGGTTTTGAAAGAGATCCCTTACGTCAGCTGGAATTTTATTCATAGTGTAACGAAAATAGGAAGATTATGTGTTGAAGTTTGGGTGTTGGGTGTAAGGTTACGAAATTAAGGTTGGCAGCTTTGGGTGTGACGAAAATAACTGAATGAGACCTGCGACAAGTCACAGACACCGCACACAGCGAGATGTGAATGCCGCGGACTGAAAGGCGCACCGGGGAACCTGTCCTGATTCACGGGCGGCAGCGCCGCGATGTCTGCGGCGGAGGCTCTTTCATGGGTCGTTAGACGCACTCCTTAAACAAAGCACAGTTCCGCGGTCGTTAACACTAACTGTCGCGCCTCTCTCTCGCGCGGAGGGAAGAAAAAGCCATTAATGCAAATTCTGCAGCTCTTTCGTCGATTAAGAGGTGAGTTTTCCATTTTTATTATTTTTCTGTCATTTGTCTCAGACTTAGAGGAGGCGCCCACTCGCGCTTCTGCCTCGACATAGTTCCGTCGCCGTTTCTTTCACTTTAGGTCTGAGAGGAACTGTCGTCGCCTCTGCCGCCGTCCGTCGCGCGGACAGAGTGGATTGTCGGAGGCGCCGCACGAGACGTGGAGGCGGAATGGCGCAGACGTGGGGAGGGGAGCGGGGAGAGGGGTGGACTGGTCCAGGAGCCAAAATTACGGAGGGCGGCCCAAGACCGTCCGCTCGCTAATTGGAAACCGCTCGATCATAGCGGAACGGGAAGGACTGCTTTGTCAGCGCGGCCCGCCCATGACTCGCTGCCCACCGAATTTTGCATAACGTGCGGCGCACAGCTGGGGCCTTTTGTTCCACTTAAAGTCTGGGTGGAACTGCCATTCATTCCTTTGACAGTCTTCTTTCTCTATGTCTCTCTGTATCTGTCGCCTAGCGTCTACTGCGTCGTAGAGGGTCCATTGTTTTTCCCGATGTGGTAAATTTATTCTATGTTAACTTTGTTACCATAATCACTTTGTGTCACTATAGTAGTCAGTAATCCGTTTTTTATTGTTTGATCTTTGTTCTATCATGCACTGTCGGAAATGTAAAGCTTTTCATCATCCCGACATTTATCAAGTTGTGTAGATATTTTTCACATAAAAGGTTTGTAATTAACAGTAGTGTACAGCGTCACGCAACCACCTATAGCGGCCGAATTGTCCTATGGCCATTGTGATGACACAGATCTTGTAGGGTGGCGACTTCTGTCTTCAAAATGGCGTGTACGGGAACGTGTGGGGTGGGATCTTTCGGTACTGCAGCGAGTGTGCAGTCAAGAGCGCTTACAGAGTAACAACATTCTTTATTAATCGATGTGCTACGGTCGCAGGTTCGAATCCTGCCTCGGGCATGGGTGTGTGTGATGTCCTTAGGTTAGTTAGGTTTAAGTAGTTCTAAGTTCTAGGGGACTTATGACCTAAGATGTTCAGTCCCATTGTGCTCAGAGCCGTTTCTTTTTTATTAATCGATGCTTCAAACCAGCCTGCCGCGGCTAACGGACAGAGAGGTACTGCTGCAGTGGAATGCTGCGGAAGCTGAACAGCGACTGGCAGCGACAGCGGCCTTGCTGTCGCTAGATGGATGACAGCTGTACAGTACAACCAGAGCTTACAGCGTGACTAGCGTGCACTGCACGCGGCACAAGGGGGCTGGTAGGACTTGCAGCGCCACGAGTCAAACCCAAGACTCTCATAGTCAGGCTGAAGTGTCGGGTGCTCCAGGACGGGCATGAAATACTTTGTTTTCATGAAGCACCCATGATTCAATTCCAACTGAAAGCTATGCGGTATACTGTCATAATGCAGAACTGGAGAAGCTTGTGGACGAGTGCAAGGAAGTGGTGTGCTCGCTGGAACCGTACTAAAGGAGCGGAAGACTGATTGGTCTCGCAAACAACGTAACAGTGATTACAGGGGACGCTGATCCAAAAATTGCGATGATATAATTCAGGGCGCAGGACTGTGACAAAGATGTCACAGCTGTGCTCAGACCATCCAGTTACTGTAGAAATCTATAAAGAGAATATTGTTTGCGTAATTTCGTCAATTAATTCGCGGTTCTCTATCCGTACAGAGAGTGGATGGAAAGAACTGCACAACACGCACGACATAAAGGAGTTACAGCAGGCATCAATGAATATTCAACACTATGGTATTCATCACGAATCGACACACGAACAACCTAAACACAATTAACAGGGAGGGTGAATGCTACACATGTAGCAACACGGTGGAAGCAAAATCCAATATCCACATCACTGTGGAAAATGTGAAATCTGTGGGTCTCATTTTATCGTGGCATGTACGCGACGTCGCTACGTTCTGCAAACGTGTCATATTCACAAACAGTATGACACACGCACACAAGTAACATACAACAGCAGGCTTATGTATAGTGAAGGAAATGGGCAGAAATTAGAGCGAAACATGACCTTCCAAAGACTGAGGACTGAAGGCGGCATTGACTGTAAGGTGCAGAGACTTGCAAGGGCACATATAAACAAGCCGAACAGTAACGGATGATAGTAAAAGGAAAATACTCTGGTCGAATGATCTTAGCAGACTCAAAGGTAATTCGAGAGGAAAACGCAGATACTGTCAGAGGACAGTAACAAATACGACTAGAACAGTTTAGGGAGGCAAAGTGACAATACTGTAAACCAAGAAACGCCGCTGGGAAGAGTATATTCAAACACAATTAAAGAACAATTTATTGTGAAAACTGTACAAACTAATAACCGAGAGCGTAACAACACCGTCTGTGTTAGCCACACGTAGATCGGGTGATGGAACCATTCCACACGTGTCGAGAAATACAGCGGAATTTCTGCTTTACGAGCTCCTACCCGATGACAACCGCAGCACAGACGATCTACACCATTCAGTTTAAGAACTCTGATATAGACAAAACACACAACGGAGCCTGTCCCCTGTCCGTTCACATAGGAAGAGGTAGCGCTAGACAGAGAAAAATCAAAAGTTGAAAAAGCACCAGGACTGGGCGGCATTCTCTCCAAGACCCTTAAACGAGTAGCACCACAGATAACAGCAGTTTCAACTGAGGTAATAAATAAAGACCTACGACTGGGTCGAATAGCTTCAGCCAGGAAGTTGGCAAATACAGTAATTATCAAGAAATCGGAAAACAAAGATCCGGCCAAGCCGAAGTTTTAAAGATCAACTTACTTCATCAACACCACGGATAAAATCCAGGATAGGCTCCAAGCCCATTACAGGATCAGTTTCTGGGGCTCAGCCCGCACTAACAAGGGTTCCGTAAAATAAGTCAATTGACGACGCAATTAATCAGGCGCCTAACGACAACCACTAGTACGTAACGATCATACTGGCAGGCTTCGCTGAGGCATTTCATAACTTCTGGTAGCACGTGAAGCATGGGAACTGCAAGTACTAGCTACTCTATACGATAGTCTGTTAGACTACTGCAGCAATACACTGGTTCAATTGTGGGTGGGTAAACTGAAAATGATCTATAGAAACGAAATGGTGTGCCCGCTGGGCCCAGTCCTGGGTTCATCCTTTGGGATCCTTCCTAACAGAACTGGTTGGGGATATACCACTTACGTAACGGTCGCCTACACTGATGATCTGTTGCCTGTAGCGTCAGCAAACTCGAGGACTGGAAACCAAAGACAGTGGCATCCTACAAAGTATGAGTGGGTTGTTCTTGAAAAAATAAGCTCATTGTGCCTCTGGACGAAACAGTCTACGTATCTGCATATTACTGAAAGGAACACTACAGGGACTGTAAAACTACACAAAGCAGATGTTCACAGAAAGTAGGTATCATTGCAACGGACTGCTGATTTTAACACTTGGTGTCAAATTAAAAATGTATGGAGTAATACATGCAATCGTATCTCACAGCTACTTCTTTTAGATTTGTGGATATGTAAAGTATGTTTTCATATGTATATTGTGTGTTATGACCACAGGGTGCTATAGGTAGTTTATTACTCTTTCACTTGATTTACTGCGTTAAAATGATATCCAATACCAAAACCGGGAAAAAATTCGGGCTAAAAAGGCTATGCTGGTTCATATTTTATGAATGCAGTTAGATAATGCCAACTTTCGCGGTACTACTCAACCACAAAAAATGGTTCAAATGACTCTGAGCACTATCTGACTTAACTTCTGAGGTCATCAGTCCCCTAGAACTTAGAACTACTTAAACCTAACTAACCTAAGAACATCAAACACATCCATGCCCGGGGCAGGATTTGAACCTGTGACCGTAGCGGTCGCGCGGTTCCAGACTGTAGCGCCTAGAACCGCTCGGCACACCGGCCGGCGCTCAACCACAATCGTCTTCATTGCGATCTATAGTCTATAGCAGTTGTGTTGTACTGTTTCCTGTCGACCTCGAGATGAAAACAGAGTGAAACATAAACTAGAAATGGCCGGATTTGAAAATGATTATCCTCAGTGAAATATCTGGATACAGACTCTACAATATCCAGCTATTTTTTAGGAAATTATTTGCTAGTCAGTATACATAACAAAATCCAAAAACTTTGAGACGCCAAGCTTCTCTCCTTAGTAAATACAGAAGACAGTAAAATTAAAATTTCCATTTTACAAGCACTGGAACCTTAACCACGTCAAACGCGGCCTCAAATACGCAGCTGGGCACTTCAGTAATGCTGGAGCAAACTGTTGAACGCCAAAAACCAGCAACAGTGTATTCTGTCAGTGGAGGCTGGTGTGTGGTAACAGGCGTGTTGTGGCGCCCTGAAAATATTCTAAGTTCGGAGGTGGCGTGGCCGCACGGTCCGTTCGGCAAGCCGGGGGTCGTCAGCAACCTCGATGTGCCGAAGCATGAGTGGTAGGTAGCCCCAACACATGGTCCAGGCCGACCACGTGCCTGTGAATTCCATGTTGACGCTGTGCGGAGGAATGGAACTTGTGTTGATGAAGGAGATTTGTATGCCGGGAGTGCCAAAGATGGCGCAGTTTGTGAAACCATAATGGCAGACATTTCACAGTTCATGTAGAAATTAATCATGATACCTTAAAAAGAAACAGGTACATTACCATTATTTGCTCGACGATTCTGATGGTGTAATCAGATTTTCAATATCTTTATTAGTTTAAAGTTTTGTATCTGACTGCAAATTATACAAGTAACAACGAATTTCGGAAATCTAAACGGTCCGTTCGATTTTGTCGATCGAAGTGTTTTTAGAAAGCTATTTGTGTAAACCTAAATTGATATGAATTACAGGCATGTAACTTGAATAGTAGAGTGGGACAAAAGCACGTGATGCTGGCTGTGGATGTGTTCTCCAAATATGTAAAACTATATGGTATGAAGAAGGCCACCAGCAAAGTAATGATTCGGAAACTGAAAGTAGATTACTTAAAGAACTTGGGGAAGCCAAAGGCGGTGTTGACTGGGTCACTCCACAGTTACACGAAAAACTGGTAGCAGCATGCTTAAAAATATAGTTATTCTTCTATGTCTTTGTTTGTATACGATATATACTATTCATGAAGAAATTGGTCAAATATTTACTGTGTTTTAGAAAGCACAGAGGCATTAAGCTACTGGTCTACTTTTGTATCTATTCCTTTCATATAAGTTTATTTAACCTGTTTATGTATTTAATAATGTGTGTTAGAACTAGTTTATGGTCCCAGCCATAGGAATATTTATTTAATTTCAAGTTATTTAAATGTAAATCCAGTATTTCGCGTATGTTTCAATATGTTTGTGAGTGTGCGTTGGCTTGGAGACATGGCGGGAGCGCTCTAGCCAATCATAGCGCTCGTTACTACGGTAAGCGACTACCAAAGTCAATGGAGAGACTGGATGGAAGTGGGGGAGTAGCATCAAGTATCAAGTCACAGACAGGGGTCTGCTGGACGGGAAGGCACGACGGAGGGTCGCATGAAATACTTGGAGAGTGTTGAGAAGTTTGCGTGTGGTCGCGGGAGATAGAAATATTTGTCAGTGCCGACTTGTGCACTTCTGAGATTTCTGTGGCCTCTGCAGTGAACACGTAGTATGTGTTTAGAAGTGAATATCTCATGAGCTATGTTGTTGTTCATAACTAATTACGTGAACTAATTGTTTCCCTGTTACTCAACTTATACAGTATTTTATTTCATAGCTGGACCATCAACACCAATACGTGTTTCGCAGAATAAACGACATTCTTAAAAGTACTTCTGCTATCGTACTCATCATTTAAAGTCGTTAAAATAGGACTTGCAGATTTTATTTGATTGCAAATCTTTCATTTATACATTTCTATGTTACATTGAAAATTCGCAATTGCTGAGTGACAGGAACCTTTGACCATTCGATTCATGTGTGTATTCATATTGTATACTGTAGACACAGCGGTATTTGACATTTAATGTGCCAACTACGTATCTTACCCCCTAGACAACGAAACAGGGCAAAACTTTTAATATTTCAACTCTGAGTCTGAGGGTACATAGTTGAGGGGTACATTTTTTATTGCAAGCCCGCATTGGTCATACAGATTACTGACTCATGGTAGCGCAAGGCAGAGTTTCCATGAGTATGTGACAGGAGCCTGTCTGCTGCAGCAACGAACACGGTTTGAGGGAATGTAGATCAGTCGGTAGAGCACTTTCCTACGAAATGCAAGGGTCACAGGCTCGTGAGCCTGGCTGGTACATCGTTTTGATCTACCCGAAAGTTTCAAATCAACGCACAACCCGTGCAGAGTGAAAATTTGATCTGGAAATTATAAATACTCTTGACAGCTTCATTCTGCGTTCTGTATCCTACTTCCCACTAGCGCAGTTACCTGGTCAGTCATCAATGGAAGGTATGGCTAGACCACATCGGGCTCTAACTTTTCAATGCCTTCTGCTGGTTGGAGCCACGGGTCAACAAGCTCCCAACCAGCGAAGATGGCTCTGGTCTTCCAACGGGATCCGCAGGGCCGATGACATTCAGTGGCTGTGGTCACTAGAGGAATCAGCCAGTCTCTTAGGGTTCTGAGTTCCGGTGGGAGAGCGAGCACGCTTCCTGCTCAAAAATGGCTCCAGGTGCTATGGGACTTTAACATCTGAAGTCATCAGTCCCCTAGACGTAGAACTACATACACCTAACTAACCTAAGAACATCACACACATCCATGCCCGAGGCAGAACTCGGACCTGCGACCGTAGTAGCAACGCGGTTCTGGACTGAAGCGCCTAGAAACGCTGGGCCACAGTATCCGGCTACGCTTCCTGCTAGCTGACATGGGGCTGCCTTGACACACCGGAGCTGACATGTCGCTTGGTCAGGAAGGACGTCAGTGTCACCAGCCGCTGTGGCGGATCATCGTTTACTGCCTGTGAGACAAGCGTCGCACCGCCACAGCTACCACTCTATTGTTAAACAGAGAGCATCGGACTATAAACAATTTACAAATTGCTGGTCTATTCCTGACTGTGCGCCTGCGGTACTACAGGGTCTATTCCACATGTTGTAATGCAGATGTATTATTTGAAAGATCATTAACAGACAACGTGAGCAGCAAGCGTCTCCTTACATTTCCTTAGGACACGACTGAAATTATCTCTACATCTGACAATGAGCGGCTATTCAAGATGCGCTGGTATTTCCAAAATTAAAGCCTTTCTTTATTAAAAATGCAAGACGCCATTTATTTTCTATAATATTTACATCAAAGATTTAATATTTATCTATATGTAGGGAAACTAGAAAAAAGGTAAAGGTGGTAGAAAACTCAGTACATCATAACTGTATGATTACTTTGTATGGAACCGCTGCAGACCGTGTGTCCCTGATACCAAGAACGTAATCCACAGAAATCTCTGAAAGTCTATGGCTGTGTTCTGGTTCACCGTAAATATTCTTTCAAGTAACGGCAGGAAGGGCATGCCAAATCCCCTCTGTAGGGTGGATGGGTGATGAAGTTTTGCAGGAGTGGACAACACTTACGGCCTTGATCGACTATTTCTCTTCTCTGGTCCTCAATGGCTCCTTAGACTTTTTGAGTGTTTCACAGTACCTGCTCAAAGTTTCGACTAATCTCAGCAGAAATAATGGCTATCAATAAAACTCCTTTTCGTTTCCAAAAGCACTTGCCGCTACTTTACCAGCAGACTGTGTTTGTTTGTTCAGTCTCCCGTCCGTATAACGGCTTCGATTCCGCCACAGGAGATACCGTTCTTATCGAGTCGGCATCCCACAATATGCGACGTTTCCGGCAGCTTACTGATCCACCACCTGGAGACCAAAATGGCTTCATAAGATGCGGCCGTTCGCCCAATCCAGACTGTTGACATCATCGTCAGGACGCCCTTACTGTAACCTGGCTGCTCTCTATTAGATTTGACTACGAATTGCTATATGGATTTTTAACTTCTCTGCCGATATCTATTTTGCGAGGAAGGCCCGCGGCAATCGAGTCCAAAAAGTAGCCCGTTTTGAATGTATATCGGCGAAGAAATTCGTTCGAAGAATCAACTTGTTTCTGGGCACCAGTGGCGTAGCCGGCCGGAGTGGCCGTGCGGTTCTAGGCGCTACAGTCTGGAACCGAGCGACCGCTACGGTCGCAGGTTCGAATCCTGCCTCGGGCATGGATGTGTGTGATGTCCTTAGGTTAGTTAGGTTTCATTAGTTATAAGTTCTAGGCGCCTGATGACGTTAGAAGTTAAGTCGCATAGTGCTCAGAGCCATTTTGAACCAGTTTCGTAAATAACAGCTTCGCAGACCGCGTAGTGCGCTAGGCTTCCCGGACTAAGGGGGGCCCGTATTTTGTGGGTCTCAAACTGACTTTAGTGGTTTGATTAAAAATGTATTTTATATTCAGTTTAGCCTTAGAAACATTAAGCAGAAGCGAACAGAAGTGTGCCAGCGAACACTTCGTTCCCTTTCTTATTTACCGCTAACAAGACCGCCAAGGCGTGCAGCCGCCAGCACTGTGCGCAGCGCACCTGTTCAAGCAGTGCTGTTTTAATACACAAACAGTCGTTGATACGCAATATAGCGCATCGAATGAGCCACCTTCTGCATTATGTATTTCCAACAATTGATATTGACAACAATAGGTTCTCCTATTACCAATCCCATTAGTTTTTGGTGAATTTGTACGACCCAGTGTTACAGTGGAAGTACACTGTCAGTGGAAAGTGACTCGAACATTACAGCTGTGCAAATTAGTTGTGTATACAGTGCACTTTATTTTCTCTTCTTCTAAGCTGTGCTGCTCGTGGTCGTGAGGTAGCGTTCTCGCTTCCCACGCCCGGGTTCCCGGGTTCGATTCCCGGCGGGGTCAGGGATTTTCTCTGCCTCGTGATGACTGGGTGTTGTGTGATGTCCTTAGGTTAGTTAGGTTTAAGTAGTTCTAAGTTCTAGGGGACTGATGACCATAGATGTTAAGTCCCATAGTGCTCAGAGCCATTAAGCTGTGCTTGTGTTTATGTAAAACGTATTGCTGGCTTTCCTTGAATGAGTTGCTCTTAACGTTTGAATTAAGTTAGAACAACAGAGTTTAGAAATAGGTCACATTTAAGTAGTGCCTAAAACAGAAAATTAAAAACCTGCCAAGAAAAAACAAAATATACCGATGAAGATAAATAAACTCTTCCAGGGTTAAGCTACACTCTCAGTACAAATCTGTACTAAAATCCGTAAGTAACGAGAAATTATAGAAAAGTCTACAGATTTAAAAGTTGAAGGTCAATAGTGTTACAAAAACGAGACGAGACGGGGAATATTGTTTGTAAGTTCATAGAGGAAACGATACCAGCTTTGAAAATGAATAGGATGTAAATTCTGTTCATGCTCAATTTGACAATAGGCCACCAATAACAAGCACTAATTTACCACAAACAGATTGTTATTCTCAGCTTGAAGGTAATTAGGAATATGTACCATTCAGCAGTGTTAGAGGATTGTTCCAAGTTAAACCCAATGAAGACACTAAACTAAAAATTATAAGTAGCAGGCCACGAGAGCCTCATGGTCCTTTCCCTAGAGACACTAAAGAGGACACCTCAAGTATCATAAACTGATTTCCCACAAGCTTCGCTCAGTGGAGAAGGACCCAAAGAAAGCGAACAACTTTGACGGAAGCGGTTGTTCGCTTGCTAGCGTCGGGATTTCACAGTTTTGCACCGGTTATTGCTTTATTTACTACCCATCTCCGTAGAAGGTTACCAAACAAGTGTTTTCTAGTGCATGTAGAAATAACGTGGTCCTTATCGCTCATCACCACCGGTCCCCCTCTTTGCACCCAAATGTTGACGATGAAAATTTCTTCCATCACTGGGACTCGAACAGCTTACCTCTGAAAGGTTTGCGTTAGCGGCCTCGATTACAAAAGCGTGTAAGTGAAGAATCAGTCATTCGAATGACTGGCAACCAAGAAAAAAGGTAATCAAATTTAATCTTTGCTTAAAAGTCCTGATGTTTTAAAAAGATTCATCCTATTTAACAACGCTATATGTTCTACGCGAATGAGTATACGAACATGGGATGAATTTCAACTTACGTCCGGGAGTATGAACCTTTTATTTTTTAATTAAACATGCTATGTTGCAAGGGTATATCTTTTATTGGCATGGGAATACAACTTTGGGGTAGTTTTTACTATTACGCTTAGGATCAAACTTTCATTCATCTTTCATGAAAGTTCAATGTGCTCTCCACCGGGAACATCGCAAACATCCAGACGAAAGTCAGCAGTACGGAACCGCGGGACTGCTGCGGTCGCAGGTTCGAAACCTGCTTCGGGCATGGGTGTGTGTGATGTCCTTAGGTTAGTTAGGTTTAAGTAGTTCTAAGTTCTAGGGGACTTATGACCTAAGATGTTGAGTCCCATAGTGCTCAGAGCCATTTTTGAACCAGACGAAAGTCAAACTTGTCGTATAATTTTGGGAGCATATCTGAAGCTATTACATTCACAGTTGTTGCTGTGCGCGGTGTCCCAGAAGGGAACTGGCAGTCACATAAGTGATGTCGCTCACGAATCCCTACAAATAAAAGTCATATACTGTGAGATGAGGTGACCTTGGAGGCTAGAGGTGCAATGCGATGTCCTGACACCAGCAGAGGTGCAGTGCCATACTCTCGACGAATATCACGTCACGGAGTTCCAACTGAGCAGAGAAAGGAAACCGCCTCGTTGCTGGCATCCCGACTCGACTAACATTATATAAGAACAAGCGAGCGAACGATCTACCTGTGACAGGGAGACCCAAATCGGCAACCACATCAGCAACTACTGGCGCCTAGTTTTAGTTTCGACGTCTAAGCTAAAATGCGTCCCACGGTGATGTATTCATTTGTGTAAAATATATGATATCCGATAAAAAGCATACGGGCACCTACTAGTTGGCGTTCGTATGGGGTGTGTCCACAATTCTCATTTATGACTTTGAATGTCTATGGAGGAATGACAGTTATTTTCTCCTTTAGTGACAAAACCGGAGAGGGAAATAATACTTGGAGAATGAAGTCGACTTCTCAGCTCATACCACAAGTGTTCCATTGGGCTCCGGTCGAGACTCGGAGCAAGTCCATTTCGGGAATGTTATTGTCCACAGTTTAGACTCGTGTGAAGTTATTCTAGGAGCGCTCTCAAAATACAACCTTGAGTAATTGCTCGAAGAAGGTATATCGTGGTGGCTTCTACGTCAGTGGAACTTGCAAAAAAACAAAGAAACAGAGTAGAGTTTTCTTGTTTGGGAAAGCAGATAAAAGCGTCATTAATGAATATCTTCACAGTCAGCTCCAAGCATTCACCGCGGGACACAAAGATATTGAGCATCTTCAGTTGGAATTTAAAGGTATTGTCCACCACGTGCTAGAGAAGTATGTGCCTAGCGAAAATATAGGGGATGGAAAGGATCCACCTCGGTACAACAAACATATTAGGAAGTTGTTGAGAAAGCAGAGAATTTTGCACAGTCGTTTTAAACGTAGTCACTGCCCCACTGACAAACAGAAATTATGCGAAATGAAAGCAGCTTTCAAAAGGTCAATGAGATATTCCCTTAACGAATTTGAAAGCAATATTTTATCTGAAGATTTTAAAAATAACCCCAAAAAATTTTGGTAGTACGTAAAATCTATAAACGCTACAAATAATTCAATACCTTCTCTTGCTGACAGTGCAGGTAATTTAACGGATGATGATAAACAGAAGGCCGAAATTCTAAACCTAGCTTTCAGGAACTCGTTTACCGTAGAGGACTGTAGCACCATTCCTACTTTCAATCATCGAACAAACGCAAGGATGGTTGACATAGTGTTTAGTGTTTCTGGGATTGTAAAACAGTTAAGATCCTTAGACGCCAGGACGGTATCAGGCCCAGACGATATCGCCGTAAGTTTATATGCTGACTAAGCTGCAAATATAGCACCAGTCTTATCCATCATCTATCAGAGATCATTGGAATAGCGGGAAGTACCACGGGACCGGAAGAAGGCACAGGTGATAGCAATCTATGAAAAGGGTAGAAATCGAATGTACATAATTACCGGCCAATTTCACTGACATCGATTTGTTGTAGAATCATGGGACATATTATGTGTTCAGTCATAATGAACTTTCTAGATAGTGAGAAGCTCATCTGCAGTAACCATCACGGTTTTAGGAAACAGCGCTCATGCGAGACACATCTGTCCCTCTATGTGCATGATACACAACAGGCTCTAGATACCGGCTCCCAGGTTGATGCCATATTTCTCGACTTTCGAAAGGCGTTCGAATCAGTTCCGCACTGTCGCTTGCTCCAAAAACTGCGCGCTTACGGTTTATCCGATGACATATTCGGTTGGATAGAGAGTTTTCTAACAGACAGAGAACAGTACGTCGTCCTGGATGGGGTGACTTCAACAGAAATATGCGTAACTTCAGGTGCGCCCCAGGGCAGCGTAATAGGTCCGCTGCTTTTTACGATATACATAAACGATGTGGTTGATTGTATTGACAGCGGCATTAGACTGTTTGGCGATGGGACTGTAGTCTATAGGAAAGTGATATCACACTAAAGTTGCGAACAAATCAATGAGGATTTGTAGAAAATAAATGCGTGGTGTAATGACTGGCAGTGATCTCTGAATATCAGTAAGTGTAACCTACTGCGTATAACAAGGCGAAAATCGCCATTAATGTACGAGTACAAAATAAATGCCCCGTCTTTGGGAGAGGTAATATCATTCAAGTAGGTGGGTGTGACTATTCGAAATGATCTCAAATTGAATGATCAGATTACCCAAGTAACGGGGAAGGGGAACTCTAGATTGCGGTTTATTGGTAGAATCTTGAAGCGATGCAGTCCTTCCACAAAGGAAATTGCTTGCAATATGTTAGTTAGTTCGTCCAGTCTTAGAGTATTGTTTGTCTGTGTGGGACCCTTACCAGTTGGGTCTCATTCAAGAGATTGAAAACGCCGAAAGAAGAGCGGCAAGATTCGTGACTGGTACATTTAGCCATCACGAGAGCGTTACTAATCTCATTGAAAGTTTGAAGTGGGATACACTTGCAGATAGACTACGCACTAAACGGAACGGGCTGCTCACTACATTCTGAAATCCGATCTTCCCCGAGGATGCAGAGCAATGATCACCTTTCAAAGATAAGAGAAATCAGAGCTCATACTGAGGCGTTCAGACAGTCATTTTTCCCTCGTGCGATCCGTGAGTGGAATAGAGGAGGCAGAAATATGACTCACGCGAATTATGCCCTCCGCCACACACCGGTTGGTGGCTAACGGAGTACATATGTAGATGTAGATATTTAATCACATACATGTGTGGCTTATGAGGACCTGCTCAACCGTTGTACCCATTATTTTTAACTCACTATGATCAGCCATTGTGCTATCTGGACCACTGGTGGGGGTTTGGAACTCACGAGTGACTCCTTCCGCTGATTTCATGCAATATTTACAGAAACATTCCGCAATGCTCGACGGCCGCTGTGGATCAGGACACGAGGTGTGCTTTGTCTAGGTTTCACTGTTGCGTTTCCACTTCAATTTGCGCAGCCACAGACGGGCTTTCTACTCACGTGACATCTAATGAACAGCTCACGTTTAAAGTCAGTGAGCTCTCCTGAGCGACCCATTCTGTTGCCAGCGCTTCTCAACCGACAACACAATACTCCCGGCGTCGTTTTACATTGGCAGATCCAGCTCTTGTCGCCTCTAGTGGTCAATTCCACATTAGGTAGGGGCGTCCGGATACTATTGATTAGATTGTGAAATGGGATGGATCTTTTTGAAGCATTTCGTACTTGACTTCTGGCAATATGTTACCATTTTACTTACCTTTGAGCTTCGGTTTACATTTTTCTTAAAAAAGTAAATTATTTTGACTGTAAAGGTCGTCACCTAAATAACAGGAAGCATGAGCGACCATTCGTTTTCATGTTTCCATACGCTTGATTTAGTAAGAGACACCTTTTGCCGCAGCGTTGCCGTTGGAAATGTGAATCCTACGGCTCTGCCTCAAACGCCGTCTCTTTTCCGAAAGTTTGAAACTCACGGCTGCACTCCCGGCGATGCGGCTAAGCTCGGCGGCCGCTTTCATCTCGCGGCAGTTGGAGGCATTGCAGCGGAGGGCCGGCCTGCTTTTTCAACGCGCGCCGGAATTAGATGGCTGCCGCGAAACGAGGCGGAGCGTCAGCAGCCGAGCTCCGGGGCCGGTGTGCGCGGCTCGCAGCGGGCGTTTGTCAGGGGGCGCGCGCGCCGCCGCAGCCGCTCGACATCGTCGAAAAATGCCGGCGCGCCGCGATAAGGGCGCAAGAGCGATGCCGCCCTCGCTGCTACCGCTGACGTAGTGCCGCCCCCGTGACCGGCGCCCTAAGTCAGCACCGCGCGACAGCGGTGAGCCGACCGACCGCCGCCCCTCATATAGCCACGAAAGGCGGCCCGGCGCCGCCGCCCATACTCTGCAGCGCCACATTTCGCTCTGCACATCGCGGCTTATTGAATGCGCCATGGCGCCTATTTCCTCCATTTCTCACAATCTTGGCTGACGTACAGCGCTGCTCCACTCCATCCGTCTCCCGCGCTGCTGTGCGGCTGATCCCGGCGGAGGTTCGAGTCCTCCGTCGGGCATGGGTGTGCGTGTTTGTCCTTAGGATAATTTAGGTTACGTAGTGTGTAACCTTAGGGACTGGTGACCTTAGCAGTTAAGTCCCATAAGATTTCATACACATTTGAACATTTTTCCCCGCGCTGGTTTATCTCAAATCAAGCGTAAGAAGCTGTAAAGGTCGTCATTGGTGAAAAAGCAATGGAAACGGTAACTGTTGGACCAGGAGAAACTATTTCCGTCCGGTGACAACAGCTCCGGGAGCAGACTCATCATATTAGAACACACGAAATGTTAGTACAATTTTTTACACAAATGGATAAAAGATGTACTCTGGCACACTTCTTTGCCGCATTACAACTGTCATCGACTAGGAGAGTATCACTTGATGTACTAATGAACAAACTATTCTTTTGCGGTACAAAGTTCGACATTAATAACATTACGACTTAATCTGAAACTGTAAATTTCTCCTAGACGATGACGTTGAGCGCTGTAGCAGAGGATTCGAAATGGACCGAACTCTTGCATATTCAACATTATATTGACCTGAGTTTCATGGTGCTACAGTTGCTGAGAGGGAGGCACGGTCTTTTGGAGCCTCTCTCACACACACCGTTGGGGACTGGAAACTGCTCTCACTAATGTCTGTCGTAGCGATTCGCGATCTCTGGACGATGCCACAGTAGTAACCGTAAAATATGTAGGAGTAAACGTTGGGGTGACTTGATATGCTATGGCGACATGAAACAAAAGTTGGTACGCGGATGCCACACTCAGATTCATTGGAAGAATCTTAAGGTAATATAATTCATGTATGTAATAAATGGCTTACAAAACACTAGTTCCATCGATTCTAAGATACCAGTAAGCCCCCGAATCCTCAAAGAACGGAATTTCCATGTATAAAACAGCTTCAAACGCCTGATTACTTTACATATGGATTAATGTTCTTCTATAATAAATGCTGAAATGCGTAACGTCAAGCTTGTAAGCCAGAAAAAGTTTTAAAAAAATTGAAATTATCGTTAAGTTTATTCGAAGTCGCCAAATGCTTTCATTAACAAATACTGAATGAATTCAGTCTGGATAATTAGCGTTCAGTTTGAAGCAGAGGCTAGCAACTGACCGCACAGATGAACTAAGGGCTACCAACTGTGTCTCTCCAACGACTGTTCAGCAAACGTTGCTGCGTATGGGCCTCTGCAGCAGGCGCCTGGTTCATGCAGACTTGTTGACTGCTGTCCTTCGGCGTCAGTACTGCAACTGGACGTCCACCGCTGGCAACAGTTGGCCATTTTAGAAGAATCATTCATTTTTTATACTCCGTTAGACAGGTTTCCTTTGACGCGGAAGGCTTGAAACACCCTGCATACGTTATGGTCTGAGGAATCTTTTTGTGCCATTTCCTGGATGACCTTGTCATTCTGGAAGACACAGTGGATCGAGAGAAGTATGCATCTTAAATTTTTTTTTTACTTGTGGGGATCCAGAGCCTCTTGATACTTAATAAACACAAACATGGTCCGTAGTATGCTGTAACATGATTTTTATTTAATCGCGCGATTAGCTAATTTCAGCTACTTGCTGTTGTCAAACACTGTGTAGTACTCGAAATTATTTAATCGCACGATTAAACAAAAATCACGGTACAGCCTACTACCGGCATCGTTTACGTTTTCTAAGTATGCATCTATCATTGGGGACCAAACCTGCTCCTTCACGTATACTGTTTTTCCTGAATGAATGTGGTCGCACTGTGTTCAGCAATGAATCACGGTTTTGCGCTACCCTGCGTGTTCATTGTCGGAAAGTATGGTGGCATCCTGGTGTGAGCTCCCCTTCTTCCAACGTTTTGGAGAACCACAGATGCCGTCATGTTGTTGGACAGCCGTCGGCTGTGACGTCAGGTCACTGCTTGTAGTGATACAGGAAATTAAAGGCACGACTGTACGTCAGGGACATAATGACTTTCATGTATGTGACAGTATCGTGGTGTTGTTAAGCAACAGGATAATGGTCGTCCACACAATGCATGTGCCATGTCACGATGAATTGCCTGCGTGATGTTGAGGGACTCCCGTGGCCAGCAAGATCAACAGATGTTCCCCGACAGAACATGTCTGTTACCAGCTCTGGCGGCAACTCCATCCCACTGTCAGTCAGTGTGTAGGAAATCTTGCTTCTGAAAACTTGACTTCCTAACTGAGTCCAGTTTAAAGGTGGTCTACTCACATTCATAAGTGGTCTCATACTGCTAAGTTCTCAGTTAATTTGACTTAATTTTGTAATCACTGAAATAACCTCATTTACCCTCTCAATCCACGACTTTAAATGTGTTTTCTACTCGTTTTCCGAGTGATTCACTTTCTTTGTCGGGCAGTGTAACTTAGTTTCAGTATTTTTAAATCTGTGGTTGTAAGAGACAACGATTTAACAGACAGCAACAGATATGAACAGAAGGTGAAGACAGTATGAAGTGCTTTAGATAAAATAAAATATGCTTTCGATATTGACTTAAATTTACAAAATCTGTGTGGCAGTGATAATGCGAGAACGATTAAAATTAATTCTTCAGCGAGCAATGAACAGGTGAATACCAGATCTTATGATCAGGAAACAGTTTGGGGAGGAAGGTATAAAAATGAAGCGGGCAGTAAGTGTAGCTAGTCTAAAGGGAAGTTGATGGGCCAAGGACTTACTCTCCTTGATTCGGAGAGATAATGAAAGACTATAAGACGACTCTAGCGGTAATGGACTATAGGGAGCAAAGCGAGAATCGACTGCGAAAAGCAATAAATGATATATTTATTCGAATAAAAACCTTTATAATACATTGCATATCATAATTTTAATGACGAAATCTAACTTGAGCTTAAGTGAGTAACAGGTTAAACGAGAAAAACACATTAACAGCTCTAAAAACCAGGCTCACAAGGAACTCAACTCAATCTCATAAGAATTTAAAGGCAACTTGAACAACTATTTAAACACCTCGCTAAACTATGGGGCATTATAAAAGTGCAGCTTAATGTTGGTAAAAACAATATTTAAAGCCATGATTCAGAATGGTTAAGGAAGCTCAATTAAATAACAGTTATTACGAACCAAAAGCCGGACGTTGTGGCCGAACGGTTCTAGGCGCTTCAGTCTGGTACCGACGTTCGAATCCTGTCTCGGGCATGGATGTGTGTGATGTCCTTAGGTAAGTTACGTTTAAGTAGTTCTAAGTTCTAAGGGAGTGATGACCTCAGATGTTAAGTCCCATAGTGTTGAGAGCCATTTGAACAAACCAAAAAATTAGGAAAGGTTGCTTCATTGGTAACTTCTGTTTTCTGGAGAACTTTGATATTTCTGGTTTGGAGAGGTGTTGTGGAAAGAAAAGAAGAACGTTTATCATACAGCGCTATAAAAAGGAATTTCCTCATTATTTCCTCATAAAAGGCACCAAAAAGAGAAACGCAAAGCAAAAGACATGCCTAACATATCTTCAGTTCTTCATCGAGCTTATATGTAATACATGTTTCTGTTATTCGTAAACCACTTTCGCACTCATAATAGGAAACTTCTACATTTTGTCTTTATGGAGAACGTTCTATTGAGTGCAAAATAACAGCAATAATTATATAGATTTTTTAATGTTTGTACATATAGACTGTACTTGCATCAAAAGTAATTGGTTCCGTTACATAAAATACCTAACTGTTATTGCTTATAAAATGCAATTTCCATTGTGGAAACATATGAGATTCACAATGAACTAACACGGAACGATGTGCGATTGTAATTATGTGCAAAACGAACAAAAAACCAAGAGAGGGGATAACGCATCTCTTACTAATACGATGAAGACATCGTGCTGGAGTAATAATATTTAAAATAAAAACCAATCTTCTCCATTTTCTTGCGTCTTTGTCCTGCAAAAAAAAACGTTCAAATGTGTGTAAAATCTTATGGGATTTAACTGCTAAGGGCATCAGTTCTTAAGCTTACACACTACTTAAGCTAAATTATCCTGTGGAGGACTCGAACCTCCGCCGGGACCAGTTGCACACACCATGACTGCAGCGCCTGAGACCGCTCGGCTTTGTCCTGCATCAACGGCACTGTTATTAACGGATCTCGCATGATTAATTTAAAGGGTGGATATCCAGTTAACACTTCCCTATCACTCCCCGCCTCGCCGGGGCGCATGTGTGTACCCCAACTATCTCTGTGTAGTGTTGTTCTTGTGTAAGTGAGCGAAAGTTTTCTAAATGTTTGTGAATCATGTAACTGAGGCGGGAAGTGGGTACCAACCCAGTATTTACCACATCCAGGCTGGACGGCACACCGCACCTCGTCGTTAAACCGCCTGGCGGATTCGAGCCGGCGCAACACAGTCCCGGAAGCGGCGCCTTAACACGCTCGGGTATCTGGGCGAATAATATAAGGAGTAATGAAACAATAATTTGGTAGAACATTATGATCAGTGTTCGATAGAGACTATCACAGCATCCATCATGATCGTCCGATGGAATTTTCGGAAGAGGAGCCTATATTCAAAATTGCCATATTTGTGTAGTAAAACTGACTGAGTTTGTTTAAAAACGTGTTATCTCCTATGAACTACATTTACATTAATTTACGTAAAAATACGTATATTTCAAACGATTAATAGGTGTCTCTCTAGTAGCGGTAGGAATCTTCGTGTCAAGATGTTGGACTGGTCCCTTTCTGTAGCTCGGTATGGGCCAAAGAGGAAGCTGCTTATTATATATGGAGGTCACTGTTTTGGCTGGGTTCTGTAAAGTTTCGCAATCATTTTGACTACAAAGAAGCGCCGAAACCGCCGTAATATCAAGCAATTAACAAAATTTCGTGTGGGCAACGTGACAACCAATGAAACTCTGACGTATGTCTCCTCACGCTTCACAGGGTTAAATCTACAGTTTGGTAGAGTCGCAGATCATCATTGCTATAAACTCTTAGGAATTCTGTAGTGAATAAAAAGGATGTTCCCTGATTCCAGGAGGGTCTAAATCCCACTCTTGCACATCAATGATGGCACGTATGGTAGCCATTGTCTCACTAAGTCAATTTTCGACGAAAGAAGGATACACTACACTTTGTGCAAATTCCGTAACAGATAAAACCAAAAGAAAACGTGAGCAGTGGTGTTTCGTCATGAAAAACTCTATAACTTAACCTTAATGCCAAAATAAAACCACAAGGAAAAATCAAAATAACATCAAACTAATGATATTTTTTCATGAAAGAATCAATGTGAATACATGCTGTAAATATCAGTAATACCACTGAACAAATTATGGAGTTTAGACCTGTAAGTTTTAACATATCATACCGAAAAATGACTATTTAGTTCTTTCAAGCGAAGAACAATGGACGATCAGTATGGAAGGGAAACGTTGCAAAAGTTATGCAAACCGTAGCTGCTGCAGTTATTGTCCACCAGATAATAGGGCCATTGATTATTATTCTTAAATGACGTGTAAGGTCGGTTAGGTTAGCCATCATTTTGTGAAAATGCAATTGTTAGGATTTTCCGTCGTCCATTAATGGTCATATTTGCATTTAACGAAGCGCGTGCGGTTACATTTTACGTCTAACTAGCTATTTTATATGGATGCAGTAACATCACCCAATTTGTCGACCGTAACGTAAAGGGTACTAGAAAGGAAACGAAATGAATGAAACAAGAATGGAGCTCATAAAAAGGGCATGATGGGTAGAGGGCGAGGGAGGATGGAAGATGACGTTATTTTCGACTGCGTGGATACATCATGTGGGCTGCTTTATGCAGATTGCATAGGAGGTTGCGGAAGTGTGGAAGACACGTAGACGGCAGAACAGTAAGCTAAAACGTTGTCAGTGGACGTTTAGCAATGCTACATTCTTCCCACTAGTGCCGCTGGAGGCTAAATAATGTTAACATGCGCGCTGTTACACTAATTACGAGATGTATGTTATCCGAAATATAAAAAAAATAAGGCAATACCAGAGATAACGTCAGTAGCATCCTGTTTCGGCGTATCAGAGACTGAAAGAGCGACAACGTATTACCTGCGCCTTAAAGGTGATGTCGTGCAGTGAACCACTAACAATAATTCAATGTTGATCGGCACAGTATCATTCGTACACTGTTACTTTTCCACAATTAATTAGCAAAGTTCTCGTCTGGACGATGTTCATTAGCTCCAAATAAACCACTGCTCTTTCAGAATACGTTGTTAAATTTATTTGGAAAAATCTAAGTTGCCTTTTTCGCAAATATGACTTGTCTTCCATATTTTCTCACACTGTACTTGGTATGTCTGAAAAATAAATCCCTTGGGCAGAAAACATTTCTTTCAAGTTTCCTGGTTGATCTTGATGTCTAGTAGCCATGTTCGAAAACCTTTGCATTCTCGTAAAAGTTGTTTTATTCTTGCGTTATTATTTGTACTGGTGCATAGCAATACATTTATGTTTTCGATGGAATGTTTGTCGGTTTTTTGTTGATACCTGCACCAAACTCATTTGTGCTTAATATTTCTCTTGCTGTCATTTACTGACGACATATTTAACATCAACATATTAAACGACGTTGACATGGAACAGATAGAGCATCGAATGTGGATGTATGACAGCATCTGTGTGCATGAGGTTGTTAAATTAATCATGAAAGCGAAGAAATCTAATAGAAGAGTTAATCTAATGTTGCTAAATGGTAGCTCTGGTATCCGATAGATCGAAGAATTTGGTGGCTTTGCAAAATACAGAATTAAAGAAGACCAATTGATACTTACGCAGTTTCTATATTCCAAGTTTCTCCACATCTCAATAGAAGAGGCTTGTTGGCGATGGAAAGAGCAGCTGAAAGTACTGCCGCAAGAGAAGCGGTTTACTTATGCTTCAGTGCAATGAACCGTACCAACATTACCGTGATATAGCCAGAAGAATGTTCAGAGCAGACGTGTTACACCAGTTATTCGAATACTGTTGCGGAATATATTTCCCTGTGTAACTGTACATAGTCGATATGAAAGATTTTCCCACAAGGAGCGAACATCCAGGACGCAACGGAGGTCTGAATCTCGTTGTACTGGGGTGCAGCCTGCTAAACACGTTCCACGCCAAAATAAACTATTTGAAAACGTTGTAAATATGCGAATTCCCTTGCTATAAAATATTAAAAACTTGATGAATGAAAACAGTCTGAACATTAATAACTGAATAAGGCTTGAACTACAGGAATCGGGCATAAATATCGGATGTTTCAAATACTGACGCTTGTAAATTTATACCTGTTTAAAATAAGCCAGTAGCGAAGATTTAAATGTATTTATTAACCTTTAAAAGCTCATTCAAATCGCTATGTAGTCTCCATAAGAACGACAATGAAAATTAAATTCATTGCCTCACGCCTGTCACCTTTTCCGTGGTTAAGATCTCATCTTTCTAACTTCCAACAAATTTGATGAGTCTCTTAGCAAGGTATAGTATCCGTGCACGGAGAATTTTTCCATGTTTGCATTATGACTGTACAGGTGCAAGCTTCGTGAATCATCTTGCACAGTTATTTTGACGAGAAGTTTAGAGGAGATGCTCTTTGCCGCAAGTAACTTTGTTCTCAGAACTCTGGTTGAGGTACGGGGAAGCAATAGGGTGTACCTAGTGTGGGTCCCTGGCCACTCAGGGATCTGTGGCAATGAACAAGCCGATAGATTGGCTAGGATGGGGGCAACAACTCGATTTATTGGACCGGAGCCTGTCTTGACGATCACCAAGGCTATGATCAAGTTAGAACTACGGAACTGGATTAGGAAACAACACGTAAGATATTGGACCAAGGTCCAGAAACAAAAACATTGTAAGGTAATAATGCCCAAGCCATGTTTTAAAAGAAACTCTGTAATCCAGGAATTGAACAGGAAAGAGATCAAACTCATGACTGGACTGATGACCGGCCATGGGAACTTCAAAAATCACCTACACACAATAGGTATAATGGAAGAGGACCCTAAGTATAGGATCTGTGATGAGGGTGAAGAAACTGCATCACACCTAATCTTTGAATGCATGGCATTGGAGAGTAAAAGATACAGAATCTTCGGGACAACTGGACCTGAAGAAATTGTGTCTAACAAAAAAATTGGTAAAGGGACTCCTTGCATTATTTAAGGGCACTGGTTGGCTTTACTAGATATACAGGGAGCGATACCGCACATTAATCCTAGTTTCGGTGCGGGCAGTGGAGGGTCAGACTTAAGCTGCTTTAGCTCTCCTGTTAAAATCAATCAATCAGTCAATCAACTTTGTTCTCTGACTAAAGCACCATTATTTAGATTAGCAAGTTGTTGCTGCCTTTGGCCTGTGAATAAGCTGCCGTTATAAAGCATCAATGCTAGTGTAATCTACTTTGAAATAAAAAGAGCCCCTGTAGCCCAGGCGGTTCATATTAACCCTTTTTCTTTATAAATTCAGGTAAATGTTACTGATCGCAAAAGGGTATACTCAGCGTTCTATTATTCATTTCCAGAGTGCTTCTTGTACGCAACAGGACACAATCCTTCACTCCTAGTCATACTCTCACAATTGAGTAAGAGTATACAACGGCTATACTATGTTTGAACCTCCATGTGTCAGCGTTTCCATCGCACTCTTAAGCTAGTTGGTTGAATTGTTAAGCGTGGTGCGTGACAGCGCACTGAAGCTGATACTGCATGAAGGTATGGTGAGTAATTAATGTGTGGTTATAACGTTTTCCTTTTTCTTTCTTTTTTATATTGTCTATCTTTGCCAGATTAACATGTGGTTTTAATTTTTTATTATTACCTGTCGTTGGTTGAAAATATTTCATGTTTACGTAAATAACCCTATAAATAAGTTCAAGAAATGGTTCAAATGGCTCTGAGCACTATGGGACTTAACATCTGAGGTCATCAGCCCCCTAGAACTTAAAAACTACTTAAACCTAACTAACCTAAGGACACCACACACACCAATGCCCGAGGCAGGATTCGAACCAGCGACCGTAGCGATCGCGCGGTTCCAGATTGAAGCACCTAGAACCGCACGGCCATACAGCCCGGCTTATAAATAAGTAACCCAGTTAATTTGAAGCCGCATTGTCTTTAAGAAACTAAATTTACTAATCTTTTTAATTATGAGCTGATGTACACTGTACATAACTTTTTCATAACAATGGACACCTGCTACTACATATCTTTCTACTTTAGGAAACTATACGAAAATGTGCACTACATCTGATTGCGCAAAACCTTACTAGTTTTTTACTCCTGGAAGATGTTGATCATGTACATCTGAAACATTATTCTACGAGGAAGGTCACAGAATACGAGAGAAGAGGGAAATAGTGACGTCGGGGCAAAACATATTTTGCATTAAGATGAGTGCGAATATCCCAAGTGATATCTCAACGTGAGCTGAGGACGGTGAAAAACCAGGGTCCCACCTAGGACTCTGTATTTCATGCATTCGGAATGAGTCCCAGCTAGATAACGTAGTCGCGGAACGAATGTTTCATGATGACCGCTAGTCACGTCGAATTTTACACGTGAGATATTTCATATTTACTGAACGTATGTACTCGTATAATGTTAATAATCTCCTCTCTGACTTATGAATTTATTTTCAACAAAATAGAGAAGAACAAAATTATTTAAATCACATGAATTCCATCTTTTATGTTCCCGGCTCTTCTCTGTGAACTCTGCTGCTATTAGCAGAGGAAAAACATTCGTACCACTATCCCGCACTTTTTAACATGTTATCATGAACTGTTATTGAGCAAGTACTTATGCAGCGCAGGAGATCGTTAATTCACTTATTGTCGTTGCAACCGTGAATGTTACTTCTGTTATTTAACAGCTAAATACCTTATGAAATTCAGTCTCTTTGTAACGATATTTCACAGCGACTGAAATTATGACATGCAGTGCTTTGGCTGGTTGGCTGATTTGGCGGAGGGGACCAAACAGTGAGATCATCGCTCCCATCGGATGAGGAAATGATGGGGAAGGAAATCGGCAATGCCCATTCAAAGAAACCATTCGGGCATTTTCCAGAAGTGATTTAGGAAAATCACGGAAAATTTAAATCAATCGGTTTTGAACCGTCGTCCTCTCCAATGCGAGTTCAGTGTGTTAAGCACTGCGCCACCTCCTTCGGTCCACAATGTTTCGCTTGTACAAAGTGGTTGAGGAGGGGGTGGATCTTCTTGAAAGGAATTCGAGATACTGATATTTAAAGCGATCGGAATTTTCTATGTTAGTTACTTGAATGCGCACATCATGTTTAGGCGATAATGCTCTACTGTTTCGGATAGTAATTTTCACTACCATTTTTCAGCTAACATGTGCTGCAATAAAATGACGACCACGTCACTGACCTAGCATTGTGTACAATCGTTTCATCGGAGCAGGGTGTCACATTTTCTGAACTGGGGATTGGCAGTATATTAGGAAGATGATTCTACACCCACCAGGTTAGTCGAGCGCGCCTACGCGCTGCTTCCAGGACTCGGGTAGGCGCGCCGGCCCCGGATCGAATCCGCCCGGCGGATTAACGAGGAGGGCCGGTGTGCCGGCCAGCCTGGATGTGGCTTTTAGGCGGTTTTCCACATCGCCCTAAGTGAATACCGGGCTGGTCCCCACGTCCCGCCTCAGTTACATGGCTCGCAGACATCTGAACACTTTCGCACTATTCCATGGATTACACTAGTCGCAGACAGTTGGGGTACACTAATTCCTTCCCAGGAAATACAGGGTGGTGGCAGGAAGCGATTCCGGCCACCCGTTCAACTAACATTGCCACATCCGATTAACCATGCCAACCCTGCGTAGCGGTGGGAAAAACGGCAGAAGCAAAAGAAAGAAAGGTGCTTCTATGGGACAAAAGGCTATAGTGCGCTTGCAATACAGTAGCATCATTGCTCAATTTTCATTTAAAGCGGTCCATTGTCTCATGGATAGTTATTCTGAGATTGGGTCGGAAATGTTAGTGTCACTGTATGGCCTCCAAGATCATGCGACCTACTTCCATCAGTATATTGATGGTACTGCCAAAATCTATAGGCAAAACAGACCCTTGACGATTTGATACTCTTGTGTAAACAGTGTATGTCTATTTTAGAGGACATGTAAAGACCAATAGTGTTTAGTAGAGATAAAGCATTGGTCCACATTAATTTCAAGAATGATTCAGAAAAAGTAGTCTAAGGAGAAATTATGCGAAAACGGCAACAGTTACTCGCACTGACCTTGGTACCGACAGGCTTAGCTAGCAGAATCACCAACGCTTATGGGAAGTGAGGATATAGTTCCACGACATTTTCCCTACGAATTTGTGTTTCATTATAAACACTGCTTGAAAAAATCAAACACCTGGAAAGGGAGTAGAAAACAAAATAAAACTCCATTTGTCGGAATGGTATGTGATGTTATTTAACTGATTACAAAATCGAGTCAAATTTACGAAGAACTTGGAGGAATGAGCTCATTTATCATTATAACGTTGCATGTCCTCTGGGCTAGATGCATACACTGATTCGCTGGATAAGGGTGCGTAAGCAGGCTGTAGCGGTCCTTGATATAGTGGGTGCTGGAACTACGACGGAGATGAGGTTCTAACTGATCCTTCAGATCTATCCGAGACAGACGTGGGGATATTGCTGGCTACGGGAGTACCTCAACATTACGCAGACTATTCACACAGGCACATTCCATGTGTAGTCGGACATCGTTCTATTAATAAATGGTATCACGAAACTGACGCTTGAGGGGTAACACATTAGGATTTTCGACACGTACTGTTGTGCTGTCAGAGCTCCCTCAATTGCTACCAACCGTGATCAAAAGTCATAGCTCATCGCACCATTATTACTCCAAGAGTTACAATGCTGGCCTCTAGGAAGACACTGGAAAATCGGACATCCTTCAATATCGCCATAATATTTGTCATCGATGGTCATCCAGAATTGTGCAGAAACGCGATTCACCGTAGAACACAATACGAGTGCATTCATCACAGTCTTTGTTTCCCGGTCATAGTACCATTCCAAACGCAGCCGTTTGTGTTGTGGTGTTGGTGGCAGCATTCGCATGAGGCGGTGATTTCCTATTTCGGCTGCTGCTAGTCTCCGTTCCTAGATGTGTGGGGCTCATGTGATGTAGTTATGATTTCCTGTGTGCACAGTACGACAGTCTTCCTTTGAGGTGGTCAGACGTGGTCGACTAAATCCCTGAGGTCGAGTATGTCATCTCTCACGTTCCCAAATGGTCCATCATCGGGCCGTGCGAATGCCCAAAAAAATCTGGATATTGCACGATTCGACCAGCCAGCCCAATGGTGATCTACAATTATACCCATTTCAAGTTGTGTCAGGCGTTGGTAACGCTGTCTCACAGGAGTATATGCTCTTCACAGTGATCCCTGAACATCTGACGCTGTTCAGACACTTATGTATCCTGCCAGGTCTGGTAATAATACGTAAAACGAACCACCGTAATGCAATCTGGTGATCTTCGTATCTACCAAAGAAAACTGCAACTTTAATTGCTTACTGATAGGGTACATGTGTATGAAGTTACATAGACATCTAGCCAAGTGCTTCACTTTTTGTAACAGGCAATTTATATTTTAATTCGCTATCATGTGTGCATGCCCAGAGACGTTTCTGAAGTAGAACATTCTTTCTGCTTGCGGATTTATAGTGTCACGTACACTTTTCCCTCAGCAGTTGATGTTCGTGGAGTACGGTCACCAGCGGTTTTCAAATATTTGTTATCCCATGTGCAAAGATCATGGTAACCGAATTAGGGGTAAAGGGGTGAGGGTAGCGTGGAAACATAAATTCCCTACCGTGTGTACGTCCCGCGCAAAGTGGGGCGGAGTATGTGATTAGCAGAGCGTATGCAGGTGGGTATCTATCCGCGCCGCGCAGCTGACGACATCAGAGATCAGAGCAGTCGCGAGTCGGGTACAAATCAAATGAGGACGCTCGTTACCGCCAAAGAGGCGCCGCGGCCGACGCTCATGAATAATTCGTGCACATCTGAAGAGCACGCGTCTCGCAGCCCGACATATTGCGCGTTTGATCCGCTAGTCTTTCAGCCCATGTTTATCAGTTCACAAAAAGAACCTGCTCCGATTTTTTGATTCGCCGTAAATTCTCTCCGACCTTTCTCCATCATTCTTTCGACATTTTAAGTGACTGGTAGATTAAAAATGAAGAAAATTTTCTCTGTTGTACGAATTTGACTTTCTATTTTTTTCTGCTCTGCTCACCCTATTCCACGCGCCACACGTATTAAGCTTGAGGAGTGTTCTGAGTGAAAGTAGGGA
Source organism: Schistocerca nitens (assembly GCF_023898315.1). NCBI lineage: Eukaryota > Metazoa > Arthropoda > Insecta > Orthoptera > Acrididae > Schistocerca > Schistocerca nitens. The sequence continues at coordinate 360,644,861 of NC_064619.1, read as the reverse complement.
AAATTCGAAGACTTCAGCCTTCACAAAATGATATACAAGAGAATCCATAATCTTCTGAAATGAGTGCGGCAACGGATCGTCTCGAATAAATGAACACTCGTCGTAACGAGAGGGGTAATCTACGAGAGGTGTTATCATCAATCCCAGGAGGTAGAGCAGGAAGGGTAGGTGAAGTGGGAAAGTGGACGAGGAAGGTCAGGCTTCTGCTTAGGTAAATTTAAAATTCAACTTGGGTTATGGAACGAAATTGATAGCAGTGTCTATGTGGTGCATGACAAGAGTATCACGGAAACTGTTTAAGATCGTGAGTTCTCTTTTAACCTGACGCTGACCCCAAAGTAAGAACTGCCCGTTTTTCGGATACATTACTATACTGTCCTATACAGTATCAACTTGTCTTTCACGATGCCCGTGCCCTGAAAATCGACAACATTGTACGATGTTGTCAGTCTGTTTCGAGGTGTTAACCTGATAAGTTCGTGATTAGCTTCGAGTAGAGACGGATCCACTTTTGGTTTGGCGAGCAGTACTAGCTGCAGTGAGTTAATATAGCATCAGATGACCATATCTAGAGATTAGTCACCCATATAACCATGCTGTAAAGTCTGAGACCTCCTGGCAAAAAACAGATCGGATCTTATCGAATCAGTTAACGTAAAGGAAGGTATCAGTGATCATAAGGCTATGACAGCATCTGTGACTACGGATCCTGCAAGGAATATTAAGAAAGGTAGGAAGATATATTTGTTCAGCAAGGGTGACAGGATACAAATTTCAGAATATCTCAGCAGTCTACATCAAATATTCAGTGATGAGGACGAAGATGTGGAGAACAAAAGGAAAAAAATTCCAAGGAATCATTCAATATGCCATAGACAAATATGTTCCGAATAAGATTTTAAGCGATGGGAAAGATCCACCGCGGTTTAATAGCCGTGTTAGAAAAGCGCTACGTAAAGAAAGAGCACTGAATCTCAGATTCAAGAGAAGTAAAAACCTAGCTGACAAACAAAAGCTGAACGAACCGAAAATGAGCGTAAGGAGTGCAGTGAGAAAACCGTTCAATGATTCTTGAAGTAAGACGTTGTCAACTGACCTAAGGAAAAATCTAAGAAATTTTGGTCGTATGTAAAATCCGTAAGTGGGTCAAAATCATCTCTTCACTTCTCAGCGAGCAAACCGCCACCGAAACGGAAGATAACAGAGAGAAGGGAGAAATACTGAATTCGGTCTTCCGAAGTTGTTTCACCGCGGAAGATCGTAACATTGTCCATTCTTTCAATCATCGTGCGACCATCGAAATGGCAGATATTGAAATAACCGATCGCGGAATAGAAAAGCAGTTACAATCGCTTAGTAGAGGAAAGGCTCCAGGACCAGATGAGATATCTATAAGATTCTATAAAGATTATGCGAAAGAACTTGCTCCCCATCTAGCAGTAATTTATAGTAGATCGCCTGAGCAACGAAAAGTACCTAACAAGTTCAGGTCATTCCCGTTTTTAAAAAAGTCCGTAAGACAGATCCAAACAATTTTACATCTATATCGTTGACAATCTGTTGAACAAAAATGGATCATGTTTTATACTGCAAAATTATGACGTTATTGGAAAATGAACATCTCATAATCAACATGGATTCCGCAGACAGAGTTCCTGCGAAACTCAGTCCGCTCTGTTCCTCCATGAGATCCACAGCGCAGTGGACAACGGCGCTCAGCTTGATGCCGTGTTCCTGGATTTCAGTAAGGCATGTGACACCGTCCCCCATTGCCGTTTAATGGAAGAAATACGAGCTTACGGAGTATCGCAGCAGACCTGCGATTGGGTGCAAGACCTTCTTGCAGATAGAACTCAACACGTCGCTCTTAACGGAACTAAATCGACAGATATAAAGGTAATATCCGGAGTATCACATGGAAGTGTGATAGGACCGCTTCTGTTTACAATACATCTAAATTATGTAGCAGAAAGCGTCGGAGGCCCTTTAAGGCTTTTCGCAGATGATGTAGTTGTTTATACCAAAGTAGCAACGCCAGAAGATAGTAAGAATTTGCAGAACGACCTACAGAGAATTGATGAATGGAGCAGGCACTGGCAGTTGACCGTGAACGTAAATAAATGCAACACACTGCACATACATAGGAAAAGAAATTCACTACTGTACAGCTACACTCTTGATGACAAACAGCTGGAGGCAGAGTCTGCCGTAAAACATCCAGGCGTAACTGTCCAGAGCGACCTTAAGTGGAGTCACCATATAAAACAAAATGGGTTCAAATGGCTCTGAGCACTATGGGACTTAACATCTGAGGTTATCAGCCCCCTAGGCTTAGAACTACTTAAACTTAACTAACCTATGGACATCACACACATCCACGCCCTAGAACATCACACACATCCATGCCCGAGGCAGGATTCGAACCTGCGACCGTAGCAGCAGCGCGGTTCCGGACTGAAGCGCCTAGAACCGCTCGGCCACAACGGCAGCCCATATAAAACAGATAGTGGGAAAAGTAGACAGCACACTCAGATTCATCGGAAGAATCGTAAAGAAATATAACTTTTCCAGGAAAGAAGTGGCTTATAAGGCGCTTGTTCGCCCGATTCTTGAGTATTTTTCATCTATTCGGGATCCCTATCAGGTAGGATTTAAAGAGAAAATAGAAAAGATCCAATGAAGAGAGGCGCGTTTCGTCACGGGATCGTCTAGCTGGCGAGAGAGCGTTACGGAGATGCTAAATAAACTCCACTGGCAGACGTTGCAAGAGAGGCGTTGTCTTTCTCGGAGAGATACACTACCGAAATTTTGGGACGGCATTTTTTGCAAGGAGTCTAACAACATGTTACTTCCCGCCACTTACATCTCGTGTATTGACCACGAGGAGAAAATTCGAGAAATTACAGCCAATAGAGCGGTTTACCGACAATTATTCTTCACACGCACTATTCGCGAGTGGGACAGAGATGGAAGGATCCGATAGTTGTACAAAAGTACACTCCGCCACACACCATTAGGTGGCTTGCGGAGTATGATGTAGATGTAGAGGTTGTGAAATGCAGCTTCAGGAGATAACAGTAAAAGCCATAATGATGATAATAATAATAACAATAGTAATAATAATGACAATAATGTAATACACGAAGGAGTGTAGCCAGAGCGCTGAGGCCCGGACACAGGCCACAGTTTTCAATGTCCTATGCTAACAAAATGGCTCTGAGCACTATGGGACTCAACATCTAAGGTCATCAGTCCCCTAGAACTTAGGATCTACATAAAGCTAACTAACCTAAGGACATCACACACATCCATGCCCAATGCAGGATTCGAAGCTGCGAACATAGCTGTTGCGCGTTGCCAGACTAAAGCGCTTAGAACCGCCCGGCCACGGCGGCCAGCCCTATGCTGACACAAGCACCCTCCGCCACGCGCGCGCTTTTACAGCGACCTCCTTCCAGCTGATGTCCAGGACAATGACTACCATTCGAGAACCATGACCATTAGCAAGAGAGTTAGAAAACATGGAGGAATACGATTTTGGTATTGCTTTCTCAAGGCCTTTAGGCAGATATTAATACGAGGGCTGTACTGAAAGTAAGGTCCGATCGGGTGTGAAATAGAAACCTCAGTGAAAATCTGATGAAGTTTTGCACAGATGTGTTGGACAGTGTCTCTAGTATGCCCGTGAATCGCGTCACGTCGCGCTTTTCAGTTCTGAGATCACATAAAGATGCCTAGAAAATAGTGTCTCTCGCCAAGTATGAGGGTCTGGTGAAAGATCTCGCCTGATGTCATGCAGCCCATATAACATTTCATGCGCTTCTTTCTTCATGACAGTTCTCGGTTGCACTCGGTAGGGTCAATGAAAATGTTCCTGCAGAGTTTTCGGTGGGAAGTGTTTGATCACCTAGAATGAAGACCATAATTGGCTTCTCCTGACTTTCATCATGCTCAAATCAACCGCTGGCCATGAAGACAACAGTTCGGCACAGACAACGAGCTGAAGACCAGCGTAGAGAACTGGCGGAAAGCACTGGCAGCTGCCTTCTATGACGAGGGTTTTGGAAAGTTAGTACCCTACGACAAATGCCAAAACGGAGCGGTGACTATGTAGAGAAACAGCTGAAAGTAACTGATTTTCACAGTGGTTTCCATTTCGCGACCGACTGGACCTTAAATGGTCGTCGTACTAGCTGCGTTTATTGATTCTATTCGCTCTCCCGCTACACGGCCGGCCTATGGCGCTAGTTGCAGGGGCCACATCAGCAAGCGCCGGCACAGAGACTTGGATCGCATGCCTCGTCAGCAATCTCGACACAGTAGGTCGCAGTCCTCTCAGATATACTTGCTTCCTGTTTGATCAAATAGGTCTGGCAGCATCCTGGCGCCTCTACTGTCTCTAGGCCGGTGTCCAATTGTGCGAGACCAGTTCTTCTGAACGACATCTATGGGCCAATGCTCCGACGACTTCGACCTCTTTCGTACTTCTTCAGTTCAAAGACTCGCCTGAAATCGTCGTGCAACCGGATCTCCGACGCCCGTTTCCCCTGCCGACACTCTTAGCTTCGTGGAGCAGTCAACAGCCGTCTTCGAGCGACGTTGAGACCTGGCATCTGTTACTAAAAATGGTTCTGAGCACTATTGGACTTAACATCTGTGGTCATCAGTCCCCTAGAACTGAGAACTACTTAAACCTAACTAACCTAAGGACATCACACACATCCATGCCCGAGGCAGGATTCGAACCTGCGACCGTAGCAGTCGCGCGGTTCCGGACTGCGCGCCTAGAACCGCTAGACCACCGCGGCCGGCCATCTGTTACTATGTAGTAGCCCACGTCCATTATGTATTATCTATAGGAGCAGTATTTGCAGTTATATGATACCCACTATTCACAGGGCTAACCATAAATAATGCATGATTAAAATTCAGTTCACAATTATATTAATTGGAGTAAACTTGACAGTCTTCTCTCAACACTTCTTAGGAGTAGCAGGAATACCACGACAATATTCAAACTACCCAAACGGGTTGAGTGTATAATTGTGGAAATCGGTATTCGGGCCTTCACCGTGTTGTGTCATTAAACTTTCAATTTCTATTGAATCGAGAACATGGATTTTTGTTATTCATTTTGGCCTTTTCCAAGTAAACGTTGCTGAGACTCAGATTAAATAACTTTAAATTTCGTGGTGCACATCAAACTCCAGGAGGGAGATTTTATGCGTATTTCAATAAAAAGAGTGTTCATTGTCAACCATCACTTTATTTTTTGGTGTCTCCGTCGGCGTGGAATACTTCAGTATCCATACCCCCAGAGGCCAGACAGTAATCATCGGACAGCTATAATGTGACGCCCACTCTGTGCCAGACGGTGTCGGGAGGTCAATGCTGTTCTTATGACGCAGGCGTCATTGCCGTCACCGGGATTCGATTCCTCAACTACTTTCTAACCACCTGGACACTTGGAAGCTATGCACTATTTTGCCTCTCCGGGTCTGCGTCACCGATACCCAATCGCCTTAGCATACTCCGATTTAGAATTTGAAGCCTCCTTATCCCTTCGCCTTTGGTGCCTGATGCAGTCGACTGTAGCCATTCTATCGTAGGTATTGAGTTTGGAGTCTTACATCGCCCTACCTCCTTCACTGTAACAAAGGCAGCGGCAGCCGTCGTGCTGCGCCGGCACATTAGCCGGTTACCTGACACGTCCACTGACGGAACATCAATGGTGGCGCTCAGTATGTGCTACTGCTGATTGCGATGTAACTGCCATACTCGCCAGAGCACGGAAGACTGGATGAATGTTAACAATTACAATAAAGAACATTTGTATTCACGAGTTGCCTTCTGCTATATCTTCATGCACCTCTGGTAGAGAATGACTCGTCCACACCAAGCCATTCCGACACGTACACAACATCTCCGTATCTCTAGAAACAACTGACAAGATACATCGCTTTGTAACATGAATGCTGTTATGTCGTCCGAAGAAGACACAAAATGGTTCAAATGGCTCTGAGCACTATGGGACTTAACATCTGTGGTCATCAGTCCCTTAGAACTTAGAACTACTTAAACCTAACTAACCTAAGGACAGCACACAACACCCAGTCATCACGAGGCAGAGAAAATCCCTGACCTCGCCGGGAATCGAACCCGGGAACCCGGGCGCAAGAAGACACAACCAGGGAAAAAAATCACCACAGGCGCAAAGATGCGAGCTGGTACCAGTTCCATAGAGACTCGCCACTTGAGGAAGTTCCATCAGCGCCGCGGGCGGCGCTAAGGATGAAGATATCAACTTCGCCTGGGCCAATTTCCGGCCGAGTGCAATCCGCAGATGACCTGAGGACAAAGGGCAGAAGCCTTCTCGGAAGATAGAAGAGCAGCTCTTGCCCACTTGGTTATAGATCATTGTCCAGGGCTGACTTCGACAAGAAACGTCGTTTACTGAACTCTTAGAAGTGAACAGACAGTTGTAAATTGCGTTTTCTATGTACTAGAGTGCTGCAACGCTCAATGTTTGACCGGTCACGGCTCGCCTGTTGACGGGGGGACGGAGCCGCTCGTGTCCGGCCCCACACGACTCGGCTCGGTCACGTACTCGCCCCATGTCTGATGTCCGGATTCCGGACTCGCGGATAAGCCAGCATGACCGGTCACCACTGACGTCTCACCTCGCCTCGCCCCGGCTCGCTGCACTGTACTGTACTAGTCCAACGTCTCTCTCTCTCTCTCTCTCTCTCTCTCTCTCTCTCTCTCACACACACACACACACACACACAATGTATTTATTTCTGTCTCTCTCTCTCTCTTATTACAAAAGTAACGTTTCCAAGAACGAGTACGTGACACAGCTAAATTCATAAAGCGTTTAGAAAGAAAAATGATATTTCAATACAATCGCGGATAGGAGACGTAGCAATTTTATGTCTGGAAGTGATCACAGTCTTCTCACAAACGAAAGTCAAGGCTCGATTTTTTATCCTTTGTACCTCCTCTTAAAAAATACATATCTGTTAGTACACGTCAATTACGCTATGTAATTATAAATCTATTGCGTATCATAATGAAACAGTGATTTTAACTGCAGTAATTACTCACCCGAGCCGGCTGGTGTGGCCGTGCGGTTCTGGTCGCTTCAGTCTGGAACCGCGTGACAGCTACGGTCGCAGGTTCGAATCCTGCCTCGGGCATGGATGTGTGTGATGTCCTTAGGTTAGTTAGGTTTAAGTAGTTCTAAGTTATAGGGGACTGATGACCTCAGAAGTTAAGCCGCATAGTACTCAGAGCCATTTGAACCTTTCAATGCATTTTGCAGTATTTATTGTTGTGCGATATTCGGGGTACGATTTAACAATTTGTTATCTTCATCGAAAGTATGGCTAAGTGCTGTGTTTATACAATGAGCAGCACAAGAAATCCTTTGGTGATTTTCCAAAGCCTTTATTGCATTGGCAACCTGGTCGGAGACATAAACAAAACTGTGCAACATGTGTGGCGAAATGTCCCAATCAGCCATCCTCTCTTCAATTTCTTTCATAATATTTACTCCCGTCTTCTTAACGCCAGGGAATTTTGTTGTAAATAAAACATTGCTCACAAGAAACTAATTGTGTTAATGTAATGTGGTGTTGGATGGTTGGTTGGTTGGTTTTTGGGGAAGGAGACCAGACAGCGTGGTCATCGGTCTCATCGGATTAGGGAAGGATGGGGAAGGAAGTCGGCCGTGCCCTTTTAGAGGAACCATCCCGGCATTTACCTGGAGTGATTTAGGGAAATCACGGAAAACCTAAATCTGGATGGCCGGACGCGGGATTGAACCGTCGTCCTCCCGAATGCGAGTCCAGTGTCTAACCACTGCGCCACCTCGCTCGGTGTAATGTGGTGTAAGCGCCAAATAGTGCACCTGATTATACGAATCAGTTCACATATCAACTGTCGCAGCACTTGCTTTATTAATAACTTCCGCAATAACAGAAGACATTATGCTGCTTAGCATTGCGTTAGCTTGTTCTTTGACATGTCAGCTTATAGTAGAGGGATGTGACATGACATCTGCCACGTTAACTTCTCCATGATGCGCACGTAGATGTATTAATTCTTTACCTAGTTCTCTGAAACCTCTACCGGAAACAGCATTAAAAGGTCTCATACCTTTAGCACACATTGCAACACATTTTGCTGTAATATATATTTTTTTATTACTGCCGGTTTACCTGAAGGAGCTGTTTCTTTGTGAGGTTTGCTGCAACTGTGTTTCTTTAAATGAGGGATTCCCGACTGGAAACACAATAATGTGGAGCAGTTTATGCACGATACGTACCCAGTAGACGCACTGTTTTCGTCTACAACCAACAGATATGTACTCCATACTTGGCTTTTTAGACCTTCCCGTTCCTTAAAGATTGGTTTCAATCTTAGGTCTTACTGCACTGGCTTCCTCGCGCTGCATGATTACAGAGAGAGACACATCACAAATGAGAAGCCCGTACTGGCTGCATTCTCACACGGATAATGACTCGTGTAATGTGTTTGAAGTTACGTGCTCCGTATTCGGTCACGGCTTCTATGCTCGGTCACTAGAACTAGTGCGGGCAGCCTATCCAGTTAGGGTGTGCTCGCCCCATCTCGTATTTTGTGCTCGCGTACTCGGTCATGCAGGACTCTACTATGTACCGCGAAGCTTACCTACGTCTATTTTCATTTAGCGATTGAGTGCCCTTTTTGCGTTATACTGCATGCAGTGTTGCAGACTTTGCTATTCAGCAAGTCACAAAAATAAGTAAACCTTTTTAGCTCATTTGTATGTCTTTGTTACTAATTTTTGGAATGTTGTAGAACCTTCGACTGCTACGGTCGCAGGTTCGAATCCTGCTTCGGGTATGTATGTGTGTGATTTCCTTAGGTTAGTTAGGTTTAAGTAGTTCTAAGTTCTAGGGGACTGATGACCACAGCAGTTAAGTCCCATAGTGCTGAGAGCCATTTGAACCATTTTTTGTAGAACCTTCGTTCTCCTATCCTGTTACCTGATCCTGATGCATAGCTGTGTAATAGTGGCAGGGATAAATTGTCTTGGCGGTGTACTTAATCAGAAGCCCTTTCACGAACTCATAAACTCGGCCTACCGTAACAAATATAGTAATAAGGCTTCTACTGCAGTAGTGACCAGGCCTTCATAAAACTTGTAACGAGGGTTTACAAAAACACTATTGGCCTCGTCGGTTAATTCTGTGAAATTGTGAGCCATGGTTCATGTAACCTCTAACTGAGTGTCCAGTAATTGTTGAGAATCACCTACCGTTGTGAAGGATTTCATTTCAGTTTAATGTTGTTTGTCCAGCACGTTGAACATGATGGTTCACGATATCCGCAACTGCAGTAATTGGACACAAATTACATCACCTGATGCAATTTTAATTTTTAACACCATGACCGGCAACTGCCACCAGAGTTATTTTCAAGTGAATATTGGCCTAGCGCACACGTAGTTCTACGAGGGACGCTCCATAAGTGACGCAACACGTTTTCTATCTCGGCCATTTTCATTTGAAAAATGACGGAATTTTCTGTTAGACATCGTAGAATATTCCCGCTTCAGCTTCTATAGTTTCAAGAAGTTCCGATATATGGCAGCGCTATACATGGCCTTAAAAGTAGCGTCTTTTTAAAGAGGTGTGTTCCACTAAGATCTTGCGGCGTAAAACCATAAAATCGCAGATACTCATAGGGGCTTGCAGGATGTCTGCAGAGGCATGGCAGTGTACAAAAGCACAGTGAGGTGTCTGTCATCATCAAAAAGCAGTCCAATGTCCTGCGTGCCGGTGAAAAACAGCTGTGACTCCTACAGTGTTGGAACGTGGAGACACTCTCATTCGAGGTGATCGACAGACCAAGATCAAACACCTCGCTTCACAACTGGACGTCTATGTTTGTAGTACTCACACATTCGCCCACAAGTTGGGGTAGTCAAAGGTGTGTGTTCACTAGATTCCTCGTTGCATAACGGAAGACCATAAAGAGATACGAAAGACCGTCTGCGCGGAATTGCTTCCGCGTTAAGAGGCTGGTCGTAGCAATATTTTGTCGAACATCGACAAAGGTGATGAAACGTGTTTCCATCACTTCGAATCGGAAACAAAACGGCAATCCATTGAGTAGTGCCACACCACGTCTCCTCTGAAGAGAAAGTTTAAAACCGCACCCTTAGCCGGTAAAATAGCACATTCTTCTGAGATTTTGAATGGCGTTTTCTGTCTGATCTCCTCTCTCATGCTGCAACGATCAACTCTGAACTGTATTGTGTTACCCACAGGAAACTGAAGAAACGACTTCAGCGTGTTCATCGCCACAAAAATGCACACGGACTTCTCTTTCGCCATGACGACGAAAGGTCTCGCACAAGTCTGCACATCTGAGAGGAGCTCACAAAACTTCACTGGTGTGGTCTTCCTCATCCACCATGAAGCCAGGACCTAGCACCTTCCAGTTTCCACCTGTAGTACCCTACATCCTGGATGATGGTTAATAACCGAGACTGGTAGATGTCTAATGGGACAGATAAACAGCTGATGGTTAAAATGCATTTTACAAAAAAGAAATAATGTGGTTTATTGAAATCTTGAATAAATTAAGCTACATTCAGGAAAAAAATGAGTTGCAACACTTATTGAATCCCATTCGTAGTTTGCAGCTGATGCCATAATTTGTTTTCTACGCATTTTTGATGTTTATATGCTGCCATGACCCAGGTTTCAGTCGTTGGCTAGATTGATCAAGCTACACTATGTGAGTACGTAGCGACATTGCCACATGCACGAAAAAACTTTACTGAATCTAACTCCGAAAGTAAAAGACTACACTAAAGCAGCACTGGAAGGTGGAACAGGGCTACTAGACAGTATGGTGTAAGTGACGGTGTCTTCCTCATCATTTCAGATGTCTCTGTCAGTGCTCATACTTATACTGTAGATAATTCAGTATTATTCTAGTCGTATCTGGAAGTAAATAGATGCGTTAATCTTATTGATAATGGGCTTGACCTTGTGTCACACTGAACTTTTTAACTTCAACCAAACTATGTTGTTTAAGAGTGACCGGACACCATATAGATCCAGCTGTGCTGTTGATCCACAAGTTGCTATGTTGTTTAATATAAGAAGCAACCTACGATACGAAGGTAGTTTTGTGGCAGGAACAATCAATTTCATGCTATTGGGTATCTGGAGTGTTTCATTGTACCGCTACTTTCTTGTTTCAGTCAGATGACGGTACCTGTGAATGTATCTGTTTTATCTTTGTGAAAAGGTCAAGGTATATTCTAAACAATTTCACTGCCAATCAACTAAATTGCTCTGGCATCTCTCACTTGAGTCACTGTTTTACTGAACCCTCTCTAGCTAATTTATCTAGCTATTGTTCGACTCTTCCGAACTAGCTATGAGAGGTGGCACTATACTCTCTCACTTTACCAACACTGTCAGTCACATTAATATTCATATTTTAGGCCATAGTCTTGCTGTTTCAGAGTATTACATTTGGTATGCGTGGTTCACGACTTTTTTACACGAGGAAATGGTGAACAGAGGGTTCATAATACTGCATGTTTAGACCGTAGAGAATTTGTACCCGAGGGGCCATAGTGAAGGCAATGGAGAATAAGGAGAGAGATAGATTGCGAGACATAAATGCTGAATCCGGCGGTCTGGCTGTGAAGTGATTTTGGGAAGCAACACTCTATGGAGTGTACCTGCAGAGGCACTTCAGGCCATTGCATTGCCCCCTTTCCACTTAGGGTCGGAGCAGGAGGGCGCTGGTTTGCAAGACGTTTTTCCTGGGCCAGTCAGTGGAAAGTTGGTGGAGGAAGCCATTTAAGAGAGACTGCTGTAATCTGAGCTTTTGTGCAAATGGTGGGAAAGTCATAAAACTCCGAGCATTCTCATGTTAGAACCTGGAATATGGACAGAGCGGCAGGTGCACTTGCTTAGTGGAGGCAGGACAGTAACTGCCCTAACGCCAGGAAATCACAGGGTTCTATTAGCAAGCAGCAAAATCATGTATTTCATGCGCACAACTATCTGAGAACCTAAAGCAGCCTTCTTTCAGAAATTGAAAATTGTCGACCCTGAAAGATTAGATCCCTCCATAAATGAGGGACTGTTGTTACCATCCAGGTAGGCTTTTTTTTTGCCGAAATATGGCCATTCTTACCATGAGAACGACGCCTCCCTAGTCTAGAATCTTCTTTTTTCAGACATGAGAGATTCTGAGTCTCTGACGGGTTCCTTTCAGGATATGCAAAGCAGCGGCTTACTCCCACAGTATAGGAACCTTGGTGCTGTGTCTCCATTGGTTTGTACAGTGTGGAGGCGGTTTCGTTTTTGCTCATTCAGCTCCCGGACCGAGGCTTGGACGAAAGTAGCTGTGATTCCTTGCTTTCTTCGTATTCTGGTCCTCCCCTGGTGGAGAACTTCAAGTCTTTGTCTAGGGGGTGAGACTTGTGTTCTGTAACTCGTGGTAAGACCAACAGACCGTGGCAGGTTCGTTGGTTGGTTTGGGGCAGGGGACCAGGCATCGAGGTCATCGGTCCCATCGGTTTAGGGAAGGAATTCAGCCATGCCCTTTGAAAGGAAGCGATTTAGGGAAATCACGAAAACCTAATCAGGGTGGCCGGGCGGGTTTTGAACTGTCATGCTCTCGAATGCGAGTCCAGTGTGCTAACCACTGCGCCCCCTCACTTGGTGAGTGAGTGTGCAACGCCGACAGCGGAACTCCATCTCATCTTGGACATACAGTGTGTCACGAGGGTGGACTTATCCGTCCTGAGTCGGCCACGTGACATTTGACAGTTCCAGTATGCAGTGTCGTGCCTGTGAGTCAAATTGCATTCGTCAGACCAGCGAACAGATGCATCTTACACTGAAATCTGCGGGATTTCAGGGCTCTGATAGGGAAGTTTCCCGCATTCTAAGAATAAGAACGCCAGTCTGTGCAGTTTGCAAATTTTTGGGGACACGTCACAACATTACAGCTGTTACGGCGCCCCTTTTCTCACTCACAGCCATTTTCTGCTGCCGTCTGTATCAAACTGAATGGCTAAAGTATTTCTGCACTGGCGTCTGGGCTGTCAAACATTTTACACAGCTCCCAATTCCCCATGAATCATAGTTTGTGGTATACTAGGTTGTAGTTGATTCCATTTCAGTAGAATTGAACCTCACTGTAGATTCATGTAAAAAATGTCACATTGCGTTATAAAAGGGATTAATTCACGGGAGAATTTGTGTAGCTTCTATCCCAAAGAATGCTTTGCCAGTCAAGCACCATCCCATTTCTGATTTATGTTTGCCATTTTTTTAAAGATTTATCAGCTTGTTGTAGCCATAAAAGGAATAATAAAAACTTGTCACAATTCCTCTAAACTTAAATACACCACTGTTCTCGTTTATACTCCCTCAACTATTCATTGTTTTCATTTTATCGTGGTGATACATGGGTACACCAGCAATTCAAGAATCAGTCTTATTAAATTAGTTAACTTGATTATTAATTTAAGCTGTGAAAGTGAGAGCAGACCTAGGCAACAGAAGTACCATGAGTAAATTCATTAATTTCATATATAAAAATTAAGGGTGTAGATCACGAATTGGAAGTTGTTGAGAAGATAATACTTCTCTTTATGTACAGATAATAACGTTTAGCATCACTCAGATATATATTTATGATTAAAGGAAGCAACGGCTTGCAGTTGTATTTGAATGATATGTTGCAAAACATTCCCTGAACATAGCTGTCATGAATGTGTAATCCGTAGTAAACATTCCGATTTTGCTTCTGAAAAAAATAAAGAATAAAAAAAACATTCCATAAATTAGCTAAAGATCTCGCTTAATTTGTCACATCCATCATTTATTTCTGTAGTATCTACCACATACAAAAACGGTTGGTAGAATTTAAGAACTTAGTGTAAGGCTGTGTTGTTGCTGCTTAAGTTATATGTCTGCCACACCATGAAACAAATAAAATAAAACTTTGTAAGAGAAATTCAAACACAAAGCAAACATACTCCAGTATTGTGATTCGTGGAGTGTTGTGACGTAGTTGAGCGCAGTGTATAACAACCGTTAATTGGAATAGCTGTTGTTATTATGAAAGGCTCCGCAAGCAGAAACCAAGCGACTGTGAAAGCCGTGAAAAGCCGCAGAAATGAGTAATGCTTAATTATGAAACACTGGAAGAAAGTCAATGATCCAGATATTTGGGTACTATTACGGCGCAAGGCGACCGACAAAAAGTAAGCGTACGAACTAGACTGGAGTTTGTGAATATTGCACTCATTAGCAAGTAAGTGCTACCGATACTGAATATTCACATGTAAAAGATCAACACATTAAATTGAATGGATAGATACAGTACTAAACAAAAAGGTGTTAGAAAACTGACACGGTGCGACAAGCGTTTCTAAGTAGGGGATGTGACAACGAGAAAAATAAAAATGAAACTGTACAGATTTAGAACGGCTACAATAAACATAGAGATCACAGGATGCATATGTAAAAGTGGGCGAGTCATCTGCAGCTGACTATTTATATACTAACCAGATATGGTCTAATGAAGTTAAGGACGTAATGGACACCAGGACGATGCCAAAATAATTGACCTTATCCTAGTGCATTGGCATTCCTTGCAAACAGCAGCAGGAGTATCTAAAAAATGCAGCCAACATTAGTCCTTATGCCTCCAGAACTGGACATAAAGAGCACCTCACTAACGGTACGCATCAACAGCGTATGGATATATTTTCACTTGTTTGTTTATTGGTACCTGTCAAACATCTTATGATATCTTCGTGCATAAGTTAATTTTAGCAGTCTCATAATTTTCTTCACTGAAATGAATCAAATTTCTTCAGTAACACACTGAAACCTTTCTGCTTTCAGGATTAAATTTTATCACTCACTTCTAATCGATGGATTAACTACCATGAAACATTTTTCAGCGTCATTTTAATGCACTGAATTATTGCCAGGATATATGTGAATTCAATCTATTTTTTTCACACATAAGGAATAACGCTGTCTTGTAGAATATGTTATAATAACTTTTCCATTCTGCATCATTGTCACTTCTGTAACTTTCAGAGTCGAACATACAAAACTATTTGTCTGATCGCTTTAGTGGATTTAATTCATTTAATCAGTCCAGACGTGGGAAACGTGGTTACAGTTCGGCCGTTATGGCGAGAGATTTCTATAAAAGTAGTCTTCATCTAATTACATCGTGCGTTTGCAATACGTTCTTGATCTTGACAGCCTATCGAAACTTTGTTGGCTTTACACCTTGATATTATGGCTGACTCTGAAGCTATTTCTCATCTCTGAAAATTTATTTGTCTCTGGAGCATTTTATTCAGGCAACATATTTAACATAACACAATTTATGTTATTTTATCAACTATGTCTTACATGTTTAGGTCAGGTCTTTCAAATTCCCTCTCCCCTTCTAGCATATTTATGACTTCCCATCAGAGAGACAAGATATTAGAATTATACAATATGTGCGCTGCTTCCTGTGTATTTATATTTTCAAAAAATGCTGAAATTCACCACTTAGCTGTTTGTAACAAGATCACCCTTTGACATTAAAATTAAATCTTTCATGATTTTTAAGTTTTTTTACTAAAATAAAAAAAATCTCCTGGAACAAATAGCGAACAGAAGTGGCTTAAGAATTTCTGCAGAAAGAACAAAAATTGTAAAATATGTTAATGATGCTCCAAAATTCCTGAAAACAAATATTGGCCTAATAGAGATGGTAAGAAAACTGAAATATCTTCTGAAAATAATCCAAGAAAATGCTTTGGAAAAATCTGCAATAGAAGTAAGGTTGTATAAAGTGGGAAGAGCATATCGTATCATCAAAGACCTCCACAATAAAAAGTGCCTTTCCAAAAATGCAAAAGTAAGGCATTGCAACAATGTAGTGAAGCCAAAATGCCTATATGCAAGTGAATACCTGTCACTAAAGTATAATTTAGGTAAATTAGAAGTACTAGAAGGGTGAATTATAAGAAAAGTATTAGGATCCCAAAACATAGCAGAATGTTTGAAATTACGAAGTAATACTGAAATGTACTAAAATATAGAAAATATTTCAAAAGTAATGAGAAAAAGAAGACTCATGTTTTGGACGTTTATTTATAATTCAAGACAGTATATTAAATAGTAAGATTTTCAAGTATTTGTGCATTACGAAGTCCACAACAAGCTGGGTCAATGAAGTGAAAAAGGATTTAGAAACAAACTATATAAAAACAGAAGATATAAACTACAGAATAGCGTTTCGGGAAGAAATATTGAAAGTGGAAGGATTTCAAGACAGGGTAGCAAAAAATACTGGTTCAAAATGGTCTGAAGGCAGAAGCTTGAAACATAGTGAACAGATGAAGCATGCTGGAAGTAAAGGAAAGAATAAAGAAAAAAGAACTGAAATGGGAACGTGGTCCTCAGTTAAAAAAAATATTGAAATATTTATGAAGTCAATACTGAGGCGCAGACCTGTTAGGCTCTTTCGGAGTACTACATACCGGATGCTACAAAGTGTATCTATTCATCGTGATGACACTCGGAACAAAATTTCTTTATCTGAATACTCTGCTACCATTATTTTCGCAACACCTATCTATAACTTGGATAAATGGTGTTACTATTCATTACGTAATTTCTATCATTTATATTTATTTAATCAAATGACCATTTTTGAATGTGCATCTATTTAATTCCGATATTTAACAAGAGTGTGTGTCACTCTCCTGTAGTCGTTACTTGATGGCGATGATAATAATAATAAAAATAGCAGCAGAGTCGATAATTAGCTGTGAAGCGGTACTATGCCTACTGGTGAAGTCTTAAAGGAAAGTAATCCCCATGAAAGAGGTAACCATGATAGGTGGCACTAAATCGATAGAACTGATGGCAGGAGAGTATACTGTCATGTAATTGATGAAGTATTTCCATACAATACACTCAGACCAGTGGCCAAAAAATGTTTTTGCTCAAGAGCTAGTACCGACGCTGTAGAACGGTGCCTCGAGACGCATAAAATACAGATCTTATTATTAACTGGTAACATACTCGAAATGAATATGTTATGAGTCCCCCAACAGACTAGCTAAAATATGTAAACCGTAAGTTGGCCGCCGGCTCCCAAGTACTGGCTGTTAGGGTCGACACTTTTCGGAACACTCCGTGTCAAAAATTTTCTGTTTCAGGTATCTGCGACCCCCAATCTGTAACATTTTAATTGTCTGACGAAGTGCAATTGTGTTGTCCCTATAAGCGGATTATTAATTAATTAACTAATAACAGTAGTGTTACTTACATTTAAATGCATTACGCAATATGAGAAAAGATCATAAATGTTTGCTAATTGTTTAGAATCCCTGTTGCTTCAGCTTGAAATTGTTACCGTACTAGGTGATCGGCACGGGTCGTGCACATCCTCCAGCCCTAAAGCCATCGCGCCACTTACTCCTCTGCCCCTGAGATAAACGTCCAACTTTACTCAGCTCAAGGCAGAATTCACTGCCAACCAAAATTAAGCACCTCATAAAATATTGCTGCGTCTGCAAGTATTTTTATTTGTTACTGAATAGGCAAACTACTATTTTACGAAGCTTATTATGTTAGCTGTCTATTGTTAGTTGCTAGATTGCTATTACTGTAAGATAAGGCTGAGAATCGCGAGCCGCACGAATACTCGATTCGGGCCACATGCGACCCGCGAGCCTCAGTATGTCGATCACTGACTTCGCGATTTGACGTTTGTGATTTGAGTGATTGCAAGGGAATTACCCAGGATAAGAGAAGAAGATATATACCAAGAAGCAGAATGGTGATTTGGATTTTTTTTCTTTTAGGGGAAGGTGGAGAAGTGATTAAAAGGGAAGCAATACTGACGGTGGACGGGAAGCATGGAGCAGTGTAGTGCGGGGAAGAGGAGTAAACGTTTAAAAGCTAAATATGTCTACAGTACAGTACAGTACTTGTACTGTCATTTATGCGGGAATAGCAAGCACTTTATGTGTTTCTATAAGACTTGACGGAATTTCTGTATAACGATTAAGAAGCCAGATATCATGTCACTCACTCTAAAGTTAAAAAAGAAATTACAACTAGAGCCGGGCCGGCCGCGGTGGCCGTGCGGTTCTAGCCGCTCCAGTCCGGAGCCGCGCTGCTGCTACGGTCGCAGGTTCAAATCCTGCCTCGGGCACGGGTGTGTGTGATGTCCTTAGGTTAGTTAGGTTTAAGTAGTTCTAAGTTCTAGGGGACTGATGACCACAGCAGTTAGGTCCCATAGTGCTCAGAGCCATTTGAACCATTTTGAACAACTAGAGCCGGTATTATAACGCGAAACGCTACCCATTGTACCAACTGTGCACCGCAACTACACACTTTGACTCGAGACGCTTGTGGTTACAGTATTGCCGAATTACCTATTTTGATGACGATTTTCTACTCAAATGTATTGGACGGAATTTAGGTAGTTTCGTACTGTCAGTTTGCAAGGAATCTCCTGCGGCATCCATGTGGTCGAATTTTAGTCCACCCTACCTACTGAATGCCATATGGTGGCACTGCAGGCACGTGAGATGTTGAGGAAGGCTTGTAAGCAGAGATGAGACGAATGGAGAATCGTTCTACTGACAGTATGGGCCGTAAGTAGGAAAATCCTCTGACATAATAGACTTTGACAAAGGTCAGATTGTTGTAGCATGGAAATGAGCGAATCAGAAATGGCTAAGTTGTAGCATGTTCACGGCAACTGTTGTGAGCATATGTGGAAAGTGGTTGAAGGTCGACGAAACAACGAGTAGGCGCTAAGGTGCTGCACGTCTACGACTTGTAAGAGAATCTGGAGGTCGGAGGATTGTTCACTACCTAAAGCAGTGTAGACGGTGATCTGTAGCAGATCTGATGACACGTTGTAACGTATCTTCCCATTCTCGGAGATAAAAGTAAGAGAAATATTTAAACACAGATAAAAATAAGCAAAGCATGAACAAAGCTGTTCCTCAGGAAACACACGCTACAAAAGTCATGTCACTATGTGATTAGCAGTATTATTCACATCGACATACAATCGCAATTTGTATCGTGCTAAAATACCGTCATTTACTGTATGAATCAATTGCACAGTATGAAATCATTTATCAAACAGTGGTCGCTATTGGGCATAATCATTGCTAGGAGGCTCGATGAACATGAAAATTCTACACTCAGTTACATGTAAAAAGTGGTAATGAATATTAATTCGGACTTCTTAAGTATAAATCTGCAGGATCGACTTGTGGAGAATAAAATACTTAAATGACACTGCGCGATGAGCAATTTGTCCTTCCTCCTTCAAACAATGTGCTCATAGTTTCCTCATACAGCTACCTAAAAGGTGTAAGATCATAAAATAAAATCAATTTCGTAGTAGCAATAGATTTTTAAAGAAACTGGAGATACCACCATTCATGAATGAAATTACTGTTATTCGATAAATCAGTGGGTAGCCAGAAGAGGAAATCTGAGCTTCCTAATACATAGTTTTTTCCTCAAAAACGTGAATTTAATATGATTACTTGCTCCGCCTTATGTCTATTACCTGTTAGTTTCAATTAACATCTGCTCTTCAATCACTGATATTACATATACATTTTGTAATATAACAGTTTCTTACAGATTGATGGTTTGTTCGTAAAAACAATAAAAAATTAAACTTCTTTTTGTGTGTTAGGCTTCAAGAGTGCAATTGTAATGAAGCGTTTCGGTGTTCTTGCATATTGTTGAGCAAGGCGCTCCGCGTCACTCGACTCCGCATACTTGTACTCAATCGATGTCATCGTCACATACGATTATAGAGGTTCCGGGATCATGGAACATGGATCATGGATCTGTGGAAACTTGTCGCTTGGTGGAATGAATCATATTTCCTGTTGTATCAGGTCGAGGGTTCTTTTCGGATGGACCGTCATTTATGAGAACGGCTATTCGGTAAATGCACAATGCCACGGAAGCTGGACTGTGGGGTTAAAGTTGTGGGGAATATTCACCCGAGCTTCAATGGTACCTGTGGTAATAATCTAAGGCACCATGACAGCTGTGGACCACTTCAACATTATTGTGGACCACCTGCTACCATTCATGTGTGACGCCTTCCCTACTGACGATTGTATCTCCCAGTGTCATAGCATTTGGATCAGCAGTGTATCTGCTCCAGTAATTGGTGTAGAGACTGACGAACATTCATCCATTGACAAAATTCCCAGATGTTCAGTTTTACGGTGTAAATGCACACTGATATGGCTGACTCCTTGATTTTCCATAGTTTAAGCGACTGCTCATTTAACCAATACCAGCCGTCCGAAGGAATAACTTTTTGGTCCAGGAGGAAAGGCCAATTGAAGACATGTGAGCCTAAACTAGAGTAGTGTTGACATACTAAGTTTCCAAGATAGAGCACACTGCCGTCCATATCCGAGTAACGAGGAACATTCTGAAAACTTACACTCATTTAGTCACTGTGATGATTACGAATAACTTTTTCTTCCAATGCTATCCGTAAACCTAGCATGAATGTGAGAAACTTTTCGCAGTTCCTGATTCTCTTTATTATGCAGTACATATTCACTACAGAGTGGAATGGAACATTAAAATATAGAAAGGCTTGTTCTCCGTCTGACCGTTCGTAAGTAAGGACGGTGGCAGTTCACATTACGCTTAGTTGCTATAGTTGCTAAGAGTGGTACTAGCGAACAGGCAAGACACGTTTGTGAGCTGAATTCACTGTAAGAGACACACTGACGTATGGAGTGCAAGTGGTCATAATCACTCGTTACAATCTAAATGAGTCTCGATGGTAAGAGGACCTTCCCGAGACTATATTTTATATTTCAACGTTAACGACAGGAAATAATCAACTTCAAAGCGAATGTTGACGACGCAGTATTAATTTACTTTATCTCAGACTTATGAAGACCATATTACACTACGACGCTAAACAAGATTAAATAGTCTTAACGACATTACAACGCCATCCACGGACGCTTCGAAAGAAAGGGGGAAGGCAGAGTATCATAAACTTTTGAGCGAAATGATTTAAGTATCCATCAAACGGAAGCAGAGGGATAGTATTTTTTTAATTCAGTTAATATTGTTATTACGTTTTTTTCACTGCGATTGCTTCGTTGGTGAGAATCATTTTGCAGACTGATTTTATAGTTCCAGAACCGTACGTAGTTCGGCTGAATTTTAACCACCTGCATCTAAAGAGATGAATGCAACAGTCTGTCTCGATCTACTTGGATGGGAATCTATATTCGTATAGCTGAAGAGAGAGCTGCTGTATCAGAACAATTACTGGCCTTGATTTAAGTGAGAGATAAAATATTTGACAATACTCTTGCGTTATGGATAAAAGTGTGCTGACAATGCGAATTTCGAATGGGAGACCTGACTTTTGCTCAGACTGATGATATATTGGGTACTGTTTAACGAAACATCAGTTTCCGACAATATTTACCAGAGTCAGAGATGTCATTAACTGCTGAATATTTTGGTAAAACATTGATAACAATGCTGAATTTTACATAATACCAGGCCCATAAAACTAGCTTGCAAGGATTCCAAATGGAAGAGTATATTTTCATGATTTCACTTCCTTTTTCTATTGGGACCTAATTATTGTTTGAGAAGATAGATTCGTAGCGCGATAAAATTATAATGACCTATTTCTATAAGGATTTCCGCGCATCTACTTTTTCCGTACACCACAAGATTATAGCCAACATTAAGCATATATTTCAATTCATACGCACCTCTGCGCAACGTTTTTTTCTAAAGCGAAGATAAGTAAATCTTTTCTGAAAAGCTTACTGTGGAACTGTATTTTAAAAATATGATTTCGAATGTGTACTTCTCAAAAATAGTTACAACGCCACGATGCATGGATGTATGAGAAAGTACAAAATAATCATTGGTAGTCGGATGTTTTGTGTTTAGAAAGCAAATACAAAAGCTATAAGATATTCATTCCTGCCAATAACAACTTCCGCAAAATCAGTCTATCTACACTACTGGCCATTAAAATTGCTACACCACGCAGATGACATGCTACAGACGCGAAATTTAACGGACAGGAAGAAGATGCTGTGATATACAAATGATTAGCTTCTCAGAGCATTCACACAAGGCTGGCGCCGGTGGCGACCCTATAACGTGCTGACATGAGATTAGATTAGATTAGATTAGTTTTTCGTTCCATAGATCCGTGCTGAGGAGATCCTCGTGGATGTGGAACATGTCAATTTTTTTTTAGCTGAAATAACAATACTAATAGTATGAATATATACAATACATCATTTGTCTCTATTAAAAAATTCGTCAATGGAGTAGAAGGAGTTGGCCACTAGTAAGTCTTTCAGGCTCCTTTTAAACTGATCTTTATTTGTAACTAAATTTTTTATGTTTACTGGCAAATTATTGAACATGAGTGTTCCTGAGTAGTGGACCCCTTTTTGAACTAAAGTAAGTGTTTTTAAGTCCTTGTGCAGATCATTTTTGTTCCTCGTATTGTATGTATGAACTGAGCTGTTTGTTGGAAAAAGAGATATATTATTTAGGACATATTTCATTAATGAGTAAATATACTGAGAGGCAGTAGTTAGTATACCCAGTTCTTTGAAGAGGTTTCTACAGGACGTCCGTGAATTTACTCCACAAATAATACGTATTACACGCTTTTGGACTCTGAAAACTTTTGTTTGACTTGAAGAGTTACCCCAAAATACAGGGTGATTCAAAAAGAATACCACAACTTTAGGAATTTAAAACTCTGCAACGACAAAAGGCAGAGCTAAGCACTAGCTGTCGGCGAATTAAGGGAGCTATAAAGTTTCATTTAGTTGTACATTCGTTCGCTTGAGGCGCTGTTGACTAGGCGTCAGCGTCAGTTGATGCTAAGATGGCGACCGCCCAACAGAAAGCTTTTTGTGTTATTGAGTACTGCAGAAGTGAATCGACGACAGTTGTTCAGCGTGCATTTCGAACGAAGTATGGTGTTAAACCTCCTGATAGGTGGTGTATTAAACGTTGGTACAAACAGTTTACAGAGAATGGGTGTTTGTGCAAAGGGAAAAGTTCTGGACGGCCGAGAACGAGTGATGAAAATGTAGCACGCATCCAGCAAGCATTTGTTCGCAGCCCAGGAAAATTGACTCGCAGAGCTAGCAGAGAGCTGCAAATTCCACAATCAACTGTATGGAGAGTCCTACTAAAAAGGTTAGTTATGAAACCTTATCGTCTGAAATTGGTTCAAGCACTGTCTGCAGCTGATAAGATTAAAAGAATCGATTTCTGTGATTTTATCCTTGCTCAAATGGAAACAGATGAATGTTTCGTTTCAAAGATTGTGTTTAGTGATGAAGCAATTTTCCACACTAATGGGAAAGTCAACCGTCACAATGTCTGTATATGGGGCACTGAGAATCCGCGGGAAACAACTCAGTATGAACGTGACTCGCCTAAGGTGAACGTTTTCTGTGCCATTTCAGCCAATAACGTTTTTGGTTCCTTTTTCTTTGAAGGTGCTACTGTAACTGGACTACAGTATCTGGAGATGTTAGAGAATTGGCTGTTCCCTCAGCTCGAACAAGAAGCACAACAATTCATATTTCAGCAGGATGGAGCGCCACCACATTGGCACTTATCTGTCCGTAACTACTTGAACGTCAACTACCCGAGGCGATGGATCGGCCGCCAGGCAGCCCGTGACAGAGCACTTCATCACTGGCCTCCAAGAAGCCCTGATCTTACCCACTGCGATTTTTTCTTATGGGGGTATGTTACGGATATGGTGTTTCGGCCACCTCTCCCAGCCACCATTCATGATTTGAAACGAGAAATAACAGCAGCTATCCAAACTGTTACGCCTGATATGCTACAGAGAGTGTGGAACGAGTTGGAGTATCGGGTTGATATTGCTCGTGTGTCTGGAGGGGGCCATATTGAACATCTCTGAACTTGTTTTTGAGTGAAAAAAAACCTTTTTAAATACTCTTTGTAATGATGTATAACAGAAGGTTATATTATGTTTCTTTCATTAAATACACATTTTTAAAGTTGTGGTATTCTTTTTGAACCACCCTGTACTATACCAAATGACATTATGGAATGAAAGTGGGCAAAGTATGCAAGCTTTTTCATTTTTATGTCGCCTATGTCTGCTAACACTCGAATTGCAAATACAGATTTGTTAAGGCGTTTCTGCAGTTCTGTGGTGTGCTCTTCCCAACTGAATTTATTATCAAATTGTAATCCCAGGAATTTAAGAGTGTCAACCTATTCTATCTGCTCTTCTTCGTATTTTATGCATATGCTGGGTGGAAACCTCTTACAGGTTCTGAATTGCATATAGTGAGTCTTATCGAAGTTTAATGTCAGTGAGTTGGCTTTAAACCATTTATTAATATCCATGAAAATATCATTGCAGATCTTTCTAGAACTACACTTGACATACTATTTATTGCAATACTTGTGTCATCTGCAAACAAAACGAACTCTGCTTCTGGCAGTGTAACTGATGAGAGATCATTAATGTACACAAGAAAAAGCAATGGCCCTAAGATCGATCCTTGTGGGACACCAAATGTAATTTCTTCCCATTCTGATGATGACTGATGACTTAATTCACTAGTCCCTTGCACTGATACCCTTTGTTTCCTGTTAGTGAGGTATGACTTGAACCATTTTGCAGCACTGCCCCTGACACCATAGAATACTAATTTACTTAAAAGGATGTTGTGGTTCACACAATCAAATGCCTTTGACAAATCACAGAAAATACCTGCTGCTTGTAATTTGTTATTTAATGAATTAAGTACATTTTCACTATAGGTGTAAATAGCCTTCTTGATATCAGAACCCTTCAGAAATCCAGACTGTGTTCTTGATAATATGTTATTTGTGGTCAGATGGTTGAGCAGCTGCCTATACATTACTTTTTCTAAAATTTTTGAGAATGCTGGCAAAAATGAAATCGGGCTGTAGTTTGATGGTATCTCTTTATCCCCTTTCTTGAATCGAGGCCTAACATCTGCATATTTTAGCCAGTCAGGAAATGTCCCAGTTATAATTGACTGGTTACACAAGTAACTTAGAATTGTACTAAACTCACAAGAACATGCCTTAATTAACTTTGTTGACATTTCATCGTACCCACTAAAATGCTTTTTTTTAAAGATTTTATTATGGAAGTTATTTCTTTTGGTGAAGTGGGTGATATATTCATGTACTTGAAGCTATTTGTGAAGGCTAGTTTCAGATATTCAAGGGCAGTATTTACTGATCCTGAAAGTCCCATTCTATCAGTAACGGATGTAAAGTACTTGTTAAATAGACTTGCCACACTATGCCCATCAGTTACTAATGTGTCATCTACCCTTAGTGCTATTTGCTCCTGTTCCTTTCTGGTTCTACCAGTCTGCTCAAGCACTATATCCCATGTTGTTTTTATTTTGTTCTCTGACATTGCTATCTTCTTCTCGTAGTGCATTTGTTTAGACGTCTGAATTACTTTTTTGAATGTTTTACAGTATTCCTTGTATTTAGCTAAATCATCAGCATTGGAGCTATTCTTGGTCGATTGATACATTTTCCTTTTTGTCTTACAGGAAATCTTTATTCCTTGTGTAATCCATGGTTTTATTACTGACTTCTGTTTAATTTGAGTAACTTTAAGAGGAAAACAGTTTTCAAACATGGTACTGACATTGTTCATGAATGTGTTATATTTTTCATTCCTGTCATGAGCACTATAAACATATTTCCAGTTCATATCTTTGAGCAGTTTTCTAAAACACTCAATTTTTGGTTGGTTAACTACTCTCCTGTACTCAGATTCAGCAGTCTTGATAATCTGCTTAGAATTTACATCTAAAACAAGGAGCTGCATGTCATGATCATAGTCCATTTATAACAGGTTTTATGATATGATTTTGTTCCTTTGATTTGTCTATAAAAATGTTATCAATGGCTGTCCTCGAGGATTTACTGATCCTAGTTGGAAAGTTTACAGTGTGAGTTAGGTTGAAAGACAACATTACTAACTGCAGTGAATGTTTACTGGACGATTGCATTAGAAAATCTGTATTAAAGTCACCAGCAATCAAAATTTCTTTGTTTCTTCCTGTTAAATAACCCAAAAGAGCTTCTAGATGATCTAAGAACAGATTATAATTTCCTGCAGGTGCTCGGTAAATAGTTATTATTATATAGGATCTGTTACGGAACTCTACTTCTGTTGCACATGCTTCTAGATGCTGCTCTAAACAGAATTTATTAATGTCAATGTTCTTGAATTTATGGCAGTTTTTGATAAATGTGGCAACCCCTCCTCCATCCATATCCACTCTGCAGAAGTAGGAAGCTAGCTTAAATCCTGATATGTCTAACATATCTATATCAGTGGTCACTTGATGTTCAGAGAGGCAGATTATGTCAATTTGGTTAGATGAATTCATTTCATCGATACAAATGAGTAGTTCATCAACTTTATTTCTAAGTCCCGGAATGTTCTGGTGTAATAAAGATAACTGATACTGCATACTAATGGAATTGTAACTGCTTTGGCGAAGATGAACTGGCAGTTTCTGATTATTTTCTGTTAAACACTGTTTAAATGGAGGCTGTATGATAAAATGTGACTCCTGTTCATCTGTTTTCTCAAACTGAGTGTGTCTGCCAATCTCTCTTAAAACTCGTTTTCTGTCCCCCTTCCCTTTCCCAAAAAAGGCATCCCTCTGACACCTGTGACCACTGGTATTTTACCACTTGTGCCGGTTTCCCCCCTTAAGTTTTCTGCAATCAACCCAGACAGTTTTCCCTTCCTCTTCCTATTGAGGTGAAGGCCAAGCCTAGTGTAGTCCCACCTATCGATAGCATCCACAGGAATCAAACCAATATGGGACCCTATATCCGTCCTAAGCAACCACTCCAACTCCAAGTTCACCCTCCCTACGGAAGAGTTCAAATGAGGCTGATCAAGGCGTCTCAACACAGACACAAATCCCACACTCGTATGCTTCGTTGCTGATGCTATCTTCACCAGGTCACTGTCTATGGAATATTCAGAGTCTCTGTCAATGCTATTTCCCGGACCACCCACTATAACCACGGCATCCTCCTTTGTGAAATCCTTGCATAAAGCACCTACATCCTCTGTTACCTGACCCAGATCAGCACTAGGCTTGAAAAAGTTTGTGACCTGATACTCTGGACCTAGATTTTCCTGCAGTAGTTGGCCAACACCTCTACCATGGGAACTACCTAACAACAGAACTTTCTTTCTCTTTACAAATTTCCCTACCTTTTTCAAGTCCTTGAAAGCTTGTTGTGCCCTTTCTACAGCTTCAGCTACATGAGGCTCATCCGATTCTGACTGAGGCAACAGGTCAAATCTATTTTCAAGATTTATGACAAAGCTGTCTGATGCTCTCCTTTGCCTGTTCCCCCTATTACCTGTTGCCACTTCCCACCTCTGTTCGCCCTTCTCCAACCTGTCCAGATCCTCCCTTGCCTTGTCTAGGTCAGCTTGAAGAGCTGCAATTTTCCCTTCCTGTTCCAGTATTTTCCTATCTCTACTGCAGATCCTACAATACCACTGGTGAGCCTCATTTATGTCCCCATTTCCCACGCCACTACATTCGCCCCAATGAAAGAAACTACAGCACCCATCACACCATACCCCGGAACTAACGATCCTACGGCATGTCACACACTTTTCACTCATGGTAAAAACAGAAATCGTATAAGGTGATTTAAGTAGTGACTAAAGCGTAAACAAAGGACCCTAGAAACTATTCAGGCAGATATAAATAAATTGAAAGAGTACTGAATAAAAAAACGGGTGATTACATATAACTCACTGTTTACTTACGATACGCGCGCGTGAAATTAAGCCTAAAATCCGTGCTATAGGCGCGAGAAGGAAAATAAACTTCTTACCCCGTTTAATCTTCTTTAACACTTCACAAACACCTCCACTAATGTAGCAACACTTATATTATATTTATACCAACTGGAAACGTTTATCTATAAGTTTCACTCACTGCTTACTTACGATTCGCGCGTGAAATTAGGCCTAGGATTCGTGCTACAGGCGCGAGAACAAAAATACGCTTATTACTCCGTTTAATCTTATTTTATACTTCACTAACACTTCCACTAATTCAACAACACTTATATTTATAACACCTGTACACGTTTAAAAATAGCTTACTAACAACGCTTTCTATAATTACTTAGTGCAGCAAATACTCGAAGAGTCCGCGTCGGCGCAGTGTTGCCAACACTTGAGGAAATTTTCCAACCGATTTCTCATACACAAACAGTAGTTGACCAGCGTTGCCTGGTGAAACGTTGTTGTGATGTGTGTGGAGGAGGAATGCGTGCCATCACGTTTCCGACTTTGATAAATGTTGGATTGTAGCCTATCGCGATTGCGGTTCATCGCATCGCGACACTGCTGCTCGCGTTGGTTGAGATCCAATGACTGTTAGCAGAATATGGAATCGGTGGGTTCAGGAGGGTAATACGGAACGCCGTGCTGGATCCCAACGGCCTCATATCACTAGCAGTCGAGATGACAGGCATCTTATCCGCATGGCTTTAACGGATCGTGCAGTCACGTCTCGATCCCTGAGTCAACAGATGGGGACGTTTGCAAGACAACAAACATCGTCACGAACAGTTCGACGACGTTTGCAGCAGCATGGAGTTTCAGCTCGGAGACCATGGCTGCGGTTACCCTTGACGCTGCATCACAGACAGGAGCGCCTGCGATGGTGTACTGAATGACGAACCTGGGTGCACAAATGGCAAAACATCATTTTTTGGATGAATCCAGGTTCTGTTTACAGCATCATGATGGTCGCATCCATGGTTGGTGACATCGCGGTGAACGCACATTGGAAGCGTGTGTGGGGTGCCATTGGTTACACGTCTCAGTCACCTCTGGTTCGCATTGACGGCACTTTGAACAATGGACGTTACATTTCAGATGTGTTACGACCCGTTGCTCTACCCTTCATTCGATCCCTGCGAAACCCTACATTTCAGCAGGATAATGCACGACCGCATGTTGCAGGTCCTGTACGAGCCTTTCTGGATACAGAAAATGTTCGACTGCTGCGCTGGCCAGAACATTCTCCAGATCTCTCACCAATTGAAAACGTCTGGTCAATGGTGGCCGAGCAACTGGCTCGTCACAATACGCCATTCACTACTCTTGATGAACTGTGGTATCGTGTTGAATCTGTATGGGCAGCTGTACCTGTACACGCCATCCAAGCTCTGTTTGACTCAATGCCCCGGCGTATCAAGGCCCTTATTACTGCCAGAGGTGGTTGTTCTGGGTACTGATTTCTCAGGATCTATGCACCTGAATTGGGTGAAAATGTAATCTCTTGTCAGTTCTAGTGTAATATATTTGTCCAATGAATACCCGTTTATCATCTGCATTTCTTCTTGGTGCAGCAATTTTAATGACCAGTAGTGCATTAGTCAAAATCGTATCTAAAGCCCTACAGTAGTTCTTAAGCTTAGCCTTCGCATACCGGCAAAAAACTGCAGTGGGGGATAGTAAATGATGTATATGTGTATTGAACAGAAAGAATTACCACAGTGAAATTTTCTGGAAGATTAAATGTGTTGTCCGGAACGGGAGTCGAGAGAGAGAGAGGGGACAGGAAGAGATGGAAGGGGATCGGGGCAGGAGAAGATGAATGGTGAGAGGGGGAGGACGTGATAGACAAAGAAAAGGGGGGGGGGAGATGAACTGAAGCAGGCATGAAAGGACTTAAGGACATATATCAAGTTGCCATACAAGTTATAAACGTGTCCTTTGTTCTTTTCTTTCTTTTCCATTTAAGCGAACTGAGGTAGAGCATATCGTGTCTGGGTAGAGGTAGTTATGCATAAAACCCAATAGTGATTGCTGAACATCCTGGAGCTTTGTTAAATTTTACTGGTTTCAGTTGTTTCTCATCGCCATAGATACTAATATCTATATCGTGTGAAATCAGTAAATTAGTCGTGAGACATAAACGAGTCCTTGTAGCGTGTAATGCCTCCTCACAGCTTGAGATCAGGCATCGTTATATTAGAACCGTAGCCTCCCTTCGTGCTCTGCCCCCTCGTCTCAGGCTATTTCGTATTGCAGTGTGTCGTTCTCCCTGTGTCCGTGGCTCGAGCGCGACCCAGCAGTGCCGGTGCGCAGACTCCGCATGAAGAGGGGGGACAGGGCAGGTCGCTGGCCGCTGGCCGTGCGACGCGAGTGACGACTAACTGCTGCCCACGCGTGGCGACGCTGAGCGCTCGCCACCTGCTGACGGCTCACTGATGCGTGGCAGCAAGCATGCCCCAACGACACCGTTAATTCACCGCCACCTTGTTCGGCCGACGTAAACAAGCTAACAGGTGCTGTGACTTATTAAACCGTTGCAAAGCCGGGTCTTGTCTCGTGACAGCGTGCGGCTCCACACCCATCACCGAGGCCCGATATCGGCTGTGAACTGGCCATTAATTAAAACAAAACCGCGGATGCACACACCAGCTCCTAATCAGTGCACGCAACAACCGAAGTCGGATCTACGTGTTACTTTTTATAACAAACCAACTCTCCAGCTGGGAATTAATAAACGATAGCTCACAACATAAGAATATAGTTTCAGAAACACAGTTCGTAGGATATGATTTAAATGCAAACGCCTTGGGTTACGCATCACCGCGTCCGTTATGAATATACGTACATTGAAAATAGGCCCTCTTTGCTTTGTTTAACAGGAGTTTGTGATGTCAATAGACTGGAAAAGAAGTCCATCACATTGAAAGGCTTTTACATTTATATTACGGTTCACCTACATAGTAAAAGCATCAAAACGATTTTGAATCTCATACTCACGAGAACAACTCGGGAAGTGCCATAACCCGATTTCCCAGAAACTTAGCTCAGTGGAAGAGGGTTCAAAGTTTTCGGTTTATCTGTACGTGCTCGATTGTTTCTGAGGACGGTCAGCGTTTTCGACGCACTTTATGTACCTTTTAGCGACCAAATAGTTCAACCGAGCGGCGGCATACTGCTTCGTCACAGCTTCGTCACAGCTTCGCCACGTCTTCGAAACCCGATTATTATTTTTATGTTTACTTCCGCTTACCTACCCAGGTCCACAGCAAATTACTGCACGTATGTTGTCCAGTTCGTCTACTAATTGTATATCTGGTGAAGGAACTTAAAAAAGGAAATGAATAAGAAAATTACTTGAAACTGTTTTCGATTAAATTCCTGTATAGTACCCTGATTCATAATAAATTGCAAGCGCCAATTTTCCGTAAAGAGATTCGTTATGCATGGTTTGCCGCGAAATTATTGCCAACGTGTGAAATCTTCAGCGGTGTTAACGGCGTTCCTTTCCCGAGTGAGATTCATACCAAGACATGTCGCTGTGCCTTCACTCGTACTGTTCAGAATGTTTCTATGATCGGCATCATCCAAGGGAATGCACCAAATCTTCCTGAAGAATAAATATAAGAAAAAATATAAAGACTGATATCAGAATGATATATAAGATAATGAGAATATGAAGAGATTGTAGTGCCTGAACATACCATACACACATACCGTATGTTATATAATGAAGAGATGACACTTATTGAACTACAGTTGTAAATTTACAATTAACATAATGTCCTTGTATCCCCTAACTTGGTAGGAAATATTCTGTAGTACCCTCGTACTGATATGGGTAGGATAAATGAAAAAATAAAGAAAAGCAGTAATCGGGATTCGGATATGGAGCACGAAACTGAGAGGCTGTGACGCCAAGCACAGTGACACCATTTCGGCTGAGCCTATCAAATGGTCCAAATGGTTCTGAGCACTATGCGACTTAACTTCTGAGGTCATCAGTCGCCTAGAACTTAGAACTACTTAAACCTAACTAACCTCACACACATCCATGCCCGAGGCAAGATTCGAACCTGCGACCGTAGCGGTCGCTCGGTTCCAGATCGTAGCGCCTAGAACTGCACGGCCACTCCGGCGGCGCTGAGACTATCGCCTGCGTTGTAAACATCTAAATGACTTTGGAACCTTTGACCGTCGTTTGCTCAGAATTGGCCGACTATCTACGGATAAGCCGAGACACGAGTCAGCTTATTCTGATTCCTCTTCCACTAAGGGAAATCTTTGGAAAATCGGTTTATGGCATGTGCCGTGTTCTCCTCGTCAGTTTCCTGTCCTCTGTTGCGAGGCAGTACCACAGATCACCTAAGAGTCGGGCATACAATACACACTGACGTATTTTTTGACATCAGTCAATTTGACGACGGAGTCACAATCCTGTGAAACACGTAGCTGAAAATAAAAAAAAATAACAAAAGAGACTTGAAATTCCTGGTAGATTGGATCTATGTGCCAGACCGAGACTAGAAATCGAAATTTATGCCAGTCGGAGAGGCGGAGAGGGTGGTGTGGGCGGTGGAGGGGGGGGGGGGGTGAAGGAGGAAAAGTGCTCTATCGTCTGAGCTACTGAAGCACGGCTACCAAACCTTCCTCACAGTTTACTTCCGCCAATACTTCATCTCTTACCTTCCGAACTTTACATAAGTTCTCCTGCGAAGCAAAAAAATGAGACTAGTTACAGCACATCACATTTTCTATCGATGGATAAGCTAAATAAATTTTCCGGTAATTTGTTTCATTCTATCCATATGGTGGTAATCGTTTCTATTCCGGTTGTCTCAGTGGATATGGCCTCCTGAATGTAAGAACGAATAATGGAAGATTTTCATACATTCCTGTATTTAGAAAACAATAATATAAAGAAGACTGTGCACGACGATGAGATTTTTTTTTCTCTGCGACGATGACACAAGCTTTCACTGATGGTTGAGAGGGTAATTATCTCAGTTTTGAGATAGGGAACTCTGGCACGGAAATTACTGAATAGGAAGAAATATGAGAAAATGAGGAACTTTGAAATAATCATTGCTTCACTGATGACAAATATTCAAGTAGACACATTGCGACAATAATTTTCATGAAATTGCTTCACTCACGATAGTCGTTTAAAGTTACGTAGCTCAACTTCTATACAAGAATGACCATCTAGAACGAGGTTTTATCATTCACTAAAATAAGCTTCGCTTGTATAAAAGGTAATGGGTATTCTTGCTTGGACGCCGTTTTCAGTCTCCACTAATGTCTCGAGCACAAAAATTTTCACTTGAACCCAGTAGAAGAAATCAAATGCTGCCACATGTAACGATTACGATCACCTCGAGAAGACACGATATCTTTCACATTATCTGAGTCAAAATATTTGTTTGGTAAGTAGGAGCAGTTAGAAGCGCTTGCACTCGCACTGTTGTTTCTGCCTCTCTTCAGCTTTCCAACAATTTCTTGCTCATAGTGAATTAATGTGGAGATCAGTTTGCAGTTGCCTTCCGTGGGAGAAAGACACATTACATTCTTACTGCCGAATACGCCCATTTTCTGTACTCCTATTAATGTATCAGCGCGATTGCATTTTATGCCTACTGTGTGACATTTAAAGAGATATGCAGCACACACGCTGTACGAATTGTTTGTCTGTATCTTCTTAGTAAATTCACAGAACTGGTGAGAACTAAATTTCATGTGCTTAATTAATTCGAAGAAACTAGTGTACTCTACTGACCTTTGTATGAGGGCCTCGTGTATTGTGTGTATGTATATTGTGTGGCAATATGGAAGAAAGACTGCAGCTTCGGAATTTGTGAAATTTTCTGCTACTTAATTAAATAAAAATAGTTTGCTGCTACACGCATTGCACAGGGTGTGATAATTCATCGGCAACGGTGCTGAAGAAAAGCACGAAGGTAATAATGAAAAAAATATTCATGTTACGAAAAATAATTAAAAGGAAAAGCTAATAGATTACGTCAAAAGAAAAAATGAAATTCGAACTATTACACTATACACGCAATAGAGAAAGATACAGCTGTATTAACCTACCCACTCTTCAGTTACTAGCATTCAAGGTGTGCAAAGTGCGTTGGAGCTCGATTATGTGAGAACGACATACATACAGAAAATGGATCTATATAACGCACTTCATCCGGAACTCACGCACCAGAATGAAATATTAACAAAACTCCTTGCATCTCCTAAATGTATTCAGATATTGCAGCAAGAGATTGGCAAATGATAAGTACAAAATAGGGGAGTATTTCACCAAACTATTATTATTCGAAACTTCCATATCTACTGCGATATTCAAGTGACTACAGATTTTTTTTCAGTGAAATGATGTAATATTTAAGCACCATCGATACTTGGCAAAATGAGAATTACTGTGGGTTTGGAACAACATATGTGAGGAAATTTCGCTTTATTTTTGTACTGAAAATGGACATTTTCATAAACTACTGACTTCTCTTTCCATCAGCTGCTGTTTTATGATCCTGTCGCAATTTGAGCTGGATTAGAATCATAATGATATGAATATTTACAAACTCTGTTGTGTTTTGGCGAAAGAAACAGATTTGAACATGGTAACAAGTGAACTTAAGATATTACACACAAATAGCCACTGAAAACATCTCTCCGAAGAAAATTGAAGGGAATAAGAAGTCTAACGAAAATAGATCCATATTGTTGTGGAAATTTTAATTTAGTCCTATACCCCAGTGTCTTTTCATAATGAATGAGGTAGGTTGACGCTGTCCAAGGAATTTCATTTCTGTATCTCACTGATCTGAAAAATATCAAAATATTTAAATTTGCAAAATTCAGTCAACTGCCTATCAAACTGTAGATTACCAATATTTTTGATGAACTAAGTTACGTTTGTCATGATAAAGTACAATCCTTCATTCTGTATGGGGATAAGAAAGAAAATATGGCATTCTAGGTGCTGTTAATTGTTTTCTTATTTCTACTTGTACTAAGTGTTCTTATTTCTATTTGTACTAAGACAGAAATAAAATCCATTGCCCAGTTTAATTCCATGTCATTCGTTATTAAAAGTACACTGGGTTATAGTATTTCGCCAAGATGTCAACAAGAAAAGATAAGCAGTTCATCAGAAAGCTGACGAATGAAGCTATGAGATGTGTGAGAATCATTTTTTTTTTACCAAATAGTGTCTTTACAATCGTCTGAGAAAGATCGCAGGTCGGCCGGTGGGCACGTGATGTTCTGTTTGGTCTCCAGGGTTGCCGTGGTGTCAGACTTCCCACACTGTAGGTTGTGACGTCAGTCGCCAAACAGGACTCCTGACTGGCCAGCACAGGTAGTATACAGGGAACCCGACGAGGTCTCACAAGATAAACAGCACTGGACTTATCGCAGGAACCGTGCACAGGTCCTGCAGAGCAGCTGACCAGCCGACGGCAGAGCTCTCATCGGAGCCATCAAATGGTTCAAATGGCTCTGAGCACTATGGGACTCTGAGGTCATGAGTCCCCTAGAACTTAGAACTAGTTAAACCTAACTAACCTAAGGACATCACAAACATCCATGCCCGAGGCAGGATTCGAACCTGCGACCGTAGCGGTCCTGCGGCTCCAGACTGCAGCGCCTTTAACCGCACGGCCACTTCGGCCGGCATCGGAGCCATCGCATAAGCTGACAAGTAATACTTTAGCGAATCTTACTCCATGTGAGACGGACATAAGGCATTGCAATTCGCCATAGAAATACAACCAGTTATCCCGAAAGGCTATTGGATGAAAGAAGAAATATTATTGCACATATAACACTGGTCACACAGCACATTATGTACAAATTAGCACGTATGTGCACAGTTCAATACAATCTTTCATTTCATGCTTCGAGAACCTACCATAGTGTACTCTTCTCACCAATAGTGGGATTCGTCACGAGTGAGTTGGCGCAATAGCTCCGTTTCCAATGTTGCCTATCATCCTTAGACAGGTCCAGGCAGGTGTACTCCTTCGGCTGACTGGTGCTCCGTGCTCAAGCGTTGTTTGGTATACTGTAAATCGAAGCTCTGGATATAACTGTTTGACAACAAGCTGGCAGGTATTGGTTAAGGGTGGAAAATTAGATGAAGGTCTTTTGCATTACCGGAAGCAGAGCGTAGACCAAGTAGTCTGCGGAACTGGAAAATGCGGGAGTCTCAACATGAATGCGACTCATTGGTTACATGGCGTAGAATTCACGCTATACTTCCCAACATCAGGGTCAGAGTAAAAAGCAAATCAGTCCCAGTAAGGGGATGATACCCTTTATAACAGGGCACTGTCTGTAGCCCTTTCACTTCGAAAGAATTCTAAAACTACATCACAAACCTGTGTGATTGTGGTCTTGAGGGTACTACGAATAACGTTGTTCTGCAGTCTCCGAACTATGATGAGAACAGTACGGCAATATCTCCTAATACTACCATGGAACGGTCAGTGGTAGGTACAGAGCTTTGGTATGCAGTTGACAGAATGTCAAACAAGACCTCTGCAATTGAAAAGAGCAGATAGCATCAGAATGCCGGAAGTTTAAGAGTAGATTTCAGTCATCGGAGACTGGTGTCTCGGAATTCATCATGAGAGGAAGGTGATAATGTTATTGATCTAGGTATAAGTACAGGGAGAACAATGTCTCCGCCGTCTCCACAGGTTCCTGCAGCTCAGACAGCACTTGTGCCGACGGACGAGGATCGTAGACAGTTCCTCTGGGTCTCCCTCAGGGAAAGATCGGAATTCACTACCACTAGTATCCTCCAGGAGACACAACCAGTGATGTAGACATTCCAGAAGACAAGGATAGTCCATAAACAATATTGTGAAAATTTCCACTATTCATCGTCCTATATAGCAGTTGTAGAAATAAAGATGCACCTGAAACATGTAGAAGGGCTTGATTCATGCCAGGGGGATGCGTAGTAGTGCAGGTGATGGTAGGTGTCAAGCTATATTTTTAACTGTATCTTTCTTTTCCAAATTCATTACATTACATTACATGCTATGGTATAGATTAAGTATTAAATGTGTAATTTATTTCTTTTGTAAAAATGGCAAAAATGTCAGTGTTATGAATAGTTAGGATCTTATATAGTTTTCTAGAGAGCAGGTCAATGTAGTGTTATAGAAAATAAACAAATAAAATTGCTATATCGTCTCCATTCGTGGAAGGAACATACGCAAGAAAATGAGGATCGAATATAGATATCTGGTGCAATGATTGTTTCAACAACTTGCGACATCCAAAATCAGCATCAGTTTCTGTTCCCGCATTACCTTCCATGCATTACTGTGCGTGGCACTTGTCTCACATGCACCTGATGTGCTGCTTAGTAGATTCTCTTCGTCCACGCGCCGAAGCACTGCTTCTTTCTATCATGGAGTCAGTACAGTTCTCTCTCCTCGATTAGAGCATTTTGTTATCACTGGTACTGTTTCCCTAGACGCTGAAGCATTATTGGAAACACGTAACGTGTTACAAAAGTGTCTTGTACACACTCCTCATCATGTAGCTTTACATGTTATTCTACAGTGGTTTTAGAATTACGAAAAATCGGAATAGTAACATAGTACAACCATTATTCGTAGGTTCATATATTTCACTGAGTCCGTTGTTCCAGAACACACGGGGGACTGATGACCTTCGCTGTTTAGTCCCCCTTAAACATCCCAACAACCACCACCACCAGAACACACTTGGCATTGTAACTATGAAGTCAGCTGTTTGCAGACAAGAATTCTCTGTCTCATATGCTCTTTTGTTATTCTCATCCGGTATCCCACCATCACGGAAACTTTAGGAAATTAAAACTTGAATTATTTAAGAGAATAGTGCATCCTAAATAATAATGTCGAAGTGCGTCCAGTGATTAAGGAACAACTGTCGCTTCATGCTGTAATTTGCACGTGATCTCCAGCGATGGGTGGCCAAATGTGTTTCTAGAACATGTGTATTTTTATCCAGCTCAACTGTAATGAACACCTTAAACGTGGTGGTTTGGAGCCCCATTCTATAGAACATAAGATCTGGGTTCTTACTTAATTTGTAATGTGAATAACAGCTGCTACTTCAGGAAAGTTTTGGATTACTTGGTACTGACCATCCTTCAGCGAATAACACATATCATATACAGGGTATAACTAAATACAATCGACAGAGTTTGAGGACAGATTCCTCACGCCAAAACAAAAAAGTCTAGTAAACACGGGCACTTTAGAGCGATGCGCACTTGTTCAACTTCGATGGCGTGAATGTTCAAATGGCTCTGAGCACTATGGGACTCAACTGCTGAGGTTATTAGTCCTCTAGAACTTAGAACTAGTTAAACCTAACTAACCTAAGGACATCACAAACATCCATGCCCGAGGCAGGATTCGAACCTGCGACCGTAGCGGTCTTGCGGTTCCAGACTGCAGCGCCTTTAACCGCACGGCCACTTCGGCCGGCTCGATGGTGTGAAACACATATTTCTACTGAAAGTTTCTTACCATATTCTGGGAGGAGGTAGTGTCGACCAAACCAAGAAAAAATGTCCAGTAAACACGACCTCTAAAAAGTATACCTTAAGAGCTAAGTGCACTTGTTCACTGAACAGATGTGTTTCATAGTAGCTGTTTCGGCAGGACAATGACCAGCCATATGTAGCAAGGAATGTGAAATCTTTCTCCATAATATAACTGTTTACACTGCTTCTCTGCCTTGTATATTCGCGTGTCATCCGCTGAAGGTGTCTAGATATGGTTAGTTGGTAATATTTTCGCCACAGGAATACGGAAAACGCACTGTAGAGCCGCTTACATGTCGGTCGTCTGACATTCCTGACGAAAATATCAACGCCCTCTTCGGTTCAGTTTCATGGCGAAGAGGCCCTTCTTCCAGCACTTGCGTACTTTGTGCACTATTGCTACTTCAACGTCAGAGATCATCAAGATTTCTGTAATTTAATATTTTGTATATTGTCTTCTATCTCTTTTATTGTACAATGATCTTTAGTTGTTTTTCGAAGGTATTCCAATCTTCTAATGTGAATGCAACGAAAATTTTCAAAATATAACAGTAAATTAAACTGATATTTATTTTTGTTTACTTTTGTTTAAACTTACGTAATACAATGTCGCAAGATAGACTAAGCTGACCTAATGACTCGTATGTGTATGTCTCTGAACAGCCCAAGGAAGAAGTTTACGTTGACCGTCCCATCGACCACTTTTCTCTGCGTCTATTGTTTCATCAAGATATTTACGATGTTGACCTGTTATTGGTTTAACGCGCCATTTACGTTCGAAAATGAGCGGCGGCGTTCCATGCTTACTCTATTGATTCCTCTCTGAAGCACAGTATTCAATTATACGACAACTAAGTTTTGAACGTGCTCTACGAGGAATTACAAATTATCATTGTTTGAATTTACGTTCAGGTTAAAAATTCTCTTCGTTTTCTGGGACTGTGATATCGCCTGTGCATTCTCTTTTGGTAAAGCACTAGATTTTCCGTTCGCTGTAATGGGGAGGTGGAGAAATTACGAAATGTAGCGTGCGGCGAGAAATATTACGCAGAAGGGGCGGGATAGGAATTGCCTCAACAGATGTTAAACACTAATCACACTGCTCCCCTCCATTTTCTTTAAGGCCGTGTGTCTGTAGTTAATTTCGTTCTGTATAATTCATCTGTGCGTTTTTTATAATCTGCTACTTAATTCAGAGAGCCATATTCCAATACTCAGCATTTTCACGTGATTCGAGTCATAAGTCGACGTACGTTTTTTATTTGCGAACTTTAGCGCACCGCTTAAAAACTGTTGTAATTATTTATTCTTTTTGTACGCAGCATTTACCTACTATAGTAAGGCTTTGTTCGGCGTCTGGTACAGTGAGAAAATTCTGTCTCTTTGGGGAACACTGTAAGTAACGCTGCATAACGTTTGAAGTACATTTACCACCAGCTGCAGAAGGGGGTACAACTAGTACTTCTGAAATGATTTTGAAAATTTTTTTGGAAATCACTTAAGTCTTGACATCCACAACTCGTATTGATCGTTGTTACGCCTTCTCATAATTATATGCGCCTGCCCAATATTGTCGATACTTGCTCTTCAGGCGTTTGATCAAAAAATGATCGTCCTGTTCTGATGACGTCAGGAAGGACTTGAGAATATCCGTACCTTATGTAGTTTTTGTTCTCTCCAAAACAATCGTGCCACTGTGCGTATTGTTGGATGTCAGTTTCGCAGGTCCAAGCTACGAAATGACATCGTAAAACTTTAGAAAGTCGTAATATTTCTAACTTTATTATTTTCTCTTAGTTTCTGTCTTAACACATCATCATATCAAAACTAGTTGAAAAAAACAATTAATATAACAGGTTTTTAAGATTTTAAGTTATTTATCTGAATCATTTGAGAGTTGTGGTGCCTTGCCCGCAGCAAGTATTCATCGTTAATGGCCCTATTTCTGCAAGTAGTCAAAGGTTTCCAGAATGAGATTTTCACTCTGCAGCGGAGTGTGCGCTGATATGAAACTTCCTGGCAGATTAAATCTGTGTGCCCGACCGAGACTCGAACTCGGGACCTTTGCCCTTCGCGGCAAGTGCTCTACCAACTGAGCTACCGTAGCACGACTCACGCCCGGTACTCACAGCTTTACTTCTGCCAGTACCTCGTCTCCTACCTTCCAAACTTTACAGAAGCTCTCCTGCGAACCTAGCAGAACTAGCACTCCTGAAAGAAAGGATGTTGCGGAGACATGGCTTAGCCACAGCCTGGCGGATGTTTCCAGAACGAGATTTTCACTCTGCAGCGGAGTGTGCGCTGGAAGGTAGGAGACGAGGTACTGGCAGAAGTAAAGCTGTGAGTACCGGGCGTGAGTCGTGCTTCGGTAGCTCAGTTGGTAGAGCACTTGCCCGCAAAAGGCAAAGGTCCCGAGTTCGAGTCTCGGTCGGGCACACAGTTTTAATCTGCCAGGAAGTTTCATATCAGCGCACACTCCGCTGCAGAGTGAAAATCTCATTCAGGAAACATCCCCCAGGCTGTGGCTAAGCCATGTCTCCGCAGTATCCTTTCTTTCAGGAGTGCTAGTTCTGCTAGGTTCGCAGGAGAGCTTCTGTAAAGTTTGGAAGATAGGAGACGAGGTACTGGCAGAAGTAAAGCTGTGAGTACCGGGCGTGAGTCGTGCTTCGGTAGCTCAGTTGGTAGAGCACTTGCCCGCGAAAGGAAAAGGTCCCGAGTTCAAGTCTCGGTCGGGCACACAGTTTTAATCTGCCACGAAGTTTCAGTCAAAGGTTGTCACACTTCATGCAGATTGGGTCAGAAATGTTCTGCGGGGATAAGCTTGGTTTATACTGGCCAGGATGGCTGCCAGAGACTGCGGTCATGAGGGTGCGAGTTGCCTTTGCGTGAGTGTATGTGTGTATGTTGTCTATTTTCGACAAAGGCCTCATTGGCCGAAAGCTCACTTTCCGATAGTCTTTTTGTTGTGCCCATCTGCGACTCAGCATGTCCGTTATATGATGAGTAGCAACTGTCCTCTTCATAATATTGTTACATTTCATCCTAGATTTTTACATTCTTCGAGCACATATAACAGTCAGAAATAACTTTACCGTAGTAAATGACGATAAGCTCATCCTAATATCTAGGAATGAACAAAGAGAGATTGTGTTAAAAACGAATTAGCCCTGCTCATTATGTACCTGAAATTCTGAATATTGTCAAAAATTAAAACATAAAAAAGATATCCATAATGAGAAGCAGAATGAAACAATTTAATTTCAGAGAGGTTAAAGTAGTCTGTATTAAAATTGAGTTAAATTCCAAATCCACTGTATGACGACTGGTTTCACACCATGGAGATACATCTTCAGGTCATATAGAACTAATACTTCATGTGCCACGTATTCCAAGGTACAAGTGCGCGAAAAAAAATCACTCCTCGGTAAAACCTAGGACGGAACAAGAATGGGCATCCGATCCGAACCATGCATCACCACTAATACATCTCCAAAACATAGTCAAAAGATGATCCCGGACATCACATGACAACCCACTCATACAAGGATAAAACCATCGTTAAAATGCGCGGGAAAAACAAAGAATTAAACGACACACAATAATCGGGATGAGCTCAGGATATAACTCCAGGGTATGAAACCAGTCGTCATACATACAGTGAAAACACAATAAACAGCTATTGAGGATTTGGACCTCCACTCAGTTTAATAGCGGCTTTTAACCATTGCTGATTTTCGATTGTTTGATTGTCCTTCACAACACGTAGAAGCTTTTAGCTGTGTTTGCAAGACCTATAAAGTTATTTGTAAACAAGACACGGTAACGTTATGGATACGTAAGTATAAATGCAAATATGGATGAAACCAATAGCACCCACAAAATTGTTTTTGTTGAAAAAATTTCATTTCAAGATACATTGGTAATTGAGGAAAAGAGCGTACAGATATATACTGAGAAGTAAAATCGGTGTAAACTATTAATGCTGTAGTGCAATGAACACACAAATGTACACAGTTGTCTAAGCATAAGGGTGAAAGTAACGTTCGCATGATGCGTCACTGGCAAGTAACATAGCTCTATTAAACATGGACTATACGTACAAAGAATTGCTACAATATAGTAGAGATTGTAACTGAAGGAAATGTGCAATGAGATGAAAAAAGATAACAATTACATTGAAGCCACCGTGATATTAAAAAATACCAGAAACGGTTCTTAATATTTATTTATTTATTGTTTCATTTAACCTCACAAGATTAGGGCCATCGGGCCCTATCTTATATCTAACCAGGCATTCTGCTTATTTTACATTCATATGTTTTCGTATGCGTGTTAAACTACATCTAGTACAAAATGTGAAGGCACACTTGGAAAAAATACATACATATAGAGCTTATATTCGTAGATGATAAGTACTGTTATAATCAGACATTATGAAAGAGACAGATTGTAGACAGGAGTGCTAGCAGCAGGTAGTATGAGGGCGACTGATGGTGAAGGGAGGAGAAGAATAGAGACATGGTGAAACATAGTTAAGGAAATATAAAGAAAAAGAAGATTGCGTGGCTAATACAGATAGATGAAGAGGAAGAAGAGAAAGGAGCAAGATAGGAGACCCTAGCTTTGCTATTTTACAGAGGCGAGGATTGGCCTTGTACATTAACTTTGTGGAAAACGTTATGAGGATGATAGTAGGAAATGCTTCAGCTTCTTCTTAAAAGCAGCAGGTGATTGAATATTGCGCAAGGTAAGGGGCAGTTTGTTCCAGAGGCGGACAGCGGTAACTGAGAAGGAGTTTGCAAAAGTTTTTGTTTTGTGAGTGGGCACAGTTAGGATACCAAGGAAGAGTGACCTCGTGTTTCGATTATGAAGGCATGAAAAGTGTTTAATCTCTGAAGCAAGGTATTGGGGTGCTTGCGCGACGAGGAGTCGGTTAAGAAGACATAGAGTGTGGTAGTCACGCAATCTGTCCAGCCGCAGCCACCCTAGCTGGAACTATGAAGCACTAACATGATAATATCGGCGAATGTTGCAGGTGTAACGCACACAGGCATTCATGGTTAGTTCTAACCGTCTTTTGCTTTCACTACTCATGTCTTGTTAAATTGCAACACAATAGTGGAGGTTCGGTAGAACGAGTGCTTGCACGAGCTGGCGTTTCAAGTCCTGTGGAAATATGTTTCGAAACTTTTTGAGAGCATAGAGACAGGTGGACGTCTTCCGGCAAACTGCGACTGTATTCTCCGCCCAGTTGAGATGCTCATCCAAAATTACACCCAAGTTCTTAACTGTTTTCTGATATGGTATTGGAATGCCGTCGAGCAGGATAGGAGGCAGTCATTCGCAGAAATCTGAACTTATTAATTTCTGATGGGCTATTAATATTACTTGTGTCTTTTTTGCATTTAGTTTAAGCCCCAGGTTTTTCGCGCATGTCACTACTGAAGACAGATCATCTTTCATCTGGGCGACTGCAGTGTTTACATCTTCAGGTCTGACGCTCAGGTAGAGCTGGAGGTCGTCGGCATAGAAATGATATTTACAGGAGGACAGAACCGACGAAATATCGCGGACATATAAAGAAAACAAAAGTGGTCCTAAGACTGATACTTGTGGCACTCCTGAGGAGACATGTTTCCAGGAAGGTAGTGTATGATTATCACGGACGGCTACGCATGCACTGAAACATACTTTCATTCCGCCGACAAGATTAATAAGGCAATCTTGAGGTAAGCGTTCCATTCCACCACCAGCACGCTTAATAACTGCTGGATGATCTTTGGTCCAACACGTCTTCCCAGGGCATCCTACATGTGCTCGAAGGAACGTATGTCGGGCGAACGTATAGACCAGTCCATTCGTCGAACATCCTCTGTCATCCCAAGAGTTCCTTCACTTGCGGTGTTCGACGTAGTCGCACATTGTCATCCATGAAAATGAAGTCAGGGCCGAAGGCACGCCTGAAAAGAAGCACATGGGGAAGGAGTGACATGTTGCAATAACATAGACTAGTGAGTGCAACGTGTTCAACGATTTGAAGGTCAGTACGCCCTTTCAACATTACGTTTCCCCACACCATTACACCTAGACCACCAAAACGAGCA
This sequence comes from Schistocerca nitens, assembly GCF_023898315.1. Lineage (NCBI taxonomy): Eukaryota > Metazoa > Arthropoda > Insecta > Orthoptera > Acrididae > Schistocerca > Schistocerca nitens. The sequence continues at coordinate 360,600,188 of NC_064619.1, read as the reverse complement.
TGTTCAACAATCTTCCTAAGTGCATTATGTGTGACAACCTCTCACCATGTTAAAATATGTCCCACATTGTCGAACATGATCGGTTTGGTAATACTAGTGTTACGATGTGAGAAGGCATAATGTTGCATGACCGTACTGACTTCGAAATCTTTGAACGCGATAATTCAGCAGTGAAAATTGATGTGACGCTGCACTCCTTCCCCACGTGCGTCGTTTCCGGAGTGCAGTAGGCCCTATTTTTATAGGTAACAAAGCGCGGACACATCGAACAGCGCACGTGAAGGAGCTCTTGGAACGAGAGGATATTCGGCGAATGGACTGGTCTGTCCGTTCCCCAGAGTCGAGCATTTGTGGGACTCGATGGTAAGGCGTATCGCCCCAACTACCGCCGAGCAGTTATCAAACGTGCTGGTGGAGGAATGCAAAGTCCTACCTAAAGAGCGCTTTATTAACCTTGTGGCCAGCATAGGAGCATGTTTCAGAGCACACACTGCCGCTCGTGGTGATCACACAGCCTAGTAACAACCATGGAGGCCTTTTCTAATGTCCAGGCTACCATCATGAGTGGTGGTGACTTCGGTGTAATTATTGTCTTTCAATATGTCATTTCTGTTCGTATCGTTGCGTATTAACTTTCTTTTACTTTCTGTACCATGCTGTACCAGTTCTTTCTACGTGTGGTCCAAGTTTCTTCGAGCTATGTTAGTTGGCAGTGGCACATCACGTGGAAGTCACTTGCGTCCTTAAATTGTTCGCACCAGTGTACTAGGAGTAAGAATGTCATCACCCTGATGTTCCGTTAGTGCCATGTGATCAGTCTTTAACGATATGTTCCTTGTAAAGTCACGGTACTCCTACATACATCCAATAATTTATCCACAGACATGTTTTGTATTTTGGGTACCAAATGCACAAAATTCGAACATTCTTAAAAATAGCAGAAAAGGGCATTGGAATAACTAACGGGCTAGTCACACTCATTGTAAATATTGGTTTATAGAGTCACGAATTCTAGCTGCAAACATGCTGGGTAACTGAACAGATAACTAAATTGATAGGTAACTGAAGCCAGAATACGAGTACTTAAAACGACATTTGAATCGTAACTGAAGACAGTATAAAGTCGTAGATTGGTTAAACTTCACAGAATTGGATACATAAATAGTTCCACTGAAATTTCACTGAATGGGCTTTACAAGTAGTCCCACTGATTTAATCCCGTTGGTGTACCATTTTCACTGCATTGAACAGCTTTTAATGCCTACTTCTCTGGGGTTTTTAATTAGGCATGAGGCTACAAATGGATGCAGGATACAGCATCAGCACGGAATGGATACCGCAGTGAGTGATTTTGCAGTCTCAGACTGACGGAAAATGCCAGACAAGCTACTATTAACAGCTGTCCACTGTAGTGGACGCTATGTGCCAGAGGATAAAATATCTGTGTCGTTCTATGCCTTACACTGCAAGATGTCTGAAAAATTGAACATCCAAGTTCACTGTCATTTTGTTTTCATTTCCTTGACAGCGCCATCTCCAACAAAGGCTTAATAAATTTTTGAGACAGAGAGATGCGAAATTACTGGAAATGTAGGGGAGGCAGTCTGACCACATTGTCTTGAGAGGCAGCGTACAGGATAATTCTGTAACGTGTGAGACTTGTAGGATGCCTAGGAACTAGCCTAACATTAGTTTAGACATTATCAGCCAACTTGTTTGGAAGGATACGTAATCAAATGAGTGTTGCATACGTCCTATTAATCCATATCAAATTGAATGTGTAATTAGTTATATGAATCTAAGTACGAATTATCAAACTTTTAATTACGTTTTGTCTGTTTAAGAAACTGTCAAAACATAGTATATTCGTTGTAATTTATGGATACGTAATCAGCTGACACTTTTACATTTCCACGTGCATTAGCTGCTCTCCCACTTATCTATGCCTTCTTTTGTTGAGTTACGTTTCTGGTAATCAATAACATTATCTAGCAACGGATACCGTTTCTTTCCGCTTCCTCTGTCAAATATACGCTGCCACATTTAATCGTAAACGTTTCAATGAAGTCACGCTCACATGTCAAAATATAAGTTATTTCTGAAACAGCTGCTGAGATGAGTTTCTCGAAGTACGTATCGTCTACACATTCGTGTTGAGGGTGCAGTTATTCTGCAGGCCTCTCCAAATACTGGTGGCGGTAGCAGAAAAGATGTAGCTGAATTAAACCGCATCTCACAGTTAGGTGCTCTGAACATAGAATTTCAGTCTTATGATGTTAATTTATAGTCAGTGCTTGCACGATTTCGATTCCTATGTAATTATCAGGTCCCTTATCCGTCTATTTATTGTTCCTCTTTCTTATGTTATTTTATTTCTATTTATTCATTTACGTTTTTCTTTCATTAAACCTCCCATAGCTTATTGCATAGCGTTTTTTATTTAAGTATTCCCACATTTGGCATTTAGTATTTGAGGATACATTCACAATTCATGTATTTATTAAATTCGGTCTTGATCAGAGTTCAGTTCCGTACTTGACGAAAAACCGGGACTGCCGACCGCCTTTCCTATCCTCATTAAATGCAAGTGTACATTCTTATGTATGTACGACATGTTTTCCTTGCACTGAGAAGACAAATCATATATCTTTATCAAACGATCTCTCAACGAATAACCGTAATGCCAAAAAAGTGACATTGCTTTATTTGGTAAAAATTAAAAGACCTCCCAGTTTATTTTACAAGGATTTATCTTCAACTGAAAGTGTTTATGATGATGCGATTCAACGTAATTCAAATACGTTATTTACTGAACGGATAAAATTCAGTAAGTACACAACACAATTAGATAGAAGCTGGATATACAGGGTGTTTCAAAAATGACAGGTATATTTGAAACGGCAATAAAAACTAAACGAGCAGCGATAGAAATACACCGTTTGTTGCAATATGCTTGGGACAACAGTACATTTTCAGGTGGACAAACTTTCGAAATTACAGTAGTTACAATTTTCAACAACAGATGGCGCTGCAAGTGATGTGAAAGATACAGAAGACAACGCAGTCTGTGGGTGCGCCATTCTGTACGTCGTCTTTCTGCTGTAAGCGTGTGCTGTTCACAACGTGCAAGTGTGCTGTAGACAACATGGTTTATTCCTTAGAACAGAGGATTTTTCTGGTGTTGGAATTCCACCGCCTACAACACAGTGTTGTTGCAACAAGACGAAGTTTTCAACGGAGGTTTAATGTAACCAAAGGAACGAAAAGCGATACAATAAAGGATCTGTTTGAAAAATTTCAACGGACTGGGAACGTGAGGGGTGAACGTGCTGGAAAGGTAGGGCGACCGTGTACAGCAACCACAGAGGGCAACGCGCAGCTAGTGCAGCAGGTGATCCAACAGCGGCCTCGGGTTTCCGTTCGCCGTGTTGCAGCTGCGGTCCAAATGACGCCAACGTCCACGTATCGTCTCATGCGCCAGAGTTTACACCTCTATCCATACAAAATTCAAACGCGGCAACCCCTCAGCGCCGCTACCATTGCTGCACGAGAGACATTCGCTAACGATATAGTGCACAGGATTGATGACGGCGATATGCATGTGGGCAGCATTTGGTTTACTGACGAAGCTTATTTTTACCTGGACGGCTTCGTCAACAAACAGAACTGGCGCATATGGGGAACCGAAAAGCCCCATGTTGCAGTCACATCGTCCCTGCATCCTCAAAAAGTACTGGTCTGGGCCGCCATTTCTTCCAAAGGAATCATTGGTCAATTTTTCAGATCCGAAACGATTACTGCATCACGCTATCTGGACATTCTTCGTGAATTTGTGGCGGTACAAACTGCCTTAGACGACACTGCGAACACCTCGTGGTTTATGCAAGATGGTGCCCGGCCACATCGCACGGCCGACGTCTTTAATTTCCTGAATGAATATTTCGATGATCGTGTGATTGCTTTGGGCTATCCGAAACATATGTGGATTGGCCTCCCTATTCGCCAGACATGAACCCCTGTGACTTCTTTCTGTGGGGACACGTGAAAGACCAGGTGTACCGCCGGAATCCAGAAACAATTGAACAGCTGAAGCAGTACATCTCATCTGCATGTGAAGCCATTCCGCCAGACACGTTGTCAAAGGTTTCGGGTAATTTCATTCAGAGACTACGCCATATTATTGCTACACATGGTGGATATGTGGAAAATATCGTACTATGGAGTTTCCCAGACCGCAGCGCCATCTGTTGTTGAAAATTGTAACTACTGTAATTTCGAAAGTTTGTCTGCCTGAAACCGTACTGTTGTCCCAAGCATATTGCAACAAACGGTGTATTTCTATCGCTGCTCGTTTAGTTTTTATTGCCGTTTCAAATATACCGGTCATTTTTGAAACACCCTGTATGTAAAGTGTTTTGCTTCTCCGTCATATACAGTTGACTTATGAATGATGAACGTTGATTTGATATTTTTTTAACATGATTCAGCTATCTCACACTGCAAATGAAAACGAAGGAGACGAAAAACCGAGAACAAATAAGCAGAGAAATACTAAAACTGTATATCATGCAAGCGTTCTGTTAGGCAGCTTTGTTACCTTGATTCTATATGAACATCGAACAGAGACTTAACTGGATATTGCTGCGGCTGTTATCGCTGCCTATGATGGCTGTAGCAGATATTGATGGTGATACACCAACAGTCACTGATATCTTGAATGGAGATATCGTTCAAAAGCGGTGGTTTTTTTGAATGACTCTTCTATAGAATCCGATGGACTGACTTGTACTAAATCCCTCATTCATAGTTTCACAACGTCTGTGCGTTTTGTGCGGATATCACAGACTTGGTGAGACAGTGAAAGATGACAACAGTTCTTGCGCTCGAAATTTGATATGTTTGTGAGCCTGTCACCTACGGACGTTTCTCGGGTGATTTGGAGTAATGATTTCGAATCATACACTTAGAGTAACAATTAAGAAGGAATTTTTGCTAGAAGTGTTTATGAGATAAAATAGCTGCGAAACTTGACACAAATGGAGAACTGGGTTACATGGAATCAACATATATAAATTTCTAAATTTAGTTAAGTGATACTATGCGTCATTGTAATGACAAAAAAAGGAATTGGATGAGTAATTGGAAACAAAATGGAAATACTGTCAGTGGTATGCCTCCCTATTATGCGTACCCTAACTGCAGAAAATGAGAGGAGGTAAAGAGCTTGATAGCAGTAGTACTCAGTATCTGTGTGCGCTGTAAAGAAATAACAAGTGAAGTACTGTACGTTGTGGAACCTTTGCATCCAAAGTAACAAACTTTAATATACTCAACACAATTACGTGCTTAGAGAGGAATTGTCATCACTTCTAGAACTGTCTTGTTTTGGTAGTACGTATGTTACATAATGCAATAATGTTTAGTTCCTCTAGGCTGTCCATTTAAAGCAAATTCACCAAACGCACCGTCTACTAGGTCACCATGGCATCATTACATGATTTACGATTCACAGACAACCTCCTATCATAAACCTGTTACTGGTTTTATGTGTATTTCATAAAAAAGACAACATCATGTCCCATCTTCAAGAATTCGAGAATTACACAACTTATTGTAAGGATGTAGGTGAACAGTTTATCGAAAGAATATCCAGCTTCCTTATTCAAGAAATTTTTTAACATTTCGGGGCAGTACTTACACAGGAAAAAATGATTAACGGAAGTCAATTCTATTTTCTTATTATTTACTGTTTTTAGCAAGATCAGCTCATCATTTAGAGAATTTATTCATCGTTTGTTGCTAGAGACGTTGTAGAAGACTGTTACTCATAAGCGTCTTGTCGTCATCTGAGCTGTTTACGTCACTGTCTCCGTCGACATCATAAACAAGGGGTGTGAGCGATGGAGGCTCTGTAGCGTAGATGCTGAAGGCGGAAACGAGAAAATGCATGTCGTCGCCTGGCTCACTCTCCCCTCTCCTCCAGACACACGCACACACACACACACACACACACACACACACACACACGCGCGCAATCGATTTTTTTTCTTTCGTAAACTATATCATCTGTAGTCTCCTCACGTCAAAACTGGAAGGGAAGTACTTCTTTCCTGTTTCAGAAGACGTAGCCATTACTTATCATGACGATGTCAACGTTACAGAATTTTTCGCAGTTAAAGGACCTATGCCCGCCTTTTTATTAGCACTGCAGACAGAAAAAGTCTACAAGTTCCCTATCTGGCCATAGAAATGAATCGTCACGTATCTGCCGGGATCAAACCTCGTAGCTGCCTCTATAAGCTCGTAGACTCAATAAATACTATTTGAAATATATTAATTAAGATCATGAAAATGGGATTAATAAGAACGGAAATTTTATCTGAAACAGAAAGACAGTGTTCGAAATGAGTCTGATGCTCTGTTTATAAATATGGTCGCATAAAGAGTCATACAGCAGATGAAGAATAACTTTATTGATCACAAGGTATGCATCACGCATTTCGGAATTACTTACATCTTCTGAAATCCAAGTGCAAAGTATCACAAAGAGAAGAACGTTACCGGTTGTGTAAGTAAGAAGAGATGACACACGACGCTATCATCTCATGTTATGTACATAACAGGAGAAGCTCTATCCTTGTGATAACTTTGGACTTGGTTTTGTGAAGATGGAAATAATTCCTAAGCGTGTCATGCATACTTTGTGGTCAATAAAGTCATTCTCCACATCCTGTATGACTTTTTATGCGACTCGGACATCTTAACTACAGACCAACGCTTATTCACTAGAATGGTCGCTAGCCTCCTACGTGACTTTCTTACCACGCCTTTATTTGTTGCTCTGTTTATAATTTCAAATGGTCATACAATATCATGATGAAGAACTGTCGCTCTGTTTATAATTTCAATTGGTCATGTAATATCATTAAGTGGATCGAAACATAGCAATTTGGAGCCTTCTGCATGACAAAAAATACTGAAAAAACGTAATAAAATAAGTCATTCAAGTCTGTTATGTTTCTGAGGTCTTCGTTCGGAGGACTAGTTTAGGACATCTAGAATAGTTTATGCGGTGCTGTGAAAGCATGGCAGATATCTGGAACTCCTGTCTCATTCTGCGAGGGTGAGTCAAATGAAAATCTTAATGTGTAATAATAAATCGAAATTTCGCGCCGTTATCCTGTGAGTTGGTAGGCGTGCTACAAACAGCGTGCAGAATGGCCTGTAGGTGGCAGCATAGTGCAGATGCACACATATCGTCGCAGTATCAGTATAAAGTTGGTCGTCCCACTTGCGACTTGCACCAGGGAAGAACAGCGTTCTATTATTCGGTTATTGCGTCGTGAAGGTGTAAACCTATTGAAATTCATCGACTAATGAAAGTTTAGTACGGTGATGCATGTCTGTCACAGCTGCAAGTCTACGAATGGTGTGACTTTAGTGGAAGATGCTTCTCGTCCATGTCAGGCACAACGAGTTGTGACTCCACAGAACATTGCAGCATAGTGGAGGAAAACCGCCGAGTGACACTGAATGACATTGCAGCATGTTTACAGATTAGTCATGGGTCAGCACACCACATTGTGCATGATGTGCTCCAGTTTCACAAAATGTCTGCAAGATGAGTGCCACGGCAGCTGACTCCTGAAATGAGAGAACGACGTGTTGATGCTCGTGAAGAACTTCTTAGGCGCTTTGAACGAGAAGGTGATGGCTTCCTTGCAAGAATCGTTACTGGGAACGAAACCTGGGTTCATTTCCACCAACCGGAAACGACGAGAGCGAGCAAGGAATGGCGCCATTCCTCATCACCAAATCCAAAGAAGTTTCGAACAGAACCATCAGCAGGGAAGATTATGCTGACTCTCTTTTGGGACGAAAAAGGCGTCATTTTGGAGCATTATATGCCTAGAGGAACCACTGTCACCAGTGCGTCATACACAGATCTCCTAAAAAATCATCTGCGGCCTGCAATCAAATCAAAGCGACGTGGATTGCTGTCAGCAGGTGTCCTTTTGCAACATGACAATACAATACTGCCGGCACAACAGTTGCAACAATCAAAGACCTGCATTTTGAGTGTCTTCCTCATCCACCATACTCACCAGACCTTGGACCAATCAAAGACGCAATGGGAGGAAAGAAGTTCCGTTCTGATGAAGAGGTACGCCACGCGGAGCATGAGTGGTTGCGCAGACTACCAAAAGAATTTTTTTTCTAAAGGAGTTTATGCACTTTGTAAGCTGGAGGACTTGCATTGAGCGTGGGGGAGATTATGTTGAAAAGTGATACAGCTTTGTACCATTTTTGCACGATAAATAATATTTTTAAAAATATTTAAGATTTTCATTTGACTCATCTCCATAGCTTGTTGTATAGGCGACTCCTTAAACTATTGTTAACGATTTTAGCACTGCAGTTATAGCAAAATATTCACATCCCGTGTGCAAAATGTGGAAATCTGCGCTCTGATTTATATTTTTCCAATTTCTCCTAAATTGGTAGAATGTTAGTTCCTAGAACGCAGAAAGCTGCCACACTGGATTTCTTCTACAGTCTTGTCCACTCGAACAAGCCTTCTATCTCTAAGAACGTCGAACACAACTGTACATTAAGAACTGTCTTTCCTTCTTTACTGAGACCGACAAATGGATGGTTTTATCCATAGCTTCCTCATTTATATATGAACCACAAAAAATGGTTCAAATGGCTCTGAGTACTATGGGACTTAACATCTATGGTCATCAGTCCCCTAGAACTTAGAACTACTTAAACCTAACTAACCTAAGGACATCACAGAACACCCAGTCATCACGAGGCAGAGAAAGTCCCTGACCCTGCCGGGAATCGAACCCGGGAACCCGGGCGCGGGAAGCGAGAACGCTACCGCACGACCACGAGCTGCGGACTATGAACCACACTTTGTTGCGTCTGAGAACATGGTAATGGTTAGCTAATGCTATCGCTCTTGGTGACAATGCTAACAATTTGTTAGCCTGCCGCGGTGGCCGAGCGGTTCTAGGCGCTTGAGTCCGAAACCGCGCGACTGCTACGGTCGCAGGTTCGAATCCTGCCTCGGGCATGGACGTGTGTGATGGATGTCCTTCGGTTTAAGTAGTTCTAAGTTCTAGCGGACTGATGACCTTAGATGTTAGGTCCCATAGTGCTCAGAGCCATTTGAACCGATTTTTAACAATTTGTTGGTGGTGCTCAGGAGTGACAGCTAGGAAAAATTATTCTCGGATATCTGGAAAATAGAAAAGTTTTTGGTCGATATGTGACGATAGATTTAAATTACCTCGCAAAATTGCAAAAATGCCTGTTGGGTTAGGTGTTCTTTTTTCTATAGGTCTTTTAAAAATAAGAGGCTGCCAAAGAAGAAACAGCGGAGAAGAAGGTAATTAAAAAGAAACGTAGAAAATCATTTTTGTGTACTGTTTCATGAATTTGCGGTGGCGGTACTACCTTGTCTTGGTCACGGGCTTACCCGGGGCCTCAGTGGGCTTTGAGAGCTCTTCAGGAAATTCCCTAGCAACTGGACCTGGAGTAGCACTTCAGATCTCGTGGAACTTAGCAAGGTAAGCAGAGCGGAGGGCCACTCGAGTTCCACTGTGCCGTGACATTCTAGCCGCTTCGCCGGGTACGGGAACACTACTGGTCACGAACCACCGCCATTTCTGCTCTTTGCGAATATAACTTTCCTATAATTTGCTCGTCCTTTCCTTCTCCTGCAAGGTCTTATCAGCGAAAGTACCTATTTCCTTATCTTACTTGTTGCGCTTGTTATTTTAAACGTGACACTATCATAGTTGCACAATTTATTTTCGACGTCAGCGTGTATGATTTTATTTTTAGAAGAAAGCATTTTTGCCCATAGTATTACAAACACACATAATACGCCGTATATTTCATTCGTTAACGCAACTCCAGTAACTTTCTTGTTTTATTTTACCTTGATTTCTGCTTTCATAGGCTTATGCTTTACAGTAATCAGACATTCTACTGCGGACAATGATAGAAAGAGGCATTCACTGCGAATCCTACCGAACGAAGTAGCGCCTGGCTTTCGGTATGACGACGGCCTAAATTCCCATCCGACCACCCACATTTAGGTTTACCCCTTTTCCCCTAAATCTATCAAGACAAGTGCAGGGACACGTCCTGTGAAAAGGACACGGGTGACTTCTTTCCTCTTCATTCCTGAATACGAGCTTTTGCTCGGTTTTTAAGGATCTCGTCATTGGCGGTATGTCAAATCCTAATCTTCCTATTTCATTCGACCAATAATTAATTTTGTGGAGGTTCCCACATCCAATGAAAGTGCGTAACATGCTACGGGGAATCTCCACCTAAACTCTTACCTTACCTTAGTAACCGTACAGAAACATTGTTTTGTACTTTTGAACAAGATTTAGACCCCTTATACCATGCCATTCAACCCCTCGTCTACAAGTATAGTATGATAATTATCCAACAGAGATCTAAAATACACATAGAGAGAAAGAAGAGTAATGGAATTGGCACATTTCATCTGACATTGTAACATGCAAATAAAACACGAAAAATGCTGCACTAATATATCTTCTTCTCCTAGTGCCTATTCTTTCCGAATATTGGTGACCATCATGGCTACAACACTCTTGCTTGTCCGAACAAGTTCCTCGCTGGTGTGTGAATTCCGTGTGTTAAAATGTTTTTCTTCTTCCTCACCCTTTTTTAGCGGGTGTCTCTGTTTGAAGATGTTCTGCCGCTGTTTGTACCTGTTTCCCTTCCTTATTACATGGCCAATATGTTGCATTATTTTGCATTTTATTGCACCTTTTTATCTTTCCTTATTTTGCGGATAATATCGTTGTTAGTAATTTATCTGGGCATGATATTGTTAGCACTCTCCTTTACAATCGTACATCAAATGCCTCAAGTCATTTGCCTGACGAATCTGTCAAAGGTCATGACTCAGCTCAATAGAATAGGACGAAGAATATGTAGAAACGTAGGTATCTTAATTTTGTTTCGACTATAAGACGATGACTCGATACCACATTAGTCATTTTACGAACCGTGGTTTTGGCTTTCTCAATACTGATTTTAATTTCTTGCGAGTTATCCGCTTGGTTGCTGCTGTTAGTATCCAGCCATGTTTAGATAGTTTCCTATGTCTTTCTTTCTGATAACCATTATTTTTGTTTTACATGATTTCTAGACTGTTTGGTTCTTTAGTTGATGCAGTATACAATATTTTGAATACTATTTAAGTTGTCAGCAAATATTTCAGGTTCGTTAAAGTAGCGGATGTTGTCCATCTTCTCTCCATGCAAGATAATACATTTTTCGATATTTTCAAGGGCTTCTCTAAAGATATGTTGCAAACAATTTTTAAATATCACTGACGACATAATACAGCTCTGTCTCACTCATCGACGTATCTTTAATGTGTGATTTCTCACTGTTTCCTCTTACATTAGCTTTTTGATTTCAATATAGATTAATAATGATTCGGAGAATTCGGAGATGATTATTATCCATCTCACTACATTTTAGCACCTTGATAATTTTAGCACCTGCAATATTGCACTTTCTCAAAAGCATTTGGTAATCAGTAAGAAAGGGATAGACATAACAGTCGTGCCTCCACACTTCTGAAAAATACAGAACACAACCACTAGAGTAAAGTCAATATTTCTGAAACCAAACATGTGTCATTTGTGCTTCTGACACTTTGCACATTCCTTGGCAAATAAATTGTGGAAATATTTTCAGTAGACGGTTCATTAGGCTTATTGTTCTGTAGTAACTAGATTGATTTAGCTCTTCAATTTTTCTTGCAGGATTACAAAATCTGATTAAAGCAATTGTTGAGGAATGATAGGCGCTTTATACATTTTAATGAATAGTTTTGGTAACAGTTTTACTTGTTCTTCATCAAACAAAGAAAGGAATTCAGAATGCATCCCATCTGGTCCTGCTATTTTCCCTCTATCATATGTGAAATATAGTGGAAATTGGTAAATAGGCTTCACATTTTTTACCAGTTTCTTCTTTAGAAAGGTAATTAACACCTCATAGTCACAAGGATATAATCGAAACATTAGTGTTATAAAACGCTGTTGTTATTAACTCAGTTTTAAATAGATGAAAATTTCCTTCCATTTCTCTCAATTATTATCAGTATCAAGTTATAAGCACTGTTCTGTAGGGACAAAAAATTATTGAAGACAAGTAAAAATAGCGATCCAACTCATTATGACTGTTTATGTAACTGAAAAAAAAAATGTTTCAGTTTAAATTTGCACTGCAGCCTCTCACTGCCTTTTTTAAACAAATTAAGTCTTACAACTGAAATTAATTCTATATTACGCCACTACTCAGGTAATTCCTGCAAAGTGCATAGGACAGGTTGCCCAGAGCTTTAATACTTCAGACAGGAACGCCGCTGTAACATCACAATCGTAACTGATGTGGTCAGAGAAAATTAAAATTTGCTAAAACCTTACCAAAGACCAAGTCAAGGTATGTAACATCTCGGTCTGCGGTTATGAAACTGCGGAAGCGTGCAAGTGCATGTACCAACAATGAAGTCTTCACTGGTGTATGACGTAACTGGGACCTCTCTGCCGGCCTGAGTGGCCGAGCGGTTCTAGGCGCTACAGTCTGGAACCGCGCGACCGCTACGATGTATGTGATGTCCTTAGGTTAGTTCGGTTTAAATAGTTCTAAGTTCTAGGGGACTGATGACCTCAGAAGTAAAGTGCAATAGTGCTCAGAGCCATTTGAATCATTTTTTTGGGACCTCTCTCCAGCACCCTACAACTACTGCCGCTCTCTCCTTCATACAGGCGTTTTCTGGAGCTAAAACATTATTTGGCGAAAATAGCAGAATTATTCGTAGTATATATCTGGTAATAAGTACTTCTTACGAAAGAATTTTTACAGAAGACAAGGACAACATGTCAGAATATTTATTTTTATTAATTTTATGTTTTTTTTTGTTGTGAGTACGATGCTCGTGACTCAAAGAAACTATTTTTTGTTTCACCTGCTAAACAACAGGTCAGAGACACATCTTCCATGCATTTCATCAATATCGAAATTATAAAAAATAAGAAGAGAGTGTATCGGTTGTCTGAGGGTACCATTAAGAATCAAAACGTTCTCGGTCCTGGGTTCGAACACCGGTACCCCTTAAACGATGGTTAAAAATCATCAGCTTTGGCGGCCGAAGACTTCTGGCAAAAGAAGTCACCCTTATTCTGCCTAAAGCTGTATAAAGCAGAAAGTATAATAAGCGGCCTGAGCAATGCAAGTAATGCCTTTGCACAAAAAGGGGCTTATATATTGTACAGACTGACAGCAGGCAATATTTAAAACTCTTTTACTGTCCTTTCGCTAAAACTTCTCGACCTCCATGAAGACAAGTGACTTAGAATGCCCTATAATGGCTTAGAGTATGTATAACTTGTACCGACCGTTCCCTAGCGATCCCTACAAACGACCGCGACACGGAAAAGCTCGCCGCAGCAGAAGCAGAGACAAATGGGAGACATGTTTCGGAAAGGCAGTCATTATTTTTCCCCCTTCAACACTACACTACTGACATAGAGAGTGAGGTCGACCAGTCGACTGCACTCTCTCTGCTGAAGGAATATGATACTGAAGCACCAAAAAACTGGTATAGGCATGGGTATTCAAGTACAGAGAAATGTAAACAGGCAGAATACGGCGCTGCGGTCGGCAACAGCTATTGAAGACAACAAGTTTCTGGCGCAGTTGTCAGACGGCTACTGCAGATAGAATAGCAGTTCTTCAAGCTTTAAGTGTGTTTGAACGTGGTGTTGTAGTCTGCACACGAGCGATGGGACACAGCATCTCCGAGGTAGCGATGAAGTGGGGTTTTCCCCGTACAACCATTTCACGACTGTAGCGTGAATATCAGCAATCTGGTGAAACATCAAATCTCCGAAATCGCTGAGCCGGAAAAAGATCCTGCAAGAATGGGACCAACGACGACTAAAGAGAATCGTTCAACGTGACAAAAGTGCGACCCTTCCGCAAATTGCTGCAGAATTTAATGCTGGGCCATTAACAAGTGTCAGCGTGCGAACCATTCAACAAAACATCATCGATATGGGCTTTCGGAGCCGAAGGACCACTCGTGTAACCTTGATGACTGCACGACACAAAACTGCCTATACCCATCAACACCGACTGTTGATGACTGGAAACATGTTGCCTAGTCTGACAAGTCTCGTTTCAAATTGTATCGAGCGGATGGACGTGTACGGGTATAGAAACAACCTTCTGAATCCATGGATCCCGCATGTCAGCAGGGGACTGTTCAACCTAGTGGAGGCTCTGTAATGATGTGGGGCGTGTGCAGTTGGAGTGATATGGGACACGTGATACCTCTAGATACGACTGTGACAGGTGACACATACGTAAGCATCCTGTCTGATCACCTGCATCCATTCATGTCTATTACGCATTCCGACGGACTTGGGCAATTCCAGCAGAACAATGCGACACCCCACACGTCCAGAATTCCTACAGAGTGGCTCCAGGAACACTCTTCTGATTTTAAACAATTCCGATGGCCACCAAACTCCCCAGAAATGAACATTCTTGAGCATGTTTGGGACCCTTCCAACTTGTTGTTCAGAAGAGATCGCCACTCCCCTCATATTCTTACGGATTTAGGGACAGTCCTGCAGGATTCATAGTGTCAGTTCCCTCTAGCTGCTCGCGGAAGCCCTACACGATATAAGCCGGGTGTAGCAGTTTATTTGGCTCTTTAGTGTATCTAATCGTGAAAGATTATTTACCGTTCTAGGTAATGATCTGCCTATGCTATCTCAAACATTTTGGATTTCTGTGCTTGAAAAAAATTATCTAACAGACATTAAGCTCGTAGGACGAAAATCAATGCTCAGCATAACTCAGCCTGCAAATTCACTAATTGATCAAAGGTATTCGGACACCCTTTGGCAATGTGGAACCGACCATTACATGTCACAAGAGACGAAGGCGCGAGTACGAATGGAGTCTGGGAGCCCCGTGTCGTCTGTAGAAAAAGCAGTAACAGGAGAATGTGTCTGTCAGCAGAGCTAAGTGATTTCTAACGCGAAATTGTCATTGTACGTCACCTGAGTACAAATTTGCAAGGGGCGATTCAACCCTTCTAAAGGCGATCAGGTCAACTGTTGGCCATCTGATTGTGAAATGGAAATACGAATTATAACCGCAGTTAAACAAGGACTAACCAGACCTCGTCTACTGAGGGATAGGAACCGTTGAGCATTCCGTAGCGTGGTTGTATAGAATCGCATGAAAGCAGCAGACAGAATCGCTCGTGAGTTACAAAGTCATACCGTCAGTGTAGCTAGCACGTTGATTGTCCATAAGGATCTGAAAAGACTGGATTACAACATTTGGTAGAAGTGGTGTAAAGAACGACGACATAGGACAAACGACGTCATGAAAGAATAATTTGCAATGGTGAATCAGGCTTTACGCTGTGGAAATCCGGTGGAAGGGTATAGGTTTGGAGACTGCCTAGAGAACATAACCTACCATCATGGTTAGTGTCAACACTGAAGTAAGGAGGAAGTAATTTTTCGGTTTAAGGGTATCTTTCGTATTTAGTGTGTGTTCCCCTAACTGGCCTAGAAAACACTAAATGTGGAATAGTATGAACACATGTTACAGCACTGTGTACTGCGTACAGTAGAGAAGCAGTTCGGATACGATGATTGTATCAGCATGACAATGCACCCTGCCACAAAGTACCATCTGTGAGACAATTATTTGTGGACAATGGAGAAATGTTACTATTTTTCCTTCCAGTTGATGTTGCTCGAAACAACCGAAGCAGCTCGAAAAAATATAATTTATGCAGCTGATTATCAAATAAAAATGCTTTTCTATCAATGAAACATCTCTGGGGTGGGTTCAGTCCAGGCCCCAGCGTACAACATCACTACCTTCTATGATATTTACTCTACAGGAAGGGAATACAATTCCTCCACAGACATACAGACATCCGGCAGAGGTCAGGTAGCCATAAAAGAGAAGGGTGGAGACACCCCATATAAGTGTCCAATAATAGATGGGAAGACTTTCCTATTGTGTGAGCTCTCTTACTGGATGGGAAATTAATCAAAGGGGAACTTTATACCTGGCCGTTGTGTCCAGTGCTGGCTCACATGCGATCTCCTCGCTCGCTTATATGCCCTTCCATAAGATTTTAATGCACTACGTGGCATGAATAGGCCAATGAAATGATTGCACTATGTGATCAACAGTAGCCTAACACCCTAAAAACTTACGTTTTTCGTATCAGGTGCATTTTGCTGCACCTACTGTTAGGTACTGCATATCAGCGACCTCAGTAGTCATTAGAAATCGTGAGAGAGCAGAATGGGGCGCTCCGCGGACTTCGAACGTGGTCAGGTGACTGGGTGTCGTGTCATGAGTCTGTACGCTAAACACTCCTAAACATCCCTAGGTCCACTGTTTCCGATGTGATAGTGAAGAGGAAACGTGAAGGGAGAGGTACAGCACAAAAGCGTGCAGGCCGACCTCATCTGTAGACTGACAGAGACCGCCGAAAGTTGAAGAGGATGTAACTATCAGACATCTATCCAGACCATCACACAGGAATTCCAAACTGCATCAGGATCCACTGCAAGGTCTATGACAGTTAGGCGGGAGGTAGGGAACTTTGATTTCATGGTCGAACGGCTGCTCATAAGCCATACATCACGCCGGTAAATGCCACACGACGCCTCGCTTGGTGTAAGAAACGTAAACATTGAACGATTAAACAGTGGAAAAACTTTGTGTCGAGTGACGAATCACGGCACACAATGTGGTGATCCGATGGCAGGGTGTGGATATGGCGAATGCCCGGTGAACGTCATCTGCCAACGTGTGTAGTGCCAACAGTAAAATTCAGAGGCGGTATTGTTAAGGTGTGATCGTGTTTTCCGTGGGTGGGACTTGCACCCCTTGTTGTTTTGTGTGGCACTATCACATCATAGGCCTACATTGATGTTTTAAGCACCTTCTTGCTTCCCACTGTTAAAGAGCAATTCGGGGATGGCGATTGCATCTTTCAACACGATCGACCGCCTGTTCATAATGCACGGCCTGTGGCGGAGTGTTACACGACAAGAACATCCCTGTAATGGAGTGGCCAGCACAGACTCTTGACCTGAATCCTATAAAACACCTTTGGGGTGTTTTGGAAAGCGGACTTCGTGCCAGGTCTCATCTACCGCCATCGATACCTCTCCTCATAGCAGTAATCCGTGAAGAATAGGCTACCATTCCCCAAGAAACCTTCCAGCACTTGACTGAATGTATGCCTGCGAGAGTGCAGGCTGTCATCAACGCTAAGGGTGGGCCAATACGATACTGAGTTGCAGCATTGCCTATGGAGGGCGCCACGAATTTGTAAGTCATTTTCATCCAGGTGTCCGGATTCTTTTGACCACATAGTGTATATATGTATTTCTTTAGCGCTGCGGATAACGACTTTGGAACCTGATTGAATATTCGACAGACACAGACGCTCAAATGGAAGATAACGTAGTAAGCAGTGCAGATAATAGTTTTCTTATCAATATATGCAGAGCTCACGAACATGATAAGGAGGCTCTGTCGTTATGATCTTCTCATTATTCCACAAACATCCGTTACAAATGAAAAGGAGGTTCTGTCGTACATCTAAGATTAGAAGAGCTGGGTTCTGAGTTAATGGTATGTACTCCAGTTTATCAGGGTATAGAGGATGAGATAAAGAGGACGAGGCGGACGTCATAATCATATTTACACATGTGTCATACATATAGGATGTAATCAACAATTAATCTAATAGGATCTGACTATAGAGGGAACGTACGGTAAGGACTAGAGCATCATGGAGGTACGGAATGACGTTCCCGGCGAATTCGTTATTACTTCATACAAGGGTACATAAAGGTAAATCCCATTTATGGCCAGAAACTTTCCCTACATGTTGGTAACTATTTCCCTTATTAGCTCGTCTTTACTATGCGCCCAGTTTAGTACTATGGGACGCAGGACAAGCACAATAATGTACAATGTGTGGGGTGGACAAAACCTATCATTTACGTAAAGATCTTGTAACCCGTTAAAAGTGGACTTATGCCGGCGTACTGCGTTCATTGAACTCAGAAACAAAGGATCTGTTGAATTAACATTATTAAAATGGATTAACATGAACTTAGAGTACACGTTGTGACTGATGGCCGGAATCTTTTAATTATACAATGGTAAAACCCATAAATTAGGCCAGACGAATGAATAAAATGCAGTTCGCAGGTACTCTCTACAGATTAAATCCTTCATCTTAATACTATTGATTCTTCACAGACCTAACGGTCACTTTTCGCCCAACAAAGCATTCTGCACAAAAATTCTACATTCAGCCATAAATTCCGAACAATCACTATTCACGAATAGTATACATTGTCCAATAATATACAACCGATATGAACTGAAATATGAAGTCGAAATAACTTTACAGAATACTTCGTAAGCGATCTAAGAGTAGCGCAACACAAACACATCCATTTCTGACAACCTCAGCAGGACAAGAAGCCAAAGCTTTGGCTTTAGCCCACCTCTACCCCGCGCGGCTGTCGGGGGGGGGGGGGGGGGGAAGCTTGCACCAAAGCGGAGCGTTCACTTGCCGCTACTGAGCTACGAGGGCTATTCCGAAAGTAAGGTCCGATAGGTCGCGAAATGGAAACCACGGTAAAAATCAAAAATGTTTTATTTGCAACAGTTAGATACACCTTGCAGCTACTTATCTCCATAGTCGCCGACCCGACTTAGACGTGTATCGTAGCGTTGTACCAACTTTCCCATACCCTCGCTATAGAAGGCAGCCGCCAGTGCTCTCCGCCAATTCTCTACGCTGGCCTACGGCTCGTTGTCTTGTGCCGAAATGTTGTCTTCATAACCAGCGGTTCATGTGACCTGAGCTGAAACTCAGAGGGAGACAATTACGGGCTGTATTGTGGGTAATCTCACATTTCCATTTGAAAACGATGCAGGAGCATCTTCATTGCCCCTGCAGAATGCGGCTGAGAATTGTCTTGAAGACGAAACAGCACGACAGTTATGTAATGTTAGCTGCATAGCTTCAGGGGAAATTTCTCACCAGGCCCCCGTACTTGGCGGCAGTCACTATTTTCTAGACATCTTTACGCACTCACTGCGAGCTCAGAAATGAGAAGAGCGACGTGATGCTAACTGGGGTTATACTAGAGACACTACCCAACACATCTGTGCAAAGCTTTATCGGATTTTCATAGTCGTTTCCATTTCGTGACCGATCGGACCTTACTTTCGGAATAGCCCTCGTATGTTTCTGATCCTATCACAAGCAGCTGAAAATCGAAGTTCGTCCTACTACCTAATGACACTAAGTTAGTGACCGACTACCGAGAAGCGAGCTTCAAAAGACTAGTGTTCTCTCAGTTACATAGCCTCCCACACACACATATAGGTAGGAAAGAGGGTTGAGACGAACTGCAGCAAGGGAAAAAAGTGCACGCGCTCACGTCACACATACTTCGTTTTCAGAGGCTGGGAGAATTAAGCTGCCACGAAGAAAGCAGAGAAGAAAGAAAATGAGAGGCAAGCAGCATAAGTTGCATGATTTCGATCAGATGCAACGCCGCCAATAACCTTGAGAAGGGCTACAAGTGGACGACAAAGCGACTTCACTTCAGGAACGCCATATCCAAGTGGAACTACCCATCGATGATTAGCTCCCATAGAGTTTCCTAATTGCATGAATGCTGATCGCACTTCGAGACATTTTGTGTGAGATTAAAATAAGGTTATTTACGGGAACAGTCGAAGTGTGACAGGGACCTTGGTTGTTCGTCAAATCTATATAGTGGCCGCAATGATAATTCAGGAATTCTCCCTGCTGAAGATAGAACGGAAATGCCGTGGAACAGGTATTAATTCCAAAGTGCATTTCAGTCAAAAAAATCAGAATTTGAAAATGATGGCGATGGGTCAAAAATAAATTTTAGAGTAGAAAAATATGTTTTATATCCCCTACAGTAAAACTGCATGCAAGCAATTGATTTCCAGGTAGCATTTAAGTACATTTTACTGTCGGAACGCATGAGAAACGTTCCACACGATGCAGAACTGAAAGGTCATCGTGATCTGATACGTGTATGACGTTGGCAGCTACGCTCACTACAAAGCACAAGCATACAATCTAAGTTCGACAGAAACCTTACCAGTTCATTGGTAACGAGTGTCGTGTAGGCGTCGATGCAGCTGCTGTGGGGCGTCTTTCCTTGTGACTGCTGGAACGGAGTAGCGGTGCAGTGTGGATGAGGTCCCAGGGGGCTAGTCAATAAAGTAGAGCTGGCGGGATCTCACCGATAGCCCCGACTGATGAGCTGTGGGCACATGTGGTGTAAAGCAAGAGCGTGCTAGCGACCGATCAGCGGCTTAATTACGCAGCCAGAGTAAGTTATGGCACTTTGCTTGGCGATAAAGTGACTTACGATTGCAACAGAGTGCCTGCGATTGCACCGACGCCGTACTTGTTGGCAAGGCTGATACCTCTAGTATCTCCTGCAAGAAGTTAGCGTGTCAACAAGCGAGTTATTGCTCGAAGTTTCTAAATACGCAGCGTACTTGGAGGCTATAATTAAACTTCCGCTACTTGGTCCTGTGTAGACGGAAAAGTAATTGTATGGGTATCCAACTTTGTAGGAATAAAGTTCAGACAGTGCGCTGCATTATTTGTGTTGTTCATAGCATTAGTGTCGTTAGTTGCCGTTAGACGCCGGAACTGGTACAGTGACATGGCGTTGGATCATGCATCAGTATGCAATACAGCTGCAGACAGTCAACATGGGTATGGACAAGGTGAGAAGAGCTTTATTCGTAAAGCTGTCTACTCAAAACAACAGCAATACTGCTGCTGCCATTCGCAACATCGACGCGTTACATGAATATGGAGAGGTCCTCTGTCCGCACGAGGGATTAAGATCATAATTAGGCCGTTCTAATTAACAGGCAATTTGCTCTTGGAAGAGCCCGACGGCCGATTGCGCTACGAATTACTGAAGAAGTTACTGTTGCTACGGCTGAAAATGCTGAGACCAATGTGCGATCTTCAAGCACCGCACGAGCCTTGTCCATTGCTCGAAAGGTGCTGCAAAGAATTGTGAAATGGTGTCTCTAGTCCAGTTTCAGGCTGACATGAGTGCAGATGATCGTCACATTTATTAACGTTTAGCAAACTGAAACATAAACAGGGAACACCATGAACAAATGTTAGCCTCTCATGTGGAAATTAAAGGATGTTCCTTCAGTGGTTCATTCGTTATTTCACTTCCCAATGTCCTTACAAATGTTACCACAAAATTTCATTGCCCTACAGCAACTCCTTTTATATAGGGGCCTTCTCAAGTACCGAAGGTTCACTTACATCAGCGTTTGGTTGCGGCGCTCGGCGGGGGAAGTGTCTGCAGAGGAGGAGCGGCTGCGGTGCTGGAGGAAGACTACCCGCTAGTTGCAGGCGTTGTGCCAGAAGCAGAAGTAGCCGCCGGGCTGCCATACAAAAGTACACCACTGGCCATTAAAATTGCTACACCAAGAAGAAATGCAGATGGTAAACGAGTATTCATTGAACAAATATATTATACTAGAACTGACATGTGATTACATTTTCATGTAATTTGGGTGCACGGATCCTGAGAAATCAGCACCCAGAACAACCACCTCTGGACGTAATATCGGCCTTGATACGCCTGGGCAGTGAGTCAAACAGAGCTTGGATGGCGTGTACGGGTACAGCAGCCCATGCAGCTTCAACACGATACCACAGTTCATCAAGAGTAGTGACAAGCGTATAGTGAAGAGCCAGTTGCTCGACCACCATTGACCAGACGTTTTCAATTGGTGAGAGATCCGGAGAATGTGTTGGCCATGGCAGCAGTCGAACATTTTCTGTATCCAGAAAGGCTCGTACAGGACCTGCAACATGCGGTCGTGCATTATACTGCTGAAATGTAGGGTTTCGCAGGGATCGAATGAAGGGTAGAGCCACATATGAAATGTAATGTCCACTGTTCAAAGTGCCGTCAATGCGAACAAGAGGTGACCGAGACGGGTAACCAATGGCATGCCATACCATCACGCCGGGTGATACGCCAGTATGGCGATGACGAATACACGCTTCCAATGTGCGTTCACTGCGTTGTCGCCAAACACGGATGCGACCATCATGATGCTCTAAACAGAACCTGGATTCATCCGAAAAAATGACGTTCTGCCTGCCATTCGTGGACCCAGGTTCATCGTTGAGTACACCATCGCAGGCGCTCCTGTCTGTGAAGCAGCGTGAAGGGTAACGGCAGCCATGGTCTCCGTGCTGATGGTCCATGCTGCTGCAAACGTCGCCGAACTGTTCGTGCAGATGGTTGTTGTCTTGCAAACGTCCCCATCTGTTGACTCAGAGATGGAGACGTGGCTGCACGATCCGTTACAGCTATGCGGGTAAGATGCCTGTCAACTCGACTGCTAATGATACGAGGCCATTGGAATCCAGCACGGCGCTCCGTATTACCCTCCTGAACCCACCGATTCCACATTCTGCTAACAGTCATTGGATCTCAACCAACGCGAGCAGCAGTGTCGCGATGCGATGAACCGCAATCGCGATAGGCTACAATCCAACATTTATCAAAGTCGGAAACGTGATGGTACGCATTTCTCCTCCTTACACGAGAGATCACAACAACGTTTCACCAGGCAACGCCCGTCAACTGGTGTTTGTGTGTGAGAAATAGGTTGGAAACTTTCCTCATGTCAGCACGTTGTAGGTGTCGCCACCGGCGCCAACCTTGTGCGAATGCTCTGAAAAGCTAATCATTTGCATATCACAATATCTCCTTCCTGTCGGTTAAATTTCGCGTTTGTAGCAAGTCATCTTCGTGGTGTAGCAATTTTAATGGCCAGTAGTGTATAATATGTAATTGAATACAAAGCATAGTTGGTCACCATGACGCAGATAACATATGCACGTAACACGTGGTACACAGAGCGACTACTAGTAAACAACAAAACAAAACTAATCTATACGTGTCTGAAAATAATGAAAGAAGCTCATTAAACGGGAATCTGATGATTTCAAATCCCTCTATATTCGGATGCATTAACGGGAACTTGACTCGGGACTATGCTTCGAAAGTCACCCGTCATACAATGGCACGAACGTAACATCGCAATACGGTAAGCACTCTCTAAGGTTCTGAAAATAGTGTGAATATCATCACACAAAGCCTTGCAATACGAATCAAAAAATAGGCACAATTTATGGCAAGATGTCTCTGAATGAACGCAGACTCCATCTTCAGTGGTAATCCGATATTACCTAACTATGAACCGTCTTATCACACCTGCCAATGCCAGGCTCTAGCGACCTCATAGACTCGTTTTTTCCATTCAAACACAATGTTGTCTAAGATCCATGAGGCACACTATCTATCCACTATTCATTGCACCTGCATCACCATGGTGATTACTCAAGGCTCCCACTGATCGAGTCAAAGACAGTTATCCTCTCAGATATCGAAAGCTCAGATCATAACATATCTTTGCAGAGGATCTGTGATTTAAGAACACGTGAACGAAATTCAGTACTGAAAGTCATCGGTTTGACAGGCAACGTTCAAATTAAAGTCCAGTGAATAAAGAATGATTATAGGAGAAATATATGTGCACGCATCTGATGCTGCCAGGGCAACAATAACATGAACTACAAAACATTTTCGTAATAAGATAAGTCAAACAAAACTAAAATTCGTGTTCAGCCGCACTTAAAATGAACAAACAACCGTGATTACACACACTGTTTACGAATGCATTTAGAAATGGCTTCGTAATATTTAAATTAATATTCTTCGTTGACATATTTCCCTTATTCAGAAGTGTTTCATATCCTATTCCGGCCATCACAGTTTACTTGAATCCAATAAACGTATTGAACGATGATTGGTCGGTTATAACGGATCTTGGATGTCCATAGAAATCGAAACTCTTTGTTACGCATTTCGAGCGTGGCCCATCATCAGGTTTTACTAGCTTTCTTCTCTGTTCTTACGTTAACAGATCGTGGCAGTAATTTGCAAACCATTATTTATTAAACTGATGGTTCCGTGGTACTCACATCTCACAGCAACCGCATTCGTCACAACGTTTTTATCTCCTTCCTGAAGCGCCTCTGCTAACCACTCAGACACACAGAATCTGACAGACATGAACCTATTCGCTTAAATTTGATCGAGGTGAGTAACGCAAAAGTTACGTTGTCACAGCAGCTAGTTGAAGTCATTAGTACAAATAAACCATAGATCCTGTTAGATACGGACTAGCAGTTTAGTCTCACGTCCATGTCGCTGCGCTTAGGTACTACTATTGTAGCAAAGGTCATACTTATAAATTTGCATTATTTCTGTATTCGTAAGTGGAAAACCTACTTCTATCCCAAAAGTATCGTCCTTATCGAACAATGTATTTTCATGTTACTAATATCGTACAAAAATTCCTATTCACACCTGAGGCCAAAGCTAATATCCCAAATAAATATTCTGCTGTGCTCCGCGGGAACAGTTCCACAATACCAAACATTCTACCAAGGGGTTTTCTGTTTGTTATTCTCTCTTGTTGCTGAACATTCAGTTTTGTGACTGCCACGAAAAGGAACCCTCAGATGTGAGCCGAAACGTGTCGTTTTCTTTCAACCCACCCTTCTGAAAAGGAAGTCTGGTGCCATACGTAATGTCTGACACTGCACACGCAGAAAAGAAAGCTACGCCAGTAGTACATACATCATATTCAACACCGTTACGTCAGTCTCCCTGCTCATAACAACAGCAGTGTGGCGGTCGCAAGATGTTGCTGTGGAACTAAAGATTAACGCTTGCAGTTTAAGGACAGGAAACCTTCGGGGAGGACTGGCGTTTCACACTGAACGCCAAACAAAGCCTTTGAGACCTGGCCTCCGGTGCTGGCGCTGAACTCACTCCCCTTTGCAGAAAAAATGCATGCATATTCATTCACGGCGTAAATCAGGGTGTCTCCGCTTGCAGACAGTTTTGCCCTCATGCTGGCGCCTGGAGGTTCTTATTCTACGCTCAATATGCAAGAAAGAGGTCCGCGCCCTTTTCTTCGATATCTGAGGCAACGTAGAAAATGCTTTTTGCTGCCTGCAGCACATTGAATAATAACTTGTGACGGATTTTTTTTTGCAGTGTAAATTTGTATTGTATGTTGTCGTTCATGGATAATGCATTTAACACTTATTTAACGTAATTCACACCTCATTGATTTTTTATATACAGCTACACAAACCCTAAAATTGTATCATAAATATAAACGAATCCAATGTAATCTGTGTTTTACTGCGTTTTAAATAAATGTATGTTCTATTAGTATTATTTGAAAATAAGAAGTGATATGGTGCAATAGGTGAAAAAATTTTCTCTGCAAATTTTATGGAAGAGAGAGACAGTTAACGGAGGGTGCCGGAAATGGTAAGACGGACAGAAAGAACATGGCAGTTTGTTGGTGGAGAAATGAGATGTATTCTGTAGAAGGAAAGTTGTATCTTTATGGTATAGTATTGAGTGGAATGGAAGCAGTTTTTGGAAGTTTCGTAACGAACAGAATGAAAATGTTGGAGACGCGGATGTTGGTGTCATTGTCAGAGTGATTCATTGAAGTTTACGAAGAATCGTGGAGAATTTGAAGTTTTTAGCGGAGGAAAGAATTAGACGGGGGATCAGACGATAGGAATGGAAACTGAACTAATATTTACCGACACAGATTCATCAAGGAAGACGAACAGAAGCTAGCCGAAGACAAAGAAATAAAGACAATGGAAGAAGGAGAATTGTGGGTATTTTCGTCAAATAAGTGCTCGTGTATGACGCAATAACAGAGGCAGTGCATGGAGGAGATAACAGCTATGTATTTTAACTGAGAGGAGTAAAAGACCGGTCATCTACAGTGGAGGTCCTATTGCACTTGGAAAAGTGAATACTGAAAGCACTACTGTTATTGTCGAAGTCATTTGACTTTGTGACAGTGTAGCACGTATCAGTTTTGTGAAAGTAAATATTAAGATAAATTGATACAACTGTTGATAAATCGTTGTGCGGTTTCTCACTTGCCATTAAAACCCAGTGAATCCCATTGAGAACGGATGTCCTGATAAGGATCATTCTTTGATATACATCGATGTGATATCGTTACACACATAAATTCTACTGCCTGCTGCTGCAATTTCATCAAGTTGTTTCTTTGCTACCAACATATTAGTGGGGCAATAGAAGACCGTCTATTTTACTGAAGTTACCAGTTGAGCTTTTTTATCAGGTTGAAAAGCAACGACTGCGCAGAACTCATGAATATCCGCTGCAAATATAAAGTCGCTTAATGATGGAATATCTGTGGGTGGAAAACCAGGAGTATATTGGAAAACGATCACCATTTGAATGGGGATACAAAAAAGAACAAAAGATGTAATAGCAAAATTAAAAAGTATTGCAGAGATAGAGTGAATTCTTCTTTACTTTTTGAAAAAAATAATAAATTTAATGGCAGTAAATTGTAACTTGCTCGCGGAATTATACACAGTGCTTTTATGAACATCTGGTGTTACCACCGATACAAAATACAGTGTAACGTAAAATGGAAATTGTTGGCACCAGATCTCCTTAATATTTTGCAAACAGATTTAATCGATTGCCAAATTATGACGTTGTACAATTACAGCTAGGACAAATACTAACATAGCTGTTTCATTATCATCGTCGGCTTCATTGTTATTATTTACGTCGGTAACGTTATCATTGTTATACTTGTCACCAAACTTCCGAATTTTTTACTGTGGTGATTACTGATGATGACCTTTGATTAAGACGTAGATATTCAAGAAGTTGAGAATACAGTATCGTATAAACCTTCAGTCTGTCGTTAAAAATTTTAAAAAAGCTTTGTGCTAAAAAGACAGACTGCAAGAAAAGAAATAACTGAGAATATAATTAAACAAGGAATTAGCAAGAGTAACAATGCAAGTGGAATAGAGGCCCCAGAAAATAGCTATGGACGAAATTCATCAAATTCAATGGTTGCATCCTCACAATGGTAAGAAACACTGAACACATTAATAAAAATCAAAACAGCTTATAATTACTATGGCTGACACCGCATTTACCACCTACAGAAATTACCTTAAAAAATACAGTCTCCTCGAAGAAAACTGCAGAATTCATCAAGTCACCAAAAAGTAGTAACTCTGGTGTTAGTAGCAAAGTATAAATCTTGTGCCCGCTTCATGAGGCTATACTGGAGCTATCTTTAACAGCTAATGACTCAGGGCTTATTTCCTGACCAACTTAACTGTGTTGTATTGAAACTCATGAATGAGAAAAGCATTTATTTCAGGCTTTTCAAAAGTTTTTTTCTTAGAAATAGGCCTATTATGAAATGGAGGCTCTTTTTTATGAATAAAGTTGGTGAAATGCCTCTCAGTTTGCCTTTTATGAAGGATTTTCTGTAAGAAAAACAACAGAAAACCTAATTTAAGTTATGGTGGAAGTTGTTCTCTTGGTATACACTGTGTCCCTGACTCTGACTGTGGACCGCCGACAGATTATGCAAATTTCTGTGGGTTATGCAATCCGGAAATTAAGTATTATAAAAACGAAAGCTTTTTTCTGCTCCGTGCCTGTAGTATCGAAATATTCCGTGACAAGTTCTATTATTATTCTGGAAATAGCTTGTGATATTCATTGGTTAATTTAGCATTGAAACTAATCTAGGACTGACGCAGCATAACATCCGGCAACATACTACGGTTAATAGTGGTTCCTCTCTTTGTAATTAATCTATATAAATGATTTTCTAATCACTTTAAAGGACGATTCCAAAATGTCAGCACAAACACATCAGTTAAGGCTTTGAACTACGTGTTTGCAGACACTGTTCTGATGATAGCTGGCGCACGTCGGATAACTGACATAGTTAACATGATAACTGTCACAGTTCAGATGCTTTGTGGATAGACTAGGAACATGCTACGAATATTCTAAGACTTATTGTCTCAAGTACTCATATTAAGCAGTTTCAGACAAGTAATAGATACCAGCACACTCCAGAATCATACAGACACTGGACAATTGGGGATAAAGTGTCCCCGGATCCAAAGAATAACACATTAAAATTTAACACATACATAAATTAATATTTCGTTGTGTCGACCCAAAGACAAGGATGCTATCTTATTGAACTATCTTCTGTGGCAGAGAACTTAATACAAGAAAACAATTTATCCAGCAGAAAAGGTCTTCAAGAATCAAGTAAGTGGATACCTTGTAGAGGTCTCTTTAAGGATCTTGGCATTCTTGCAGTTCCTTCCCAATACAATTACTTGTTAATGGTTTTTAGCTGCTGATGAAAAAAATATGTTTCAGCGTGGCTGTACTTTGCTCATTGAGAATACAAGACAAAAATGATTTTTATGTACGTTTTGTCTCCGTATCTAAGCTACAATTAAAAATGCAAAAGTATTCAGGAAGCTCTCATGCAACAGAAATGAAGAAACCGGGATGTTCTACGAATTCAAATACACTCAGAAACATTCCGCGTTAGCTGCTTCTTCTCCAGATGTTGTGACTATGTAGATTTACACGTGAAAAATTCTCCTATCAACGTATCAAGTGTTCATTGTAAAACTGCATGACAAATAAAGACTATAGTAAAAAGCCTCTGGGCCGGCCGCGGTGGTCTAGCGGTTCTAGGCGCGCAGTCCGGAACCGCGCGACTGCTACGGTCGCAGGTTCGAATCCTGCCTCGGGCATGGATGTGTGTGCTGTCCTTAGGTTAGTTAGGTTTAAGTAGCTCTAAGTTCTAGGGGACTGATGACCACAGTAGTTCAGTCCCATAGTGCTCAGAGCCATTTTTTGAAAAAGCCTCTGGATTTATAGATGCAGATAACTATTTTATTTGAAATCAATCAATTTAAAAATAAAATAGTTACCAGCATGAAATAAACAGCCGCTATTTAATATAATTGAGGAAGCAGCAGCTTTTATCAAAGTAGCAGCTTTCTTTCTAATGTCGTTCGTTAAATTTAACTGGACTAACCACACTCCCGCCTGAGGTTCGAGTCCTCCCTCGGGCATGGGTGTGTGTGATGTTCTTAGCATAAGATAGTTTAAGTAATATGTAAGTCTAGGGACCGATGACATCAGCAGTTTGGTCCCTTAGGAAGTCACACACACATAAAGACTAACCACAAACAGTATGAAGCACCAGAGTAGTAGTGCAGCGATTGGGTACGGGTGGTTTACTCTTATTTGGTAAAAGTGTTCGTTGACTCATTTTACTCACTTAAATTTTATCCTTCTTGATGGGGTCTACGGAACACTTTGAACAGATATTGAATAAATCGTAAGGCGTATTGGGAGCCACGACGGTGAGTATCAGTAGGCTTCTGCTTAAAGAGAAATGAGTGCTGAAAGATAGATCGAACGTACAGAGGGTGAACAAAAATGTGGAATCAGCACAAACACAAACCCTTACCATGTCTAATAAAATGCACGAAATCTGATGACTGTTCAAAACAACTTCCAGTTGCATTTGAATGGATAAATACAGATCCTATATGGTTATCAAGGGAATGTTACGTTATTCTTCCTGCAAAACAGTAGGACTTTCAGGTAACGATGATAGAGATTACGCCCCCTTCTCTCCGAAGTAAACAACAAAGACTCAATTATATTGATATCTGGCGGCTGTGGTGAACAGGAGAGATGCGACGCTTCATCCTCGTGCTGTCCTGGACGACGCGAGTTGTGTGAAGGGGCCCTATCGCCGTTGGGGAACAAACGTATTACCGTGGGGAGCACCTGATCAGCCATAAAGGTCAGATAATCCACGACAGTAGCGCTACCTAACAGAGCAACACTGGTGCCGATGGAAAACAGCAATATGGGCCATCGAAATCTCGCCATGTTTCACTCTTGGGAAGTAAACTCGGCCAGATATTGGAAACACCGTGAAACAAGACTCATCCGACCAAATGTCTTTCTTCCATTTCTCCATACTCCAAGTTATATGGCTTCGACACCACGTTTTCCTATTACGGGCATCCGTATCATTGATGAGTGATTTTGGAATTCCAGCTCGCTTTGCAAGTGTTTTGAAACATCAAACACTTGGGCTACCTTGGTTGCTGATGCTCCCACCATACGAGTACCCACAGTTTCCCCTCGTTCGTTCCGACATAATGCAGTCACAGCTGCACTCACCAGAACACGACTGACACTTGCAACATATTGAGGACATTGGACAGGTGCTGTCCTTGACCAAATACAACAGCGCAACTTGCAGGCTTTGCTAGTATCTGCCAGGCAAACATTCCTCTCGTTTTTTCCATAGATTTGTCCTACCCCTGCATAGCCGTGCTTGGCGACGGTACAGTGATGTTTTACGTAATTTTCCTGTTGCAGCATTTCCAGTGAAGACGATGTTAAATAGCTTCTAAGTGGCTTCATCGATTATTCCAGCAATCGACCATTACTTCTTCAAATATTTGCGACTCAATCAATCAATACTTGCCAGATAGAATACAAGGGCAGACGTGTAATAAGTACTGATGAAGAATCTGGAGGAAGATTTGCGACAGTGGCGTCCGATGAACATGTCTGGTGGCCTTACTGTCGTCGAAGAGCGGGAGGGGGGGGGGGGGGGAGAAGTGTTGCAAGGAACAGTCTATAAAAGTTATACTGAGCGGCACCACCGCTGTGGCTTTGTGAGGAACGTCTCTACGCTTCAGCGGTGGATGTTCAACCTTTGCCGCACAATAACCGCAGGCCCTATTGACACTCTGAAAGTGATCTAAGGTGGTTTGCTGTTTTCACAACAGGCAAATACTGAGGCTGTACGTAAATTAAGGACGCGGACGCTACCTTCCCATTCTTAGTTTCTTCCCATCCTTCCGTCGCTGAAAGCCTTCAAGTGCGAATGTGATGTTAAACATTTAGCAAAATATAAAAATAAATGGTATAAATTAAAAAAGACATATATTAACGACAACAAATCGTTAAATTCCTCATAGATATCCGAATTCTAATTCCAGTCTTCAAGTACTTCTTGATCACGTAGTCATAGAATTTGGATTTATCGTCATCTCGCAACTTCGAAAGCAACTGTTTCTCAACGAAGATGAGGCTTAGATTATCCCCACGACACTGGGTTTGTGTAGCATGGCAGAATGTGTGAATCCGATGCAAGGATTAAAATGACCTCTCGATAAACGATTTCGTGGAACTGTTGCAATGAGCACAGCCACTCTGCGGATTAATTTCTAGTAAATAATCAACGGCATGAACTGATGTTTTGTCCAGTGCTTCGTCAGAAGAGTAGCATACGGAAAGATCATTCTAGAGTTTCCTCGAATTAAACAGAATTTCTTAGATTTCCTGTAACTTTTTCAGTAAACGCTGAGACAAATTTCCTCTTCTTAAAGTGGCTCTTATTTTATAGATTTATTAAACTGAAGTATTGCAACGTCTCACAACAAGAGGAATTAATTTATGCTTGATTATTGATATTATCTACGATTTTTAAATACAGTCTTCGAAAATGGTTCTCACATGATTCATCGCTCAGACCTCCACTTTTCCCTGGTATTCCTTCTTCATCCTCAGATTTATCCAAAATAGATGACCAGAATTCTCTCTAATCTTTTACATCTGTTGCTGAAACTCATGTCTTTTTTTTTACTACAAAATAGAATGTCAGCATTCGAGGACTTAAGTCCACTGAACAGTACATCTTAAAACGCCAGCCAGTCTGAAAACACTTGCATGAAAAATATATTTTTGAAATAGTTCAATAGGCCAGAAAATTCCCTAGCTGTCATTTCAGTCAAGTTGTCGAAACATCCATTTTCACAACCATTTTCAGAAACATTGTCAGTGCTTCTCAGTTTCACCTATTGTATGACGGTCTCGAAATAAAATTCCTTCACGTATGAGCTGTTAAAGAAAACTTTCTGGACATGAAGACCGAAAGTTCGTACAGTCTTTTACGAGGATAAGAAAAGGAAGTTGGTCGAGATTTAAAAGCACCGAAGAAGACTATAAGCGCTTTGTTGGACTCCCGAGACTGTCCAAATAGCACATTAATAACGCGATCATAACAAAGTGTGGAAAGGCCTTTAGAGTGCTTTTCTGATACTTTCATTTGAAATCTATTAAGGTGACCACTCGTCACTGACGCTCGCTCCATCACATGTCTAGGCAGCTAATTTATCGCCACATTTACATGTGTCTATGATTGTGTTTACGTGACTAAATAGCGCTTCTGCTGTTCTACTGGTGCTTAAGTGAACAAATCCAACGCATCTTTCCACGACTTTTTTATGAAACAAAAATGTATCGCAACACGGTCGAGAACTGATAGTTGTTGCTCACATGTGATGTCTCATCAAGCATGATGGTCATAAAATCCGTTTTCTGAACTTGATCGTAAATCTCATCTCTCAGTACAACTTGTACACTTATTAAATCATGCTGAGTACTTGCTGAGGGTCGACGGAAGACTGTAGAATTTGCTAAATGATCTTTCAGTGTAGGATCAAACTCAGCACTTGGAGTAA
Organism: Schistocerca nitens; assembly: GCF_023898315.1. Taxonomy (NCBI): domain Eukaryota; kingdom Metazoa; phylum Arthropoda; class Insecta; order Orthoptera; family Acrididae; genus Schistocerca; species Schistocerca nitens. Next base: position 360,567,451 of record NC_064619.1, on the reverse strand, counting down.
GAAATTCTATATAATTCTTCCTACTGAAGGAATCATCATTTTCTTTGTGACTTTGGAATCGCACTTCCTGTTTCCCTAAATAGTATACGGCATTAACGAGCCTCTTTAATATATCCCTGTTCTTCGTCACTTTTTCATTGTGCAGTTCGATTTCAACTCTTCGTTAGCAATCCAATAAAACTTCTAATAGGAGACGAAATTAATTTGTTAAATTAGAAGAAAACTAGAAAGATGAGTCTCAGATTCTCTGTGTTTTCTCTCTGCAGATGGTTCAGATCCCCGTATCCTAAATGATTCGACACTCTTGTTTTTTCATTTACATCAGTAAAATTTGTAAACCACATACACCCGCGAAGTCACTCTGCAGCATCATACAATCTCTACCGAAATGTATTTCGAACAGTCCTCTTGCACCTTGCGCATGTGTTAAATTTGTTGAGAGCTGGGCATGATCGGCTACATCAGTCATTGCGTAAGCAATAATACACTCGAAAAAAAAATTCAAAACAAAGCATTGGAAACCGATCCAACGTCTTGGTCAGGCTTGGCAAGCAGAAGGAAAGAGGGCAGATCACATGCTCGCATGTGCTTGTCCAGGGAGTGAAGCTGGTGAGGCGTAGGAAACAGATCCAACGCCTTGGCGGATCGCATGGCAGTAGCAGACGACTACGAACAATGCAGAGAGCGGAACAATGAATTATAATGAAAGGAAAACACACTATAATCAGGCATTATATTTAAACAAATGAAGTAGAGTAATTTATTATTTCGCATTCCATTTCATTTGGGGACTGACACACAACTTACACACCCTGAGAAAACGCCACTGACTTACGAAAATACATAGACAATAACTTTAACAGTGCGATTCACATTCACCTTGACGATGTAAAGCCAACCATTACACCCGGCCCAAACAAAGACAGAGCATATTATAAATCAATACAATTAAAATCAGATAACAGACTCTGAAAGCTGATGAAATTACAAATCAAATGACCGCAATCAGGGTCGATTACACGTATATTAAGCAAGTCATAAAATTAATATGCAAACCTCCCCAATTAAATCAATTATGCGCGAAATTCTGAAACAAACCATGTGTCGTGGAAGCATGAGGTTATCATTCGGTGACGTCAAAATAATTATCTGATTACCATAAATCATTTTTACTAAAATTTCTATAATTGCGCGAGCCATCAGGAAAAAGCTGTTTATGTTGAAATTTTGTCGGTTGCCCACACGTTCACGGAGGGTTGTCCTCGTGTTGGCACCACACAGGCAGGGCAACCCTAGAGCTGAACATGCTGGCCCCATCACTAAAAGGTGACTAGGATAGGTTAGTGCAGCGTCCTTGCAAGGTTGGCAACGCTGGCTATGCTTTTAGCACTGCAGACACACTATCTGGGCAACGGCCGGAGTCAGTGCTGTCCATCCCACTCATTGCTCAGCGTGTCTCATTCATTTCTCGTTCATTTATCAAGACGTATTTATTATCTGTCAACGTGAAAACTGGCGCAACAATCTGGTGCCATGCTAGGTAGCAGCATGCTCTGAGTTCGATTACCTTGCAGTCAAACTTGTGTGGTCCAGCTGCTATTAAATCATCGCGTTGTGAGAAAACGGCATCGATGGACGCCAGAATTGAGGCCTGGAGCTGACGCTATGACTTGCCGCCCACCTACCGCTAAGCGTTAGTGTCTATTACGCTCCTTGCACAGAATCTCCAGAGCTCTCAGGACTTGTTTACAACTCCATCCCCCCCCCCCCCCTCTCACTCTCTCCAGAGGAGTTTTTGAAATTCGAAGCATTTGTGTCCTACGCAAGCAGGCATATTGTCGTTCCGTTTGAACGTGCTTCGAGCTGGAATAGGCGAACTTCTCTGTGACTGTGATACTATTTCAGTTGAAATATTTTCCCGTGTGCTACCAAGGTTATTTCAGCTGTTAGTCTGGCATCGAGAATTAGTGGTTCCCACTACGGAACTTCCATTTACGCCGAAGAATATTCGCAAATGACGTTAATAATTGTACTATCTGTTTCTTGTCGCCTATACCAGTATATTAGTGCGGTACTTCTCGGCAGAAGCACCTGCAGTAAGACGACAAGTAAGACTCTGCTGCCGTCTCGTTGACAGCAGATTTTCCCTGGAGGTAAGATACCTCTCATTTGAGAGTAGCGAATGAAGCGACATACAGAAAAAGACTAGCTCAGCATTTAAAAAGAGAGTCCCCGAGATACGAACCGAAAGTAGCTTCCGGTCATGCGAAGTAGGTTTAGATACATATCGTTTTAAATGAAAGTGTAGTAACCCGTTTATGTATATAATGAACAGCAAGTGAATCGTATCTATCCACATAATATTTACATTTTTGACAGGATCTACCTCAGTATTTGAATACCCGCTTCACTTAAATCCAACGAGTAATGAATTCTTTGTATTGTGATGTCACTGGCTAGAAACGTAAGATAAGTTTTATTCGCTAACAATAATCTGTAAATTAGTTACAAAATTATTTAAATTAAAAGAGAATACAAGCACAAAAAGTACATGATGTGCAAGTGCATTGTTAATTGAAAGAGCATATGTGGAAATCAGCTGAAAAGGAGAAGTAGAAATTAAGACGTGAGGAGTGCTGAAAGGAGACTGTCTTAGAAGGAATTGTTAAAACAATCAAGAAGAAATAAACGCTTGTGAAAGTGTAGCGAAACCTTGCCCAAACCAAAAAAGACCAGGGTCTTGATACGTAATTTTGGAACCTAAACACGGTTTGGCAATAATGCAGCAGCAGCATAGTACAAACCGAGAGAGACTGAGTTAAAAATACGAAATTCACGGCTAATACCTGTTTTACAGAGGTTACGATGTATCAGCAATTAAAAAAAAATCTGTTGTTTAATTCAACTGTAGCACTGTTTTTTTAAAACATACCAAAACTGCACTCACAGACTGAAACAGGCGAATAAGGCAGTGGGGATGCCATAGTGTGATACGTTTTGCGTGAACACTGAACTAAGAGAAAAAGTAATGCACGATTACTGCCACATACGTACGATGTTGCTCAAACTTACAACGAAAACCAGTTGCTTAACAAATGCTGGGTCATTCTAAGTCGCTTCTCCATCATGTTGCGCGATGTCCTTAAATTCACCACAGGAACAAAACACCACTCAGTGCAGTTGACGAAACTAGTGACCGTACGTCAGAAACCGAGCAATGTGACGCGGGGATGAGGCATTGTACTCGTATTCAGGAGAACGCTGGTTCAAATCCCTGTCTGGCGATAAAGAATTAAGCTTTCTTTGGTCTCCCTAGATAGCTTAAGGTGACTCCCGATATAGCTCCTTTAAAAGGCCACAGCCAATTTGCATTCCCCAATCGGAGCTCGTGTTCCGTCTCTAATGATGATGTCGTCGACGGAACATTAACCCCCAAATCTGTCTCCCTTGTTCCTTTACAGTATAAAAAGTTGAATTACAAGAAAAGAAATAGTAAATTAATATTCTGGACCAACTGAAGCAAAAATGGAGCATGATTTGAAAAAAAAAGGAAGAACATTGTTTTGTTGTTGTTATAGTTTTTGTATTCCATCCCAAGACCGGTTTTATTCAACATTCATACTAGCCTTTCCTGTGACGACCATCTATTTCCAGATGCCTCTTTTAGTTACGTTGTGCCATTTTTTTTTTATCTTCGGTTCAGCTTCGATTCAATACGTATTCGATAGTTATCCGATTTATTCATTGAATCTTCAGTAGACTTACGATGTATTCATTTAATTTACAGCAGGCTTATGTAGGACTTCTATTCTCTTCCTGTGTGCACTGCTTATAATCTACGTTTAACTTCTATATAAGGCAACATCACACAAATTCTTGCAGAAAAGACTTTGTAATACTAGAATGTATTGAAGGTGACGCCTAGGATGCCTGCGACCAAAATGTAAATCGACAGCACTTCTTATATCAGTGCTGAGTGGGTCTCTTGGAATGAACAGATAATCTTCTGTTCAACAGGTATTTCACACGTGTCGGGCGTAGCCCATCTTCAGAGTCTCATACAGAATCTCTATGTATCAAGTATAGCCACACATGTATACATCCACACTGCCAGTGCTCAAATGGTGACGACGTACTGTATAATTTATATGGAGAGTTTTTGTCATGACATTCTGAAGATAGGCTACGCCAAAAAATGCGCCATCTATAATATGACCAACATCAAGAGACCCATTCTGATACAAGGAATACTCTAGTTTTAAATTTGCTTTAATATTAACAAATTCCTGTTTCCCAGAAACGATTTTCCTGTTATTTCTAGCCTGATTTCTGTATCTTCTTTTCTTCAGCCATCACCAGCTGTTTTGCTACCCAAATAGCAAAAGACGTCTGTTACTTTTAGTGACTCATTTGTCAATCTAATTTCTTCAGCATTGCGAGGTATGTACTTTCCCTAAATTAATTATTTCCAAATTATTTATATATCACTGACGGGTCAGCTGTCGCTCTCGTAGGTGAAACTAAGAATTGCCAGATGTTTTATCATTTCTCCTAATACTTTATTCGACTTACTAGTACAGGAAATGCGAAAGTATGCCTTCGGTGCCGTATCTTTCTATCCCTGAAGAGAAAGCATTACAGGAGTGCGTGCTTGGTGATACGACGTTCGAGCTCCGTCCAGAAGACGTCGGGAAAACAGCAGCTGCGCTCAGCGCTCTGCAACGCCGCGGAAACTCTTGAAGAGCCCGCCGGTCAGGGTGTAGGGGGAGGGAGCAGTGACCAGTAGCTGGCATCCAGTTCCCCTGTCGGATCAATCACGGCAGCGGCGGACAACACGGCGATCGCCACCGAACCGTCCTCAGGCGTTTCAGAGGAACGGCTCTGTCTGGACGCCAGCATGGCGTGGCGGGGCAGGCTGCTCCAATCTAGCTGACGCTGGCGCTCAGAGCCGCTTGAGACCCAATCAGCCGGCCCTTGTACGATCCCACTCGCCTGCGGGGATTGAGTAGTTCGCCGGGGTGAAAGGAGCGGTCAGCTCTCGCCAACATCCCACCCGCCTCTCCGGTCCTCGCCGCTGCCAAGGGCGACCGCAACGTACGTCCGTGGGGCGAGCTACCCTCACGACACTTCTACGAGAGTGTATGATTAGTCAGCCCATTCGTATTGTCAGGTAAGCTATTAAAAGCTGCACCGTATCAGTTTCCCTCGTCATATTTTCATTCTTTGATCCGAAAGACATCCAGCAAACTCGAAATCAGCTGATTAGAAATGCTGACGGAAACACAGGGACTTCGTGGTGGATAGAATTGGTCACGTGACGCTTGTAGGGTGTGGAGGTATACCATGTATGGGGTGGTACAGCCCTGTTGTAGCATCTGTCTGCTAAGAATCGATCATTCTGAACTATTTGCGTTACGCGATTCGTCTGACCTTCATCTCTTATTTTATTCTAATTTCGTACTCAGTTGCTTCATCTAACCATCGCAGCTCGCCCGCCACCGCCGACAGAAAAAGTGACTGCTCAGAAGAAACGGTGTAGGACCGATACCACTTCTTACTTGTGAATCCTGTCAATCGGAAACAATTCGCACGGCTCCCCAAGTCGGAGGTTCGAGTCCTCCCTCGGGCATGGGTGTATGTGTTGTCCTCAGCGTAAGTTAGTTTCAGTTAGATTCAGTAGTGCGTAAGCTTAGGGACCGATAACCTCAGCACTTTGGTCCCATAAGACCTTACCACAAATTTCTAATGGGAAACTTAAACTGCCTCGCCTACCAAGATTTTCAAACTGCATTATTGATTTGATACTGTGAATAAGCAGTTCATGTTCTTAATTTATTCAGTTAGTAAAAGAGCCGAGGAACGCGGGGGACAGGCCTATCATATAGACAAGTTGCGTAAAAGAGTCAGCTACGACTGATATTTGACGTGGCTGCAGTTGTAGATCCGCGTCAAACTGAGTAATAAGATGACGTTCCCGCCACGCTTCTGTAGACTTCTAAACTAACTCTAGGTCCAACAAGAAGGCAAAACGTACTTAATGCGATCGCTAACCCCCCAGTCCGCCACACTGTAACATTTCGATCTGACCCATCCTAGATATGCTGTGGAAGAGCACCTTACTGTGCAACATGGTGTGTAAGGGACGCTGTTACCGAGGGACGTGGCGCGTTGAACTCTTATTATAGGGAAGTGGGATTCATATACCCACCAGGCATTACTAACTCCACCTTGTTTTCACGAATCCCTTCGAACGCATTGTGGATTGGCTCTTTCAAAAGGCTTCAACTGTTTCCTGTCTTGATTCATGCTTTGCTTCGTCTACAATGACGTCTACTCGAACCTTCTTACATTCCTTTAAATTAGAACGTCTTCATCGATTGTTCCCAATTTCCAAAAGAGGTATGCCCACTTTGACCGCCTGTATGGCAGCCTCCCTCAACACAAGCTACGACAGCCGTACGTCGCCCAAGCAAGCTGCGCTAACAAATACACAGACGAAAAAAAAAGAAGGAGTCGTGGTTCTATATCGGAGGTACGACGACTATTCGAATTTCACGCCAGTCGCATAAGAGTGGCGCTAGTAGCGCCAATATGAGGATGAAAAACCTGATTTGCTTTAAATATACGCTGCAACGATCGTGAGAGTTTAGTACCTTTCACACTGGACGTGGTGGGTTGCTGTTAGTCACGAATGCCTTTAAGAAGACCAATTTGCCATTATCAGCTCCAGACTGAGTTTGAATGAGGTCGTGTAATAGGGTTAGGACAAGCTTGATGTCCCTTCTGCGGTGATGAAGAAAGACTAGGCAGGAATACAGCCACTGTGTATGAGTGCTGGCAGAGAAGATCATGACAACGTACAGTCGCAAGAAGATTGGGCTCTGGATGGCCACGTGGTACTACCGAAAGACCATTGTGTTCGATATATAACCCAGTTTGGCGTATCATACTGCATCTGCAGCAGCGATTTGACCAGCAGTTGTATCACAGTTACACAACGAACTGTAACAAATCGGTTACAACAAGTACACCTCTGAACCAGACACCCTTCAGCGTGCACTCCATTGACCCCAAACCACAGCCGTTTGCGGCTGCAGTGGTGTCATGCGAGAGCCCATTGGAGTGCAGGTGAAGATCCGTTTTGTTTCCTGATAAAAGTTGGTTTTGTCCCATTCCAGTGAAGGCCTTGTGTTGGATAAGAGGAGGCCAGGTAGGCCTCCGCGACCAACCAGTCTGAATGCTATACACACTACACCTATACCTGGAGCTATGATCTGAGGCGCGATTTCGTATGACAGTGCGTTCTCTCAGGTGTTTACCACACGATCTCGACTGTAAAATTGTACATCAGTCTGATGATTCGACCTCTCAGTGATTCGAACTGTTATTTTGCTGTTCATGAACAGCATTCCGCAGGGTGTTTTCCAACAGGATAAGCTCGTCCATATACCACTGTTCGAACCGAACATGTTATACAGATTGTCGACATGTTGCCTAGGCCTGCTCGATCACCTGATCTGGCTCCAATCCAGCACATATGAACAGCTCCATTGTTATCCACACATAGCATTAACCATCCCTTTATTGATCGACCAAATGCAACAGGCACGAACTTCTCCCAAACTGATATACGACACCTGTACAACACAATGCATGCGCGTTTGCATGTTTGCTTTCAACATTCTGGCGGTTACAATGGTTATTACTATACGAGCATTTCGCATTTGCAGTGACTTATCTTTCGCTTACTTTAACCCGTGATCTTGTAAAGTTAATTACTTAAACATGTCACCTAGACAAATTTATTCCAGAACTGTCATTACTACAAATAACTTTTTTGTCTTGCGATCTTTTTCTGTCAGTCTATGTATGCCTAGCGGCTGCTTCATGTTACTGACCGTGAAACTATGCGAGTTGTATATATTTAGCCTCAAAGGACCTGACAACAGGTCATGTTTGCTTCAATTCCTCTCATTATGCCAGATGCTTTCTATTTTACTACAGCATCATTTCAAATAAAAACAAATCGTGGATGGCCCATCGCTTTCTACTTACCGACTGAACCTACTATGAATGTAATACTGGAACCTGAACTAACTGCACGTTGTATGGGTAATGTAGGTAAATCTTTTCCGTAGCTAAGGTTTTATCCCATTTTATTTTCCTCCTTTTCTTCTTCTTATTCTTCTCCTGATCTGATGCATTAGACCACGAGTGTGAACCCGGTGGAATCTGCTTCAATACGGCCAGTGGAAGATATTCGTGGGAGGGGAAGCGACGCGCACGCATTGTATTCCGCTCAGGCCGCATTTTAGGATATTCACAATTCTGCTATTCGCATTTTTCCAATTTGTTTTCTGTGTAATATAACTGATACACGCTGCGTTCAAGCGATTTAGACTTTTAAACTTTTTAAAATGAGCAATGAAATGATGGCTTAATTTATTTACTGTCGCAGAAACAATACTATGTGAGCAGTCATCGAGAGTATTTTTGTACATACGTTTCAAAATTGTTTGCTAACAGTGTTTGTGGATATTAATGCACTAAACCTGAAACACTCGATCTGCCTGTGGTCAAAAAATGTAAAGTTACTCCTAATTCCCTTTTCACTGGGATTGACTACCTCGTTATCTTATTTTGTTTTCTTATTCGTCCTCGTGTTAACGTTAGTATATGATTCCCGTCTGTTGAAGACGTATTAAAACACTACAAGTGTTGAAACTGAAAGCAAATAGTCAATCGGAGTGGCCGAGCGGTTCTAGGCGCTACAGTCTGCCTGGGGCATGGATGTGTGTGATGTCCTTAGGTTACTTAGGTTTAAGTAGTTCTAAGTTCTAGGGGACTGCTGACCTCAGCAGTCAAGTCCCATAGTCCTCAGAGCCATTTGAACCATTTTTTGAAAGTAATTTGTTATGAATTAGCTATAAGCATCGCAAAATGTGTGTCATCGCTTCTTCAGATTTTCACTTTTATTTACAAGTCGTGTTTCTTTACTAACGATGTTGCAGAATTTTGCAACGGAGATTTTTAAGACAACTATTGTTAAACGGAGCAAGTAAAGAAACAATATTCGCGAAACGTAAATAAATATAAAGATCTCAAATGAGGTGAATATAAAATGAAAGTACTCTCAAAAACGCCTCTTCTGAGGCATAATCTGTTAGCGCGCGTATCGGCAAAGGATGCCAATCATGTCGGCGCGTTTCCTCTTAATTAACATTGAAGCCTAGAGCTCTATAGTTTTGACTTTATGCACTAGGAGCGCTGCTGACACACGTCGCGTGATAACTTGGTCCGAGAGCTCAAAGGTTGCCCATGCCTTCAAAGCTTCCCCATGCCTGAATTAGACGATCCTAAACTTCCGCCAACTACATTATGACTAGCGTTTGAAGCACTGCGCTGCAAATGCGCTAGTGGTTTGCGATGTTTCTGACGTGTTTGCGAAATATTTATGTCGGAACTGGTTCTGCTCTTAGTGCTCGTGTTTCTCTCTAAGTCCTACCAGCCGGTGATGCAGGTACTCGCAACGCAAGCCGACTTGGGAGTAACTTGGCCTGCAGCCGTTTAAGTTAGTCAAGTAGCGCTGCGACGTCGTTCCCTGCATCTGTGCCGAGCGCAGAGTTTGTAAGCATTTAATGAAGACCAGCACAAGTACACCGTTGCTGGAGACGTGCAGCACGGCGCTCTTCCAGGGTTTCTTGAAGTGGAAAGGACCATCTTCACTTACTGCAGATGTTTTATCAGCCATTTAATGCTGGCCAACGCAACGTCAGCAGCATTGCAGAGGATTCTCTCCAACTCAGTTAAAACATGAAATCTCTTTTCGAGAATGCGGCACAGAGAAATGAACATGAGTTGAGATAAACTTTTAAGAGTACGTACGTACCTATTCAGACAACTTACGGAAATGCAGACAGCGGACGTCATCGTCAGCCACCCATATTTTGACACCCTGTCATTTTGAGGATACAAATGCAATGGCAGAGGGCCGTAGAAGGAAACCTAAAATCCCGGTATGCAGGGCATATGTAGAAAGTCAATACACACTACAGACACACACACACACACACACACACACACACACACACACACACACACACACACACACACACACACGTGCCGTAAAGAGCCACAACCAAAGAAGTTAAACGTCCGAAGTCTTCAAGAGTAAATATTAATTACCAGGTGGTCCCTCTATTATTTGTTCAATTAGAGAGCAGGATTTGAAGCAGAATTAAAGCAAAAACCTCCGTTTCTATTTGTAAGGCCACTTGCAAATTTCATCTTAACTGCTTCCTTCATAAACTAGACCAATAGCTGGAACTGAGCGTTAGAGTTTCGTATTGTTCTATTCTTTTGGATGACGGCTGCCAAGGCAACAGTCTACAGTTGCAGATTTTCTCCTCTGCATTAAACATGAGTGACGTTTATAATCAGTACATCGGTCCTCAACGGTTATGACGGTCTGACCAATGAACGACATGCCACAACTGACCCTGATCTTGGGTGGTGGTCGCGAAACCCACCTCACACCTCATTTCCACAGGAAATGGTCAATCCCGGCAAGCCAACACACATTAATTTGTGTCTTCAAGCTGATGATGGACATCATCCGGCTCAGTGTGAAGGGGGTGCTTGTGCCTCGGTTCATAGTGCCCACGTATTCTCAGACCCTAAAAGATGGTCAGCTGCGTTAGGCCACATCTGAGTCACCTTTGCCAGAATGGTTAAGGTGAAAGACAGATTAGAAGCTCGCTGCAGCAATCATCAACCGTGAATCGGGTATTATGAAAATAACGTAGTGACATCTAAGTCTACGGCTTTGTAGCCTTACGCAAGTACCATTTCCAAGAGCGATTTCAGTATAAAAAAAATAAAAAAAAATAAAAAAATATAAAAACTTAATTTTATCTGTTATGAACATGAAAATAACAGCAATATTGCGATCTGAGATTATATTTGCCGTTGCTGCGTCCTTATATTGACAGAACGATAAATAACGCACAGTTATTGCTGTAGTTTTTTTTATTAAAGCGTACTATTTTTATGTCTACTTTTTATGTAAAATCGTATCACATTTAACATTAAAACGAAAAAGTTCATGAACTAAAATGAATCAGGCATAAACACTATTGATTAGTCAATGTAATTATATATCGAATTAAAAAATCATCTAAAGCACGTGTGGCAGAAAAATTCGTCGTCGATGTAAGCATAATAGGCAATGATATCAGCAGGAAGGGCGGCGTTGTCTTAGTGCATCGGGTGCACAGGCCTACAGTGATAAAAAATGAAGGTCCAGCTACGTTTTGAACGCTGAACGATTTATGGACGCAGATACATGCAACGACGACTGCTTGCTGATTAGTGGCAACGAAAACACATGGAATAAACAGTATTAAGAAAAATACTGTGGACAAAATTATAAGTGTGTTAAGTTTGCCTTCAGCCATGCAACTGAGTTGCTGTGTAATAAATTTTTGACATGTGAAAAATAACTGTGGAGATCGAGATAAGTCCTTTCATTTATCCCTACTCATCACTAACTGCTGTTCAACGGGAACGAAGTAGTTTATGTATGAATATTTTCGAATGTTTTGTACGCATATTTACGAATATATTTGAGTTTATTTCAGTAAAACTATATCTCAAACACTGTGCTGTACCGCATTGTAAGAGGATTGATTGGTTTTGTTACACAATTTCTGACGCTCTGAAGCAAATGGATTTGAGTTAGCTGTAGGTGTGGTTTGGACGCCCGTGACAACAGAGCAGTACGAAGAACTGCAGTTACCGCTCGAATCTGACGTTCCTGTCGTTATTCAACCGATGCAATGTCCAGTTGTCAAAGTAATGGGCTTAATTATATGGTCATTTGCCTATGAAACGTAATGCGGTTACATTAATTAATCCCGACACACAGAGAACGAATGATGAACCTAATTTCATTCGATATAGACAGGCTGGTCACAATCTACATGCTGCAAAACTTCTTAAACTGTGCCGGTTGAATTGTACTACACTAGAATTATAATAGCTTACAGACAACTTGGTCAGAGTATAAGTTGTTGTAGTTGTTGATGGTGGTTTGGGATTGGAAATTTGTGGTAAGTTCCTATGGGATCAAACTGCTGAGGTCATCGGTCCCTAGGCTTACGCAATACTTCATCTATCTCAAACTAACCTATGCTAGGGACAACACACATACCCACGCGCGAGGGGGCTCGAACTTTCGACGAGGGGAGCCGCGCGAACTGTGGCAAGCCGCCAAAGACTGCTCGGTTACCCCGCGTGGCTGTTGTTGATGATGATATTGCTGTTGTTGTTTTATAGAACAGTTTTATGAAGCACTACACGGAGGTTATTCTGTGCAAGTATCTTCATCTCTGCTGCAATCAACATACATTTGAAATTTCTTACTGTATTTAAGATTCCACTTATCACTACAAAACTCCCCTCTTCACATTGACAGTTCGCTCTATTATCACATTAACTGTTCGTGTTGCCCCAGCATGTGTGCTATCGCCGTAATCATTAATTTAGACAAACTGAGCCATAAAGCTCTCTTGTCTATGATACGGGCCAGTGCCACTTCACTGGGTCATCCGATCCATGCATCTAATCTAAAGTATTGTTCTGCAACACCACATCTGAAAACTTCTTCCTGTTTTATGTCTACGCTGTGTATCGTCAAAGTTTCACGCCCACATAACGCTATACTACTGGCAAATACTTTCGGTAAAGATTTTCTTACACTTAAATTTGTATTCAAACATACTTCTCGTAATTCTTGAGTTTCTCCCGGCGTATTTGATAATCAAAATATCCACGGGTGTACTGCCGGTCTACAGTGTCCAACGGGCACAATATTTCGGCGATCATACATGTCGCCATCATCAGGTGAACTGACGGACTGAGCTCCTGTGAACGTGCCGGTACGGAGATCCGTACGCTATGGCTGCTCAGGGGGAACTGGCTTCGGTCGCGGCGGCGGCCGATTTCAATACCCTCCGCCCGCGGCGCATTCCCTCCGCCGTCCGCGCCCCGCGCAACGGTGACGCGGTGGAACAGATCGCGACGGCGTCTGAGATGACGTCGGCGTGATGGCTCTGTCCGCCGTGGTCGTCACAGCCATACGTTTGCTCGATTTACTCTTGATTAACTCAATCGCTGGTTCCCAAGCCTTGCTAAGATTATAGCCACAGTCACGGTTTATGAGGTCGTCATTGGTGCTAATTTCGATGGCCTCTCTAACAACGCTGTCCCAGTATCTTGACGTCTGTACCAGAATCCACGTGCGTTCATACTACATAGCGTGATTTTCCGACAATGTTCAGCGACCGCCGACTGAAACGGATGGTAAATTACCTCTCCTTGACGTCACCCTGACGGCACCCTAGGTCATGAGGTGTATAGGATGACAACGCACACTGATCTATATTTGCACGCAGACAGCTGCCACCACCCTGCACCGAGGAATGGGGTACTTAAAACTCTAGTACATAGGGCGCGCACTATCTCTGACGAGGAGAGTCTACCCCAGGAATTGGAACATCTGAGAACTGTATTTCAAAGAAATGGGTACTCAGAGTGGCAGATTCAACGTGCTCTCCGCCCAACCACTACAACACAACCTGTGGAGATGGATGAAATCTCGAGGGAGGAGGTAGGCACTGCGTTTATTCCATATACAGGCGCACTCTCCGGGAAAATCGCCCGCATTTTGAAGAAACACCGGGTCGGAACTGTGTTTTGTCCTCCGAATAAAACTCGTGCACTGGTGGGGAGCGCCAAAGATGACCTCGGTCTGAGGAAGGCCGGCGTGTACCAGATTCCGTGTCAATGTGGCAAGTCGTATATTGGTCAGACGATGCGTACCGTCGAGGATCGATGCCGTGAACACCAGAGGCTCACTCGACTGATGTATCCGAGCAAGTCGGCGGTCGCTGAACATTGTTTGTCGGAAAATCACGCTATGGAGTATGAACGCACGAGGATTCTGGGACAGATGTCGAGATACTGGGACAGCGTTGTTAGAGAGGCCATCGAAATTCGCACCAATGACGACCTCATCAACCGTGACTGTGGCTATAATCTTAGCAAGGGTTGGGAACCAGCGATTGGGTTAATCAAGAGTAAATCGAGCAAATGTATAGTTGTGACGTCCACGGCGGACAGAGCCATCACAGCGACGTCATCTCAGACGCCGTCGCAATCTGTTCCACCGCGCGACCGTGGCGTGGGGCGCGGACGGCGGAGTGAGCGCGCCGCGGGCGGAGGGTATTTAAATCGGCCGCCGCCGCGACCGAACCCAGTTCCCCCTGAGCAGCCATAGTGTACGGATCTCCGTGCCGGCACGTTCACAGGAGCTCAGTCCGTTAGTTCACCTGATGATGGCGACATGTATGATCGCCGAAATATTGTGCCCGTTGGACACTGTAGACCGGCAGTACACCCGTGGATATTTTGAATACTTCTCGTATTTAGAAAAGTATTTATTTCTATTGCCATAATGTATTTTGTACCTACTGTAGTCCACGGTAATAGCTTATTTTCTAGCCCACATATGATAATTCTTTTACCACTCTGAACATCTCATTTCATAATCTAATTCTGCCAGAATCTCATGAGTTAATTCTGTCACACTCAATTCCCCTTGCTTTACGGTTAACTATGTTCGTATTATATATTATGGTGATCCAACCCCAATTTCTGTGTCAGCAGGAAATCTTAAAGACTATTATTTCTTTTCCCTGAACTTTAACTCTTCTTACAAATTTTTCCGCGGTTTTCATACTGGTTGTTCTACAGACAGATCGAATAACTTGAGTTATAAGGTTCAATGGTGTCTTACTCCCTTCCCTAGTAATACTTACCTTATAAGTCCTTGTATTCTTATCACTGCATTGTCTATTTTGAGTAAGTTGTAGGTAACCTTTCGCTATGGAAATTTATCCCCGACGACTTCAAAATCCTAGAGATTTTACAAAGCGTGTCCTGAATTTACGAACGCTATAAACTTCGGTTTATCTATCTTCGTCATATCTTCTTAGATAATATGCAGGATCAGTACAGCAGAGGTGTTCGTATACTTCTCTAGAAAGAAAACTGGCTGTCCGGTAGATAGTCAGTATCAGTATTTTTAATCACCTTTCTGGAATGTGGAAACCTTACGGAGGGCGGAACTCGAGCCCGAAGACTGTTTTTGACATAGATTGTGCCAAATTCGTGGCAAAGTCAAGAAGTTATTTTGAAATTATATTGATTATTAGGTAATACACCCAAAACTAATTCACTTCCTTGGTATTCTGATTTTTACGTTCTTCTTGGTGTTGAGGATATTTCATCTCATGCGTACCATGTTGACCTGCACTGTCGTGGTAATTTTGTATCCACAGTCACAAAATCAGTGCAAAGTTGGAATTTAAACTAAAGAAGCATATTTATTTGAGTGTATCTACTCGAAATGCATGTTATGCATATGGGTGCAAGTCTAGGGCGGGGACATACATTCAGTTGTTTTAGTTGTCACATCTTCTCTCACATTGATTTTTCAAAAAAATGGTTCAAATGGCTCTGAGCACTATGGGACTCAACTGCTGTGGTCATAAGTCCCCTAGAACTTAGAACTACTTAAACCTAACTAACCTAAGGACAGCACACAACACCCAGCCATCACGAGGCAGAGAAAATCCCTGACCCCGCTGGGAATCGAACCCGGGAACCCGGGCGTGGGAAGCGAGAACGCTACCGCACGACCACGAGATGCGGGCGTTGATTTTTCACGAAATCTCTCGGTTACTGAACAGTTAGAAGTTGTTTCGTTATTCTGCACGTACATTTGTAATAATATTCATGATTCTTTATCTATTACCAAGTTGCTCTTTTATAACGTTTAAGGAAATGGTGTCAGAGAAACACGGGTTGAGGTCCCTGTATTCCTAGGCATTTTTCCTTGGTGGTAGGACTGGAACGAGGTGCACTCAGCATGATGATACCAACTAAAGAGCTGTTTGAACCAGAAGTAGCGGGTCCAAGATCTGAAAAATTGACTGCCGTAAGCAGCCGTGAACTGACACCATGTCCCCCTATACTGGGTCTGCATAACGCCACGTGACAGACCATATCATGGAGGCAGGTACACATCCCTTTTTTTTTAACGAAATTGGTGCTTGGATTTTGTACCGCTGAATGTTGCCTGATACCGATCAGTGTGCTCCCACTAACATGTTTTCCGGTGGGCTTGTAATGAATGCTACCTTAGATGCAGTTTCAAGATGACGAATGAAATATCCTCAGTCTGTGTCACCGACTGCAACAATTTTAAAATAACTCTCATTTGTTATTCAGTCACAGTTGCAAATTTTTGTTTAGATTACATGTTTCGATCACTCAGGATGATCTTCAGCGTTAGCGTTAGCGTTAGCAACTCGTTTCGTCTATTACTGACGCAACTGCTAGGATCTGAAGATCATCCTGAGTACCCAAACATGTAATGTAAATAAAAATGTTTACCTCAAAATAGACAATAAAGAAACATTTTCTTAAATATCAGGACAGATGTTGATTGTCACGAGATAAATATATCGACGATAGTATCTCAGTTGTCTGTAAGAAGGGAATTGCGATTTAGCTGGGAACCAGCGACGACGTCACTGCTATGAATGAACAGTTGCGAGGGCGGACTGGTCGCGCCTGCGGCGTCCCCCTACTGAAGAGCGCAGCCTGCAGCGACGAGGGCCGCCGGAAAGCCGCGCCCCTACATCAAAGGCCGCTGTCGCCGCCGCGCCGCGCCGCTCTGGCGACAACCGCGCCCCACGGGTCCGCTACACAAAACAATGCACACAGCCCTTAGGACGAAAGAAAAATAAACGAGTTAAAACCTGTGTGAACCAAAGCTGACAAACGAATTCCTCTTTTCTCTCACATCCAGCAGTTCCAACACAGTGAACTGGAGATTTTTCAACAATTTCACCCAAAATTATTGATGGTGTTGTGACCGATGGTAGGAAACTTGCTACTACAGGATTATATTTGCTTACCAATAATAATAATAAAATAATTTGTTGTTACTATTTTAGTGATCTTGAAGGTTTTATTCATAAAATATTCATTATGATCGCAGTCTGGTACCCGAAATTCGTTTCTTTTATTAACATTAACAAAACACTGACATTTCACTCTGAAATAATTCGGTACTGTAGCAGCATAATGGGTGTTACCGTCTACTTGTTACAAGCGAAATGTACCTCAGGAGCGGGTACTCCAGCCCGCGGACTTATTCCGGTCATCTTACCTCCAGAATTGTAAACATTTTCATTAGACAAACGGATGTTGTTTCTGAAAGATTGTTCGGTATTAGCACACAACTTTACACCGAAGATAAACAAAAAGCCACTAACAACAATGATACGTCTGACGCAGTTGCGAGTGCCATCACAGTACTTGACTGAATGGAGCGGTGTCAAACACCATTTAAATAAACGTCTGACCATAGCAACTTTTCAGTCATTTAGTTGTTCAGTCACTCTGCTGTTTAATCTAGGTGGAAGTTCGTTTTTTCTTGCTGTGAATTGTTATCGTAGTGGTACAACGTGACGGGTGACAACGTAAACACGTAATGGACAGGAAGTTTCGGAAACTCGAACAAAAATGGAGAATACTTTTTTTTCAGGTACTGATGATAAGCCTGTGTGCTCAATTTGCATTGAAGACATTGCTGTTTCCCAATAGCGCGAGCGGGTTAGCGGAAATTTAACACAAAAAAGTAAAATTTCTGGGAATGCAGAGAACTATACGAAGATAAATGGACGCGATAGACGTCTCAAATGATGTATGAACTGAAGGGACAGTAAAATATTTAACCAAACAAGTTAGAAGGTTTTGCCGGGTACAAAGCCACCTTGCTTGCGGGAGTCGGAGCAAAGTGTGCAACTTTTGGCAAACTCTTTGTCTGAGGATCGACCGTACACTTATTATCCCTAAACTTAAAGTAATAATAGTTGCCGTGACTGAAACTGCATGCTATGCATTGGTCCATTTAATGAACTGTAAATGACTACAGAGTCAAAATTCAATAGTGTTACGACTTTTATTTAAATTTCGGCCGAGTTTTAAACAGTAGTGACAGGAATCAGCCTACACCATTACTTCAGAACGCCTCAGATTACTAGTATCTCGTTGAAAAAATAGTGTTCGGTTACTTACACTGAAGCGCACAAGAAACATATAGGCATGCGTATTCATATACAGTGATATGTAAACAGGTAGAATACGGCAATGCAGACGGCAACGCCAATATAAAACAACAAGTGACTGGCGCAGTTATTAGATCGGCTACTACTGTAACAACGGCAGTTTATCAAGATTTAAATGGGTTACAACGTGCTTTTATAGTCGACGCACGAGAGATGGGACACGGAATCTCCGAGGTAGCGATGAAGTGGAGATTTTACGGTACGACCATTTCCCGAGTGTACCGTGAAATCAGGAATCCGGAGAAACATCAAATCTCCGACATCGCTCCGGCCGGAAAAAGATCGTGCAAGGAAAGCACCAACGACGACTGAAGAGAATCGTTCAACTGACAGAAGTGCAACTCTCCCGCAAATTGCTGCAGATTTCAATGCTGGGCCATCAACATGTGTCAGCATGTGAACCATTCAACGAAACATCATCGATATGGGCTTTCGGAGCTGAAGGCCCGCTCGTGTACCCTTGATAATTGCACGACACAAAGCTTTACGCCTCGCCTGGGCCTGTCATCACTGACGTTGGGTTGTTGATGACTGGAAACATGTTGCCTGTTCAGACGAGTGTCATTTCCAATTGTATCTAGCGGATGGACGTGTACAAGTGTGGAGACAAACTCACGAATCCATGGACCCAGCATGTCAGCAGGGCACTGTTCAAGCTGTTGGTGGTTCTGTAATGGTGTGGGGCGTGTGCATTTGGAGTGACAAGGGACTTCTGATACGTCTAGATACCGCTCTGACAGGTGACACGGGCGTAAAGTCCTGTCTGATCACCTGCATCCGTTAGTGTCCACTGTGCACTCCGAAGGACAATGCCATACCCTACACGTCCAGAATTGCTGCGGAGTAGCTCCAGGAAACATGTCCTGAGTTTAAACACTTCTGCTGGCCACCAAAGTCCCCAGAAATGAACATTATTGAGCATATCTGGGATGCCTTGCAACGTGCCGTTCAGAAGAGATCACCACCCCCTCGTATTCTTAGGAATTTACGGACAGCCCTACAGGATTCATGGTGTCAGTTCCCTTCACCACTACTTCAGACATTAGTCGAGTACATGCCACGTAGTGTTACTGCACTTATACATGCTCGCGGGGGCCCTACACAATATTAGGCCAGCGTAGCATTTTCTTTGGCTCTTTAGTGTAGAGTCACGTAGTAACCGTCAACAAAGAGAGCACTATCAAAAGTCCATCACTTATTCATTACTGCAAAATCAGCTAGAAGCTAAGGCTTACCAAAAACCACTTATATAATTACAAAAATAGGAGAAATAGTTATAACAAACAAATCGTAAAATAAAATAATTCGTAAGTGTGGCATTTTAATCCACACCGTTTCAACTGGTGGTGTCATTTGTGCGGAAAGTTTTTGTTGATAGTGCGGAGATTTTAAACTGCGGTAATTGTTATGATAGGTATAAAACAGCCAATCGGTTGCAACAAAGTTTTCCTTTCACCAGGTTTCGACACCGACTGTGGCTGTCCTTTTCATTACGTATTATACTCGCCATTCATATGAGAGATAAACATACGCTGTTTAAAACGTTTTTCGTAAAGTAAGCAGCTGTCACCTTCGATTGTTACTAGATGGCGCGACTTGTTTCGTGTCCACGTTGCGGCAAATTCAGCAAGTGAGCCACTAAGTCCGATGCCACCGCCGATGACTGTTACCTCTTGCAGCCCTTAGCGGCGTGTACTTTACTAAGCCATCTAGCTGTAGTTTTATTGGCGGTTTCCAAATATGCGTCAGTTTCAATATCTCCGATTTTATGTGGTTTTAACATTAACTGCTTAAGGGGAAATGTTTTTAAATCTGTTCGTCAGTAGCTACGTATGAACTTTCTTGTAGGTCTGTTCGGAATGAAAAGTATCTATTCTTTAGGTATTCTCTATGTTGATGGTTATTTATAATATTTAGGTAATTGTGGATTGTCCGATGATCACACCCATAGTCGGTGTCGAAACCTGGTAAAAGTAAAATTTTGTTGGAATCTGTTGGCTGTTTTCTATCTTACTTATCATATTCCTGTGCGGTTTCTGTCTCATAGCCATGTTTAAAATTTTAAAACTGTATGGAAATTGCTTAAAAACGAAAATTGTAAAATCGTGAAATGCACTTAAAAGTACCGGAAGAGGAGAAAATCACCACACCTTATTCTAAAATCATCCCAAGCCTACGACCTGTTGCCGCTTGTTTGTGTGGTTCTATACATGTATTACTTGAATATTCGCCACTTATGCGGCCTCGCAGCAGAGGCCTCCATCAACTGCCTGGCCGACAGCTGAACGTTGTTGCTGCCGTGGGGCGCGCTATGCCACCCTCTCGCCCGCCATACGGGCCTGCCAGACCCGGGCTGCGGGGTCTCGGACTTCGCAATGACGGAATGCCGCTGTGCCGCCTCTCTCCGATAGCGCGATAGAACACACGCTGACATTAGTTTAATAACGAATCCATGCTTGATACGGCCCAAATTGTCTGTCGAACTAGCTAAAAAGTTTTGAAAACATCAGCTTATCTGGATGAAAACAGAGTAGGAAACAAAGAACAAAATTTGAACAGGTGATGCGTAAGTGAGAGCAATATCATCGTGTATTCTCTCACATTGGATGAAAGTACAGGCATAGCTCAAATAACACAGGTACGCATTTTATACTGTATGTGCTGTTATTGATGGCGTACAACCCTGTAGTTACTTTCCGTCGTGTTAATGGGGATAATATTTCGTAATGAAATTTAATAGCTGCACCGAGAAGCGTAGCCTTCTGTTCTCAGGAAACGTGAGGAGCGCTACTGCTGACGAAGCTCAAAATGTAACCATGTAGAACTGTTGCTTTATAGGAAACAATTCAGTAAACCGTTTCAGAAACATGTCCGGACCATGAACTCACGTTTATTCGCGTTATACTTGAATGAGTTACTTAGTACATAAGAGTATATTATATCTGAGATATGATGAAATTTATGAAACTACATTCCTAGAAATTGAAATAAGAACACCGTGAATTCATTGTCCCAGGAAGGGGAAACTTTATTGACACATTCCTGGGGTCAGATACATCACATGATCACACTGACAGAACCACAGGCACATAGACACAGGCAACAGAGCATGCACAATGTCGGCACTAGTACAGTGTATATCCACCTTTCGCAGCAATGCAGGCTGCTATTCTCCCATGGAGACGATCGTAGAGATGCTGGATGTAGTCCTGTGGAACGGCTTGCCATGCCATTTCCACCTGGCGCCTCAGTTGGACCAGCGTTCGTGCCGGACGTGCAGACCGCGTGAGACGACGCTTCATCCAGTCCCAAACATGCTCAATGGGGGACAGATCCGGAGATCTTGCTGGCCAGGGTAGTTGACTTACACCTTCTAGAGCACGTTGGGTGGCACGGGATACATGCGGACGTGCATTGTCCTGTTGGAACAGCACGTTCCCTTGCCGGTCTAGGAATGGTAGAACGATGGGTTCGATGACGGTTTGGATGTACCGTGCACTATTCAGTGTCCCCTCGATGATCACCAGTGGTGTACGGCCAGTGTAGGAGATCGCTCCCCACACCATGATGCCGGGTGTTGGCCCTGTGTGCCTCGGTCGTATGCAGTCCTGATTGTGGCGCTCACCTGCACGGCGCCAAACACGCATACGACCATCATTGGCACCAAGGCAGAAGCGACTCTCATCGCTGAAGACGACACGTCTCCATTCGTCCCTCCATTCACGCCTGTCGCGACACCACTGGAGGCGGGCTGCACGATGTTGGGGCGTGAGCGGAAGACGGCCTAACGGTGTGCGGGACCGTAGCCCAGCTTCATGGAGACGGTTGCGAATGGTCCTCGCCGATACCCCAGGAGCAACAGTGTCCCTAATTTGCTGGGAATTGGCGGTGCGGTCCCCTACGGCAGTGCGTAGGATCCTACGGTCTTGGCGTGCATCCGTGCGTCGCTGCGGTCCGGTCCCAGGTCGACGGGCACGTGCACCTTCCGCCGACCACTGGCGACAACATCGATGTACTGTGGAGACCTCACGCCCCACGTGTTGAGCAATTCGGCGGTACGTCCACCCGGCCTCCCGCATGCCCAATATACGCCCTCGCTCAATGTCCGTCAACTGCACATACGGTTCACGTCCACGCTGTCGCGGCATGCTACCAGTGTTAACGACTGCGATGGAGCTCCGTATGCCACGGCAAACTGGCTGACACTGACGGCGGCGGTGCACAAATGCTGCGCAGCTAGCGCCATTCGACGGCCAACACCGCGGTTCCTGGTGTGTCCGCTGTGCCGTGCGTGTGATCATTGCTTGTACAGCCCTCTCGCAGTGTCCGGAGCAAGTATGGTGGGTCTGACACACCGGTGTCAATGTGTTCTTTTTTCCATTTCCAGGAGTGTATCTGGAGGAAGATGTCTCAGCCACCAGCAGTTTATCACGTTTTCCGTGGACATTGAAGATAGTCACGAAGATGTAGCGAATCACACATATATTAGGTAGCTCAGCTTAGGAAAATGTGTAAACAGAATGTGAGAATCGTTCGGTCGTAGTATAAATAGCACCTTATGTAGCATTTTCTGTACACCTCTTTCCTTTCTTGCTGACGCCATATAGCATTTGAGTAGCACTACATTTTACTATACGAGCGAAAGATACCCTTTTCCATGGTCTAAATTTCACCATGAGCGGTTGAACGGGAGCTTCATCTACTTTCGAAACAAATGAAGGAAACAATATTTCAACGCTTCTGTGCTCTAAATTTAAAGACAGTTCACGTCCATAAAAGAATAAATTGCAGAAGGAAATTTAAAGCCCGAGAGAAAAGTTTGGCAACGTTTCAGGGATTTTCAGAAAATTTTAAAACACTTACAGTTTATTATAAAATCCAATTACTGTAAACGTGGCATATCTGAAGTACAGTCTGAAATCTACAAGTGAAACAGTGTGTTGAATGATTGTTTGATTTCTGTAATATCATTGATTTGCTTCTAAGTAAATACACAGGCTTAAACTTAAAGGATATGGCCAAAGTAATGGTGGTGGTGCGTGCAGCTGCGTATGTACTCGAGTAGACATGTCACGTGACACTAGGTTCCGACGAGCTGGGAGTGAACGTACCAGACAGCTCTAATGTTCACATCCACATCGTAAGTGAACACATGTTTCATTTCAGTTGTATGTCAAGTTTATCCTTTATCCAATTGGGAAAGGAATTTAGTAGCTTTCCCAGTTGGGTATGCGTAGTGGCAGGTCGCGAGAGAATGGGTTTGCCTGAGAAGAAGGCTACCTCCAGTAACCAAAATTTGAACCTGCATATTGTCATCCCCTACTTCCTGCCCCCCTCCCCCCACTCCTTACTGCACCAAGATATTGACTCTGTGGGAGCAGAAGCTTTGACTTTTTTATATATTTGCTATTTTTGTGCCATGAGTTTCACCTTCCTTAGTACTCCACAACTTGGTTATGAATAGGCTACGGCCCACGGAAAGGAAAAGTGTACCCACCCATTAGCTGTGTAATAATTTCTGTAGTTATTTATTTTCGTTTCAAATAACTATTTTATGCGTTGTCTACAAGTTACCTCATGAACTACCTCGTATCTGCATCACATCCATTACTTTCTTACTAACTGACACACCAGTGTTCGTCTACAGACCTGTTTCCTGAAAAATCACAAGGTGTTATGCTTGGAAGTGAAACTCTATGAGAACATTAATCTCCTTTCACTTCTTAACTGATCAATTGCAAGTACATGAATACTGCACATAAGATTGATAAGTATGGAATATATTTCTGTGAACCCGCCAGGTAAATAATGTCGAACCTACTTTTTGGCTGCTCTTAGGTAATATGTTTCATACGTGCTGCAACATGTTGTTCCCATCTGGGTGACTATATTCATACATACCTACAGAAAATAGTCATTGTTCGCCTTTTAATCTTAATCTGGACTTTACGTGCAAGAGCTTGATCAGTCATATTTTACTGGTAAAACGAGCCCCGTCGTCCGTCGCTCACGAAACGTCAATCGTATCCGTCGTAGCTCTTAATAGAACACTAAATAGAAACAATACGGTAAGAAATTTTGTAAAATAAAACCGTTGGTTAACACTGGCTTTGAATTACGGAAACGTTACCAGGGTACATTCCTCCCAGAGGAGCCTAAATGTAAGCTCTCTTCACCCGCTAGACCGGGGAATCTGCTCTTGGTAAACCTATACAGTTTTCTGATGAGATGAAAATTAGTTATATGATTCTTACCTTGACGCACTTACCTTTACTGTAGCTGTAGTCTTCTGGTACCGACGTATAAGACGTAGTGTACATTTTTGTAGAAGGATATTGTATTCAATGCTTGCTTGTCTGATAAATGACGCTGTTTTCTGGCACTATGAGCTAAATTAAGTTACGGGTAAATAAACTACATTATGGAAACCTAGAGTCCATGGTGACTTCCATTAACTATGAGTAACTATGAAAAACTGCTTTCCTTAATTGTTCAAAGGCCAATGAAGGTATTATCACTTTCGCTTCAGGTACAATGCATAACGTATAATTCGAGAATTATACGCGTTGGCACTTGCGCTTCTCATCTACTTCGAATGAAGAAACTTCACCGTATTCTTCGATAAGAGGTACTCCTTACCCTAACCGAAGAATATGGTGAAGTTTGACCCAATATTCTAAAATGCACATCATGAAATTAATCAGTTATAATTAGACGAGAAAATATCGTGAATGTCTAGTCGGCAAAGCTTGTAGGGAACTGCTCTATTAACGCCGTCAATTGTTCTTCATTACAAGGGATGTTTCATTAAGCTGCAAACGTATGGCGATAATAATATTACCTGGCGTCAGTTTAATTTGAGTTGATAAAAAGCATAATAATTTAAACCACCGTTGAATGGACCGCACATAACCTGAAACATCCAAAGAAGTGGAGGTCCGGATCTGTCTGCGGACCGACCGTTGGCCGCAAGTGTCGTTGGTGCAGCTTTGGATGACACATTAGCTGACACAGAAACTTCTGATGACAACAGATATAGAGAACTAATAGGCAGTTAAGAGGGAATCGAATAAGAGCATGCACTCCTCAAGAGAGAGAGAGAGAGAGAGAGAGAGAGAAAACAACTTGGATATCTATTTAATCATTTATTGTAATCTACTATTGTCACATTAGTATGACAACCACGCCAACGTGCAACAACGACTCACAGACGGCAGGTAGCAGCATTAGCAGTGCAGCGTACAAGACGTGTTTTGGAATGACGCCGAAAGTAGTTCTGTCATTGTCGTAATGCGGAAAAGGGGTGATTAATGTAACTTCCGAAAGGGCAAAGGTGAAATCATCTCCGAAACTGCTAAGATCGTAAACTGTTCGCGCACCGCCGTGTTTAAAATATACCGCCCATGGCAAAATGGCACCATAGAAAACCGGTGCCGAGGCAACTGTGGTACACCACGGTTCATAGATGACAGGGGTAAACGGCTGCTGCGGAGATGTGCAGGGACGAACAGACGTGCAACAGTTGGACAACTGACCTCCAGGTAAACCAAGGATGACGACTCAACGGTCGTCGCTATGTATGGGCCTCTACAGCAGCCACCTGGTTCATGCACTCTAGCTGACTGCTGTTCATCAGCGACGAACGCTGGAATTTCCTCGCCCATACCTCATCTGGACGTCCACTGAGTGGCGACAGGTGGCCTTTTCAAATGAATAACGTTTTATGCTCCAGCATCCGTCGAAGTTATCTCGTAATACTCGAAAGCACACTGGATCAACGCAAATATGGATCTATCTTTGGGGACATGTAGTTTGTTTTTTCTCGTTACGGTGGCATCTACCAGCAGGACAATGCAGCATGTCACACAACTCGCAGTGTATGTGCGTTGTCCGAAGAGGAAAGGATTTCCAGTTTTTGGGTCCTTCGATTCCTGAGGTCATCTCATGATCATTTTGGAAAAGAGGAGGCATCATAAATGGGCGTAAGCGCTTTCACGGCCAAGGTACTGAATTCTAACAACGCCGCACAAATATCCTGCAGTGTTCTTGATTATCTGGAACTGCATTTTCGTCACTTGCTGTCGGCTAAACAAACGCTACGCTTGTACGGGTTATTTCCCGTTAACCCAAATGCTCTTTCTGTCTTTTTCTGTGTTGCTGTCCGACACTAAGCATTTATGAATAAACAGACGCAGTGGAGAACACTATAGACCAGACCTTCACAAACTGACAAGTGCGTCGTTTGACCCCACCACACGACAGACAGCTGTCACCGCGTATACAAGGTTCAAAATGGCTCTGAGCACTATGGGACTTAACATCTATGGTCATCAGTCCCCTAGCACTTAGAACTACTTAAACCTAACTAACCTAAGGACAGCACACAACACCCAGCCATCACGAGGCAGAGAAAATCCCTGACCCCGCCGGGAATCGAACCCGGGAACCCGGGCGTGGGAAGCGAGAACGCTACCGCACGACCACGAGATGCGGGCGCGTATACAAGGGAGCGATACTATTTAGACGTAACAATTAATTTTGTAAATTAAACTGCTGTGGTGTTTTAATTAAAATAACTTAAATTATGAGGTGCGTATATTACTTTCCATTCTAACAAAAGCGCGTTCTCACCGAATTCCAAGAAAAAGATGTGGAGCAATAGTTAACCTCTGGTCTTTATTTCACTACGCACTGCTACAATGGCGTGCGAAAAGTAATCCCTCCGAAATTTTTGTAAGAAAATTCTTGAAGTCTTCAAATTACAGAAACTATATTAACATTCTATGTCCTTATTCTTTATGTCTACATACTGATTTCTCAACGCAGCCACCGCGTTGACGAACACATTTCTCTCAACGAGACCCAAGTTTGTTGATACCGCCACTGCAGAATGTTTGACTTTGTTGAGGGAACCAAAAGCTAACCTCAGTTTGCATCGCTTCATTGCAATCAAAGTAAAGGCGTGAAGGTGTGAAGTTTTCTAAACAGATGGAAATAGGATAAGGCCGTGTCGGGATTGTGCGGACGACGATCGATAACACTGAACCCAAGGCGTCGGACTGTTGAAGCCGTCGCAGCGCTCGTATGAGGTCTGGAATTGCCATGCTGAAGATGGTGCTCTATGTGTAGGCGCTCTCTTGCAATTCGAAACGTTATTACAGGATGCTGTTTCTGAGGCACTGACGTAGTTTCGGTACACAACGCCACATTTCACGCTATAATTCGGAGTCCTCTGGCTGCAGAGGAGTGCAAATGTGTAGGCAGGAAGAGTAAAGATGTAGAATGTTAATATCGTTTCCTTTCGCCTTTCTGGCGAACTGTAGCCAACGCAGAAAACGTTAAAACGCATACTCTTCGATGACGCGTATTCATGACCGAACTTCCGTTACGCCGGCAGTAGCAGAGTGGTAACGTTCTACTCACGATTGCGGACGTTGGTGGCAGAGACGGTGGTGACGTGGTGCCCGGCTGCGGCGTCCTCGGGCACCGACGCTTCGTACTCCTGCCTGTCGAACACGAGGATGCCCGTCGCGTTCGGGTGCACCAGCTTCGTCACTGCAACACACAAGAGGTGAGGTGTGAGAGTGGTCAGGAGGAAACCACACCGAGAGAGAGTGTTCCACCCTCTCCTTTGCACATTTTATTCAGTGAAAATAACAGATCGATAACGAAGCCCAGAATTCATATGATGCATAGGTACTGAGAGATTCCTATCAAAAGCTATTGATAAACTTTTTGTCAGATTAATACCGAGTGTCGAACAGGAACCCGAACCTGGAGCCTTCCCTCGTTCACAGGCAATGCACTTACGTACTGAGCTATCCGCGTGCAATAAAAGATTCCCCCTCCCCCCCCCCACTCCCATCCCGCAACTCCCAGATTGTCGTTGGTTAGGATACTGCGGAGAAATGGCTTAGCCACAGCTTACGCCAATGTTTTCAGTATGAACATTGCAGTCCTCAGTGGAGTGTTCGCTGTTTTGAATCTTCTCGGCAGCTTAATACTGCGTGCCGTACCCGTGGCTCGAAGACGCCAGGAAGTTTCAGAGCAGCGCACACTACTCTTCAGAGTGCAATATCCAGTATGCCATCCAGTTGACAGCTGAGTAAAAATGAAAATACCTTGCTTTCACGGAATACCGATACAGATACTAAAAAACGAAAAAAGGTGGCATGTAATGAAAGTGACATTAGCAGAATTAATAAAAGTGTTTCTACGGAACAAGTAGTGACTGCTGTTTGGAATAAAATTATATAGGAGTATTAATTCCTAATAAAGGACCGAGTGGAATCGAAATTGTAGCAAATTCTATAGAAGTTCTAGCCAAAGATTTGATCCTAACTAAACGAAAGTACCCCGAGAACTTACAAAACATCATCTGCTGTAAAGTCGCTGGTTATCTTACATTTATATCAATAATGTTGAAAAATCAGAGCAAATAAGGAAATTTGGCAATGTGACTACTTCATAACGATTTCATCTGTTGCCTAGCATAAGATCTGGCCAATAATGAGGATGAAGAAGGGGACCCATATCGAAAGATCTTACATATTCCACCTGCCATTTGCTGTAAACATTGTTTTCCCACTTTAGAGCATGAATGAATTCCATAGGTCAAACTTATGAAGGTTCATTCATCATGTGATAAACATTTTGCTTGTCATATAGGGGAAGGGACCCTTAAACTGATTTCTCTTGCCGCTTTTTGACCGTGCGTCCTGTCCACACCACGTACCTGATAATCCCGCGGCGGTCGTACTGCTTTGCTCCACACTGCTGTTGCCTAGCCTGAAATTATGAATCTAAATATGCAAGCGGGTTTAGGGGAGCCACTCATTGTCAAACACAACATTGTCCTACGTCTGGTATAACATATATATTCTGAGACGATAAGAAATCACAGGTTGCACTGCTTACATTCTAAGTCATAAGGGTTAATGCCAACTTCTAGATGATTATCTGTCCACAAAATCACTTGGACGAGCGTACGCGTAAACGAACACGGCGCGGATGATTGTTGATGACGCGAAAACTGAATAATCGAACGAAAGTTCTTACGCTCGCCACGCATACGTAGATTTCTTTTGGTACCATTCCTCCTTGATACTAGTAATGATGTAACAGTGATATAGAGTTAATTCTTCAGTTCTCACTTGTACGAGCGTGCGCGTAACCGTCGAGGCGCGGCTGATTGTTCATAATGCGGAAACGCGATGGTCGAACGCACGTTCTCACGCTCGCTGCAAGTCACTGGCACTTGAGTGCACTCTTTTATGGTAACTGATTTTTACTGATTCACATCAGTTCATTCTGGGAGACCGAACACGGCGCGGATGATTGATGCTGTGCGACACGCAACGAGAGGATACACAAATACATTATCGGCACCACTGCTCGTTTTTAATTACATCCTCACGCACTTTCCTCTGACTCATTGCCACATTTCATCACTTTACTGTAATAGCACTTGCAGCAACACTTCAACTTCCATAGTAACAATGCCTCTCACATGCAGAGCTACGCACAACACGACATAACAGTTCCGTGTCCCGTGCTCGACTCCCTACAGACGCAGCTGCCCGTAAAAATACTCCACAACTAAGCCAGCGATAAGACAATACGCTTACAAGAAGTTTGCAGTTTTGTTACGAAAATGTTCATTAGCTGGAATTTAACGAATCTTTGCAATTGGCCAAAGACAGCTTATGTGAACTTGGAAGAGAGCAGAGAGGAGACAGCTCTGCGAGGACATGCTGGTTCGACCGCTCTGGGAGAACACTCGGAACAGCTCTTCGAGAACACAGCGCTTCTAGGCCTCTGCGGCTGCACACTGTTCTCTGGTTTGGGACTCTCATTGGAGACGGGACTACTCACGATGGCGGAAACGGTATCCAGCGGCTAATCTGTCAGTAACTGTCCTCACTACTCCATCCTGCAGCTTAAATCATTGAGAAAATCTGCGATGAGAGTTATCAGTAGTTCTGTAGGCGTGTGGTTTGGACTAGGTTAGGTTCTGGGCTTGGGATTCTTTTGATCTGGCGTTCCAGGAATCAATTGTGTTTCGGTCAGTTATTGTATTTGTCTGTGACATTTCGTGCCTTCAGGCCAGATAAGAACAACCACTGTTTCTTTTTATCAATAATTGATAACAGGACGATTGTTCCTTCTTGTTTATTCCCCACGGTCTTTGTCAAGTGAATCAGTCATAATGGTTATTTGTCTCATTTCCTCTCGATATCAATTTGTCTGGAAATTCATGTTATTTATTTGACACAAAGCTTTTGTAATTAACTACGGTCAGTTTGTGCAGTACAAGCAATAAACTATGACGAACGTATGACTCGTCTTTCAAGGAATAGTCCAGCCAATAACACTGGATAAAAGAAGTTTTTAATCATGGTACTTTGCTGCTATAGACTGTACTATTGCTCTACTAAACTGAGAGAATGAGGTAGTACACGAGCTTCTGATAAACTAGATTTATTTTATCAGGGAATTAAGCAATAACTTAAGATAAAAGCACATGATTTGCAGTTTTCTGTGTGTCCTCAAAGGAGACAGAAAATACCTTTCTTCATTCCCTCTGCTAAGAAATGTAATGAATTTCCTATATGAGTTCACCATCATTGTTGGTAGTTTTGTGAATAGAAACGTCTTGACGACGTTTTAAATTTCTTTACTACGCCATTTCGGCTACGATCGGAGTCAGATATCTGCAGTTAAGATAACGGAACGTAAATTACTTTTATTATCATTTATTTTTATTTGTCTTATTTGACTTCAAATGTTTTGGGTCTGAAAGTCGCCTTTCTTTTAGGAAGTGCGAAGGAAATATGAAGAAATAAAAGTAAAGTAAATAGAATTTGAAGGTAACTTTCCCCATTGTAGTGCCACCTGACGGCTAAAACTTGCAGCTACGTAAAATTTGGGAGCCAAGATATTAGTTGATTCTCCGAGTAGATATAGGTTTTTAATACTGACATTGAACACTGCTTTGCGAATTATGACTTTCGATGATTGATTTTTCATAAATATTCTTTTAATTTTTAAGTTTCGTTGCTTGACAAATTACAAAAGCCTGTCGTTCTTTATGTTCGTTTAATTTATGTGATGAAGGCAGTAGGCGAAACGGTCTAGTAAAGAAATTTACTGGGTGATCAAGACCGTTTTATTCAAACACCTTCATTTCCTCTCCATATAGGAGTAATTTTGGGCCAGGTTAATTTTCAGCTACACCTTTCAGACTGTAGCTATTGGTGGTCACAAAGTTGGTGGTGACAGGAAAGCTCATTTGTCTGACGACGAACTCTAGGCATTCTGGGGAACATTCCTGATAGGTATTTGCCAGTTAGGACCATCCAAGTAATGGAAACTTAAAATATTTGGAAAGTGTCCGTTGAAGTTCTTGATAGGACAGACATAACTTTTTGTAGGAAAGGCTGTTTAGGTGAAGAAAGGAAATAAATCCTACCCTTACAGTCAGCTGTTTCTCTTGCTGGACCCGTGTTTATAAATGGCTCCCAGTAGGATCATTCAGCCACATTTTTGTCGGTATCCTGGAGCAGTCAAAAATTGGCGTACTTGTACATCACAGTGGTCATCATGCAGCCGGCGTCGGCACAGCACGGCGAGATACTACGACCTACAAGGTAAGAATACATCATGCTCCACTATTGGTCCTCATTGCTAGCACTTATCTCTCACGAACGTGTCATCTTTGTGGGAGCTTCATTGATTTCTTTTTCGTAATATTTATTTTTAATGTTACTTGAGAACACACGAATTTGATATCAAAAACTACAACACTTTCTTTCCTCTCGACTATAGTGCTTATTAATCGTCGTCCGTTGCTTTGTAAAGGTTGAATGCAGAAAATGTTACGGTTAAGGAGACGAATTTGTGTTCCTTGCATCGTCCTGATGATGGTACTGCCCTTCGTCCTCATCTGAATCTCTATGAGTAGCTTCGATTAATCAGTGTTCGAGTGTTCGAAGTGACTGCTCGACTCACAACAATTCAGATACTGCCAGCACCTTCATTGGGCTCCATTTGTTACGGAAGAGACCTTTTTAATTCCTACCAAGTAATGGCTCATTAAGAGCTTCGTTCTTGTGTGATTCTGACAATATATTCTTTCAATAAGAGAACATTCTTCTTGTCATTGGTTGAAAAAAAAAAATGCTTTGAGGCTGATGGAAATTTCTGGATGGATCAATAAGCCACAGCGAGTCGAAACAATAATGATCCCAGTCCCAGGTTGAGAACGCTTCTCGGCATACTTCAGCTGTTATAGTTCTCCTACACTCTGCAACTGCAGTTGGCCTGGAGATCCACGGCAGTTGTGTAGCTTTAAGTCAGGTATGATATCGAGTTTGATTGGAGGTACTTACAGAAATAACATAAAGTATTCAGTAATTTCTGACTACGCTACTGTTATTGGTCGTTCCTTGCTTAACATTCAAATACCTGTACATTACACTCACTTCATGATAGTACTCTTCAGGATATTGCCAATTCCATCTATCTAAACCTTGGGAAACGGAGAAAACTACGCTGTAATTCTACACGACATAACTCCACAAAAACGGATGAGACGCAGACAAAATCGGCTGTAATTTCTCTATACGTTTAGAAAAACTCACTGCTTAAGAAGTAGATGTCCCATGAATTATTTTCATAGCAAGACCTAGGAAAGCACATAGATGCGATGAAAAAGACTGTAATACTGGCGGAGAAGTGTGGAATTTATGGTGAAGGACTCAATAGAGAGCGAGAATTTTGCACGAACGCTAAAAGTAGTAGAATGATATATGATTTCCACAGCAAGACTGCAATATTTGTTAGACATTAATTCCGGAAAAGGAAAAACAGACTACACTTTTAATGCACTTCTTTAGATTTCGTTATCGCCCAACCTGGATTTCGTTTATTACTTCACGTGCAGTAATGTAGTATTACTGCTATGTAAAAATCATAGTGTCGTTTAGTAAAAAGGGAGAAATACCTCATCTAAGAAGTTTCGTTTAACATGTGTTAAATTATACAGCTTCATAAATTATGTGTTGTAGATTAGCAGTACTCTAAATTAAGGATAACAAGTAATTTTACTTATATATAGAAATCCATAAGCCAGATAAAACTCATTATAGATAAGAACTTACAGATAACTGGAGACAGATCAAAAATTTCAAATAAAACTTAACATCATACATACCAACTTTTATTAAATGTTAGCTTCATAATTTTGGCCACGAGATTTGACATTTCATAATGAAACTAGACAATATAAAGTTTCTAGAGTCATTTATTTTATACCACTGCTTTTTGGAAGCCTTCTTTTTGTGCAATGTTGTGATTATTTAGCAAACGTGTTAGATGAGTGTTTGTTCATTAACGCTTTCTGTGACATCAGTGAGGCAAGAGGAGTGAAAGGATTTACCACTGTCTTCTGAGTACCGGTCATGCACAAGATAATATGGACCTCTCTCCGTTCATACAACACTACATTCTATCCGACAGGAAGCCGGCCGCGGTGGTCTAGCGGTTCTAGGCGCTCAGTCCGGGACCGCGCGACTGCTACGGTCGCAGGTTCGAATCCTGCCTCGGGCATGGATGTGTGTGATGTCCTTAGGTTAGTTAGGTTTAAGTAGTTCTAAGTTCTAGGGGACTGATGACCACAGATGTTAAGTCCCATAGTGCTCAGAGCCATTTTATCCGACAGGAAGGACTAATGCCGAGAGTATATTCCTATTAATGACAGTACGGACTATCGCAGCTCACAAAGGTTACATAATTATAGAATACGTGTTAACTACAGACTGTACGCGGCTCCCGTAACCGGCCACTGTGAGTTACGGGTACTGCCACTACCTCGAAAAATGAATGCTGCAGGTTTGGATCGTCCTGGGCGTAGATGTGGGTTTTAAATTTGCCGTCACCCTGTGTCAGAGCATGTGCACAGATATGTGTTATTTTCAACCTGAACACTAATGCAGCGCCGGCCGGAGTGGCCGTGCGGTTCTAGGCGCCGCTGTCTGGGACCGAGCAACCGCTACGGTCGCAGGTTCGAATCCGGCCTCGGGCATGGATGTGTGTGATGTCCTTAGGTTAGATAGGTTAGATAGGTTTAATTAGTTCTAAGTTCTAGGCGACTGATGACCTCAGAAGTTAAGTCGCATAGTGCTCAGAGCCATTTGCACCACTAATGCAGCTCACTACGCTAGTTAGCCTATACTATTCTCTTCACCTCTGCATAACTGTTGCAACCTACAGTCACCTGAACCTGTGTGCTGTTGTCAATTCTTTGCCTTCGTCTACAACATTTATACTTCACATTTATCTCAGTTATCAATCTCTTCTTTTATGCACCGGGATGTATTCTACCAGCCGATTCTTCTTTTAGTCAAGTTTTACCGTGAATTCTTATCCCTAAGTCAATAGAGTGTTTCTAAATAAGTTATTAGATCTACCAATGTTATTTTCAACAATCTTCTGTTGCACAAGATTTCAAAATTTGTCCTCTTCCCTTCTGAAATGCTTATCGCCCACCTCTAGACATGTAACTTCACTGAAGACTTCGTAAGAAGAAGAAG
The DNA here is from genome assembly GCF_023898315.1 of Schistocerca nitens. NCBI lineage: Eukaryota > Metazoa > Arthropoda > Insecta > Orthoptera > Acrididae > Schistocerca > Schistocerca nitens. Next base: position 360,532,599 of record NC_064619.1, on the reverse strand, counting down.
AAGAAGAAGAAGAAGAAGAGAGAGAGAGGTGATAAATATTAATAAAGACTATCAAAACAACATTAAATAATAAATAAAAATACCGTTGTGTGATTCGATTGTTACTGAAAATGCTGGTAAAAAACTACTCTTGATGATAAAAGAAGGATATCCGTCCTTTTTATTACAAAACTAACTACATAAATACAGAATGATTAGGCCACTAGTTCCGGTATCACATCGGCGTTTACTGTTACCGTTTACTGTGAGTGGGTAATATCGAAAGAGTGGGACCTACGAGATAGAATTTAAATAAAAATCCATGAATGTCACCAGTAGGGACTGCATAAATTTTGTCTCTCTTTATTCTAGTTCTGAGCTCGTAAGTACGTATATATTTCAGATATTTCCGGTCTAAATATCCGGATCAAACACACACGCACGCACTCACGCACACACACAAGCACACACACACACGCACAGAGAGAGGTTCCCGTATTTATTTTGGTTGCGCTGGAGCCTATTTCGCAGCAGCTGATGCTGCTGAAGCAACGGCCGCATTAGTGCTGCTGGTATTAAAAACTCGACAATAGGATCCGCGTCGCATCTCTCATCGGTTAGAGTAATACAGGAGGGGTGGGGCAGGGCGCGGGGTGTTCGCATTCACTCTGTAATTGGCAGTTGCAATGCGAGGCGCGCAGTGCCACAGGTGACGTGTATGCTGTGGTTACGTCGGTCGCCAAGCAATCAATCGGAACGTGAGGTAAATTCATGAAAGGAATATGGCAACACCCCTTCCCCCCACTAACAGCACGTTAGTCTCGTAAAGTATTTCACTACTTGGTTCACGAATTTAAAATTACCTCCTTGTAAATCCAAAACACTCGGATTAAAATAGCTTTCTGTAAACTCTCTTAAAGAAAAATAAACTGGGTAAGATATTTCGGCTGATGGTACTCCCGCTAACATCTTATGGTCAATTTACTACATAATAAAAGCCATCTAAAGAAAAATATAGTTGCGTCCATGCTTTGATATACGGAAAAACTTCTTATATTTGCTTAATGGTTGACAAAACTCACAGTCAGCTTCTGTACGTCTGTTTTAATGGCGGAAGGAGGAGCTTCGAAGTTAAGTAGCATGAATTGTGATGGATGATCAAGAGGAGCAATAGCGACGGTTTAGACCACAAGGTAAATTGTAATGGTAAGAATATCTATTACTGAAAAGAGTAATTTAATGCTTAGTGGTAATCTGGAAATCTCCAATTTAAGTCTGGAAAAATAATAACTCCTGCAAAACAAGAAATGTTAAAACGAAGAACTCCATAGAAATGTAATATTCTAATTCTGAATGTCTCCTGCTTAGCAAAGAACGACGTCATTTCCAGCGGGAAGCGACAGCAAATAACTGCTGTAGTACGCACTACCAAGTAGGTCTGAAAGTATGTTCAAAGGCAAGTGCGCCTACAAACATGACAGAGACTTTTATAATTTTGACTTCCACTTAATACTCGTATACTACTATGTTTCCACATGCACTTGAAGGTGGAAGCATGCTTCATATTAGTTAGTTATTCTTAAAAAAGTAATCATATAAATTAAAAGCCTGGAGGAAATGTCCTTTGTTTAGGCTGTATCTCCACTCATAAGAAGTCCCACATATTACTTCCGTTCAAGTAAGTAAATTTAGTTTTTATTTTGGATTATGCTTCGTTATACGACTGTAAATCGTCTTCTAAGCTCTTTACTTTTTCTTCAGTTGCCAGCTGATGTTATTAATGATGTTCATGACATCAGTCACCGGAGCTTCACGGCAGTACGACTGCAATTTTTTACTTATCCGGGTGAGTGTGTGAGGACACGTGAGACGATTAGTTAAAAATGATAAACACTAATGATTTTACACTAATTACAGTTCTTCGAAATGACTTCTCGCCCGATGCTAGCATCACCTTACAAGCCTTCTCTATAATTGCGAATCGGTTCAGTTGGTTGCAGCACAACGTTTGTGTCTGCAGTCATAATCTTGTTGACCACTAATAATGCCTTCCAGAAAAAAAAGATACATCTGCTTGACAAAAATGAGTTTGCGATAGCACACCGATTTCCTAAAATCTTGAAATTTCTTCTGTATGCAGTAAAACATAGAAGAATTTTTAAGCTGGAGTTTATTATTTCAGCCCGTGATAGTAACCGTGGGATCTGTAAAAATATTGAAGACTATGAGAAATTCCTGTTATCGGATCGAAGACCAGGCCATACGTTCGTAAATTAAATTCCAGAATGTTCGACACTGCAGTTAATCGTACATCATCATGCACTGGAACGAAAGAGAAAAGGCAATTTAATGTTGATTTCAGGCCAAGTACTACTGCATATCAGTAAATGCAATCAAAAATTACGTTAGCATGTTCGGTGGGTGTTCTCTTTTACGAATGTGACGACCGTCGTAAGAACGTATCCTAAACAGCTTAAAAACCGTAGAACTCTTTCTACAACGCACCAACCCTACCAAGTAGATAACGCTTGTCGCTATACGATGTACAAAAAACAGACGTCCAACTACATAACACCATGACAATGATTCTGATGTTATCAAACCAACCTCTATGGAATGGCTATCAGTATTCACATTCTAAACCCTCAACTGCAAAACATAAATCCTCTCATGAGCGAGTACAAAAGATGGTTCATATTAAAAATCTACCAATGCACCAAGGAATCGATGATACAAACCATAACGCTACCAACCACAACAACAAAGTTCACTGTGGAATATGAGTTCAAACTTACCAGCGTATGGACTCAAGAACAGACTGGGCACCATAACAATAACATTCCACGTCTCACCCAAAAAGGACTGGGATTTGACTTTTAACGCAAAACAGCTCTAGTGTTAAACATAACTAGGACAAACTTACGAGCTTTCCATATTTTTCACTCAAATCGGCAAACAACATCCGTACTTAGTGATTTTGGAGGTACACAGACCATCAGACACTTCACAGAAGAATACCCCACAAGTTCGTACGATGGTAGACAGGAAGACTTCCTACTGGTGACTTCAGAGTCATAGATTTCGTAAGTGCCTAAGTTGTTTGTTTGTAAGGTTTCATATTTTACGTATTATACCCTACATGCTGCGTATTTTTAGTGTATCAACAACACTTACGATAAATAAACAAACAAGCCATGCATCGCTCTTTCCGTTCACAGTCGCAGCTGAACACTATTAGCAATAATTGATTTTAGCATACAGTATAGGAATAATAAACGATACAGCTGAAAAGATAGTCGAAGGAAGGCGGAGTCCTAGCGTGTCCAAAGTTTCAGCGCGTTGCACTGTGGCCCACTTTGGGAAGCCCCCCCCCCTCCCACCCCCCACCCCAAGACACCAGTGGAAGTAAATATAAACAGTCAGGGCGAAGAACTGATGGAACGGAACGGCTCGGTACATTTCTGGTGTGCCCTGTTTGTACGTTTCAAAGGAGCTGGTATTAATACAGCCCACTTGATCACAGTCACACCTTTATGTTCTCTTAATAAACAGTTGTGAATCAGAGCATTTAATATTAACTGCGTCGCCAGAATCCTTAAGGGATTACTAATCATTATGGAGACCGTGATGGAAGGCAACTTCCGTCTAAAGTGCTTTTGTGATGCCGAGAGAAATAAATTCAGGATGGAAAAAATATTTTTTTACAAAATAAGAATATTTATCGATGAATTGTAAAGAGTCCTAGTTACTCGTTGCTTTGAACTTAGAAAAACGCTGCCACGAAATTGACAGTCACCGGCCATTGTTAGAATCATACAAACAAGAAGGCCACTAACACCAATCTTCAGCGGTGGCAAAACTCTAAACGTGACAGATGCACATTCTGCCGGTCAAGCAATGACACTAAGATACCAATTAAGCTCGCAAATTATAGCATACGTGCTTGTAAAGCTCAAGTTACATAGAACTGCCCAAGTCGTAGAAATCTAAGTCAAACTCTATTCGAATTTTTCCCGTGATTAACAGTTTATACGCAAACAAAAACTCTATTGCGCAACAGCTCATTGAGGACCAGATCTTGCATCATTGTTGGGAGTGTTGGCATTTAATATTGTAAAATTTGCTTACATTGTAACAAATAAACCTACATTTAAAATTAAAATAATTTTAACAATACATAATCATCATGCTCTTTGAATACCATACCGGGTTATTGTGACCCGAAAGAGCATCTATGTATAGCTTTTTAAAGAACGCGGCAGGGTTGACAAGATGATGAAATCGTTTGACTGTGGGGAGCCACGCAGGAAGATAACACCACTACGTAGGAGAAACAGATGGATTTAGTTGGTGCGACGATAGTCAGACCTCACTTCAGCATTCGTATGCAGAGCGCCGTCTCAAAATTTTCGAAAGTACAACTAATTGAGAGTAGCCATCTTTCTCAGCTCAGTGTCAAGGCAGTCCTTTTGTCAATGGCTGAAAGTATGGTTGGAACTAGTTACAAAACAGTTGTGCTTAAACACCACTAATAAACCACGTTCCAGCAGCCACTTGTGTTTATTTCAACGGTCGTGACACATTCAGCTTCTGTGCCGGGGAGACACGGAGTTCTGCGTTCTAAATAGATATCGTATCGCTATAAAAAGGAGAATGATGTATGTGATGTCTTACCAGAGACATCGGCTTACATGGAGGGAACAGATCTCTTAGATCGCTATGGTACAAACGCCGTCTTTAGTGGATCCATGTAATTCAAAACTTGGTTTAACCAGCCATCGTCAGGTCTGTAAACGCTCAGTCCCCTACATCAATAAAAACCTTAGCATCCTCCACCACCACCCTAAAAGACATATCCTTTACATCCTAGAAGAAACGAAATTTCACACAATTTCAACCAGCACCCAGAGCTTAAGCTAAATGAAGAAATAATCCTTAACAACAAGTTTATACTCGACAACTACGAATTTCCTAAGCGCTAAATGATGCACACTTGTTCCAGGTCTTCCAAGCTTCCATTCGTTATTAACGGATAAATTGTTTTACCATTGACATTCTCATCTATGTAACATTAGTTAAAGTCATTTTATTTTAATGACTTTGTCGTCACATTGATATTACTGTACCTGAATTTTAATGTTCTGATCCACTACATGTAGACATAGTTTTCTCATTCACCTACTTTAGTTTTAGTTTAGAGCACCTTTCGCCTCTTCCTGTGTCGAAACGGTTGTGTCATACGATGCACCGTTGTGTTTTATATGTATGCTCTGATACTCCTATTGTGTATATGTTCTAAAGAGGAGGCCATACATGGTTACTGATCTCAGTGGGTGCAATCTTTTTCTGGCCACTCTTCCGCTGTCCTCGTCGTATTACTCGCTTTGTGGATATACTTTATGTATCCCATCAGTACTCTCTGTTTTTGTTGTAGTTTTGTGATTTATTTTTATTGTCTTGTACTCCGTCACGTTGACACTTACGTTTATATAATATTATATGTTGTGTCTTTAAGGTGGCACTCCCTTGTATCTAAGACAGTTTACTGTATTTCATTTCAACGACTCTGTCGTTGCTTTAATCCTATTGTATCCCAAATACACCCATCCACTACCCGTAGGCTTAATTTCTTTACTCGCTTTCTCCAGTCCTAGTGTATAGCTCCTTCAGTTTTCGCCATTTTTTAATGCGTCTACTTCTGTGAGGATAAGAAGTGCATTCTCATATGAGCACATTGCTATTCCTGTTGCGTTTACCTTTTTAAGCCTCACTAAGATTTTTATACTAAGATGTCTTTGCTCTGTAAGGACGATTTTATACATGGTTACCGATTCTAACAGTTTGTCTCATTCTCCTGCCACATCTCACCTCTCGTTGTCTTATTGTTCAATTTTGAGATATATTTTATACGTCGTCTTCGCCCATTGTTTTAGTTGTAATTTTACAGTATATCTCTTTAATCTGAAAAGTTCTGCTCGTTGGCTTTTTGGCGTTTTTGCCGATTCCCCACATTTGTATGTTATTTTATTATTCTTATATAATTATTCTTATTCTGTATTTGTAATTCTAGTTTTTATCGATCTTGTGAACCACTTATATAAGCGGACGGACCAATCAGTCCCTGTTTCCAGCTCTTTTGCGGTTATTTACTTGGCTCTACGTCAGTCGCTTCGCCGCCGCTGTGAGGTGCATTCTGGGTCGACTGCACTTTTCGTGCTGTCCAGATGGGCGCTGTGGTTCCTGGCCCTACGCATGAGTTCAGTTACTTGTTTTTTCACACTATTAGTGAGTTCATTTCTGCCCGAACCCTCCCCAAAGTTAGCGTGCTTGTTCCAGTCAACTGCCTTTTTTTGACGTGGGTGTGAAACCCCATGATCAACTGGGCGGTCCGCTTCACATTTATGTTTTCATAATTATTTAACTGAACCACTTTCCAAAACTGTGGCCTCCACTTTAATATGTCAGCCTCATAGTACTTGTACAACAGAAGCCCCTCTGCGTGTTCGCAGCTGTTGGCACCTGAAGATCAAGCTTCAAGCTTCGGATCCGATAGTGGTATAAATTTAGAAAATTAATTGCAAATGATTCCGATTTTTGTTCTCTAAATTGAGTAGAGTGTAACGAAACGGACGGTAATTTTATATCATCATACTGCGTACCTACGTCATCAAAATCCAAAAACTCGCCGCAATGTCCAATGAAATTTAAACGCATTAGCCTGTTACCTACGTTCAATCTACGAGTGCCGCCCCCTGGTGGCCGAGCGGTTCTAGGCGCTTCAGTATGGAACCACGCTGCTACTACATTCGCAGGTTCGAATCCTGCCTCGGGCATGGATGTGTGTGATGTCCTTATGTTAGTTAGGTTTAAGTAGTTCTAAGTTCTAGGGGACTGATGACCTTAGATGTTAAGTCCGATAGTGCTCAGAGCCATTTGAACCACTTTTGAACCACCTACGAGTACTTTAACCTCAACTGGAGTAGGCCATATGCTCACATCGGTTTTCACGAGTTTCTTTCCCTCACTAACTCCAAACTAAACTCCACATGTACGCATCTGTTTGAACAGTACTGAAAAGTTACAACAAAGCCGAAGTTCACCCATCTTGAAGGAAAGGAGTTAACATACGTTCTGGAAAATAGTGTATTCCATTCAGGTGGATGAATATCCACTCAGGGTTCTCAGGCGAGACATCAGCCAACTGAAACTACTTCGGTGTTCCATTGTGAGAGTGCATGTCCACGAGCGGCATGAAATGGCCGCAGTGTACATCATCACAGACTGCACGATGCATACCTTTCGCCGTGCGCAACTCCAACCCAATGTCGAAGATATTCACGTGTCTCGTTGGCTGGCAACAACACGTCCGCATAATCGTAATAGTGCATCGTCCTTTACTGACAACATGGCTGTAGGATAAAGCATTTACTCGTGAACGAACAATCACGTCGCTAACTACATGACAGTTGTCGTAACGCGCACACCTTCTCGAACAAGCCACGCTGCGCTGCCGATATCGGAAAGGCAATCTACGGGGTCATCACTCACTGCGTTGGTATTCCCTGGTAAGGCAGTGTTTACTCCAAGTCCTGAAACGTCAGCAGCTACTGCTGTAGTGACACCACAGTAAGCATGAGGCGACCTCATCGTTTCGTCAATCACTGAATTTAGTCAGTTTTTTTTTTTAATTTTTGCTACTGCAATTTTCAAAGAAAATATGTCAGTATTGTACAAATTCAGCGAAGTAAGTTCAAAGACGACTGCGAAAATTAAAAGACTAATCAGCTGATGACACCGCCCATTTCGTCTATACTATCGATTTTATTTTAAATGAAAGTTATGTTACTAGTATTTTGGAGGCAAATAAACTATGTTTTAGGAGAAACTGTAAGTTCAAATGGTTCTGAGCACTATGGGACAGTCCCCTAGAACTTAGAACTACTTAAACCTAACTAACCTAAGGACATCACAAACATCCATGCCCGAGACAGGATTCAAACCTGCGACCGTAGCTGTCGCGCGGTTCCAGACTGTAGCGCCTAGAACCGCTCGGCCACCACGGCTGGCAAACAGTATTTCAGGAGTAGTGATGTAAACTATCTCGAATATAACGTTCTATACAACATGTGTTCTATTTTTAGTAATTACATGCGTACAGCTGGTTACTGATTTCACCTGTTGGTACTGCAGTTGGGTTGGGTAATCGATTGTCGTTTTTTATGTTCTGCTTGCGAAGTTAGTCTTTAGTGTACGTAACAGAATTTTTCCGGTGTGACTTGTTGGCCAATTCTTTTCTATCGTTTTTAAGTGCACCGCATGTACACTGGCGTGCAATACATAAGAACGAAAGTTACTTTCGCTTGATATGTCTCTGCCAAGTACCACAGGTATAGTATAGAATAAAAGGCAGCAGAAAGAAATACACAATGAAAAGAACGGAAATAAGACTGTCGTTCGTGACAAGAATTACACTGAAGCCATCGTGATATATGATGGTCCCCTGGACACCACCAAAGGCGGGACATTGCGTGATCACGACGAACCACAGATCATACTCTACAACGTGCACCCTTGCTGGCCACAAGGTTGGTAAGAAGTTCTCGGGTGGATCGTTTATGATTCCTCCCCACGCTATGAGATCGACACCGCCAAAATAATGTTACTGGATCATTAAGTACCGACATCTGGCGGGAGGTGTGAACACGAAATGTAGCCAGAAACACTGTCAAGCGTGGTAGTTTTAGGGTTCTAAGTGCCAAGGTGTAAGGAGAGATAATGTCGCTTGGGCGTACTGACGTCCATATCTTTGAACACGGTTCAGTCACTGGCCATTGTTATTGCGAATCTGTACCCCGTCCCCACCTTCGTCTTTTCAAGGGTGCATTCGGCGCTGACCTCATTTTATGGATGATGGTGCGGGACTGCATTGAATAGCGCACGTAGAGGAGCTCTTGGAATGATAGGGTGTTTTGCGAATGGGTTCTTGGAACGATGGAATTTTTTTACGAACGGACTGGCCTGTCCTTTCCCCAAAATCGTGTGGGAGGCGTTGGGGAGACGTATTGCACAAAAGACCGTCCATCAGTTGCCAACCGTGCTGCTGGAGGAATGGAACGCCCTGCCACAAGAACTCCTTACGAACCACGTGGAAAGCGTGGGAGCACGTGGCAGGGCATCCATTTCCATTCTTGCCCATCACACATTTTATCAAGAACCGTACCCGACCTTTGTAATGGCCAGGTTACCGCCATTAATCGCGGTGACTACAGTGCACTTACAGTCTATGAGTAAAGGTGTCATTTCTGTACGTCCCATTGCATATTTCTTTCAGTTACATTCGGTGCTATGCTGTAGCTGTTCTTTCCAAGTAGCTATGTTGCTTGGCAAGGGTCCGATTTCGAGTCCCGGTATGCGTCACAGTTTTAATCTACCAGGAAGTTCCGCAAATGCGCACACTCCACTGCACAGTGGCAGTTTATTCACAGATAATATTAGCCACTTGAAGGGCGCTTGGCGTTGTTGCGTATGATTTTGCTGTATGGGACTGGAGCACTCTATCATCCGTCCTTAAGTTTCGCAGTATAAGAGGATTGACTGTCAACAGACCAGCGAGACTTTGGTGGAAAGGCGAATTGTAGCATTTGGCGTTGATCTGCTACGACAGCTTGAGCCTATTGTTTCGAGACAGGAAAGCCTGTAGGAAACTGTCAGTTCATTATCTGTTGAGTATTTGCAAAACAATGTTTTGCGGCAGACGACAGATAAGTAGCGCAAGCCTAATAGAGCTTAAGACTGGAAACAGTCGAAACCGGGTGGCGGATGGAAAGCCTGGCAGAGCGACAAGGCATTCCAAAGCGCGAATGTTAGTCGCTTGGACTAAAAACGCAAACATTGTCGTAACTGATCGATTGTTTTCCCCAAAAACCAATCTACCAGGTGCGTCTGCCCAAGATTATGGTGTCTGTCTCCCGTATAAAGTATGCAGTGTGCAACTTTACGAAATAACCAGCTGTCAGTGTCCCTGAAAGCATGCATTGGCAATGCTCTGCTATCGGGAGGACTTTCATATTTTTCATACATTACGGGGGTTGCGGGAAGACCGAAACACTCTCACATTTAGTTTTCATCTGCATAAGCTACAAATTGTTTGCTACATTCACGGTATCGAAATTCCGGTAATCAGTGTATTTAAACTGTAGATCTTTGTCTTACAGGGAACTACCTCCAGTAACGCATCAGAAACATCTTAGCGAGCATCGTAACATCGGAAAAAGAAAGAAAGGAAAATTAATGGCAGCCACTTCTCGTCGTATTCAACTTTAAGAGACGACAGATTACATACAGAGAGTTCCCACAAGCATGCTGTGTTTAGTCCACTCATGTGAGTCACCCGGTTTCGGCTGTTTCCAGACTTAAATACTACTGAGTCTGCTGTACTTATCAAACATCTGCTGTAGAACATCGTGGTTATGCGAATCGTGGAAAATTAAAATAAGAATACATCCTAATTTTTCTGGGCCATTTGTAAAGCCCTCAGTCTATTGACAAGAATATATTTACTGCTGAAGTTGGGATAAAACACGTATGTGTCTGATTAGTTTGAAGACTTCGAGATTCACACTGATCAGTGTGTAAAACATGATTAAATACCTCTTGGACGGTCGGGATACATAGGATGTTACAGAAAATTTAGCATCTTTTGGAGTCACTTCAGTAATCCTGTTCATGCTTTTGTGTTTCATAATGGGCCAGGGAACAGAAGAAATAGTTCATAGGTTGCAAGTAAATACTTGAAACATTCTTTGTAGTTGCAGCTAATAGTAGATTTGTTTCTCGTATTCATCTGGTTTGACTTCTGGCTTTCTATCAAACATTCAGACTACTGAGAAAGATGTGCAAGAACTGCTTATAAAATTATCGTGGTGCTTTCTCCAATACGGCATACGACAAGAAAGAGCTATAATATCATAATGAACCGTTCACTCTAGTGTGAACATCCTCTATTTCAAAACTTACTGGCAGCTTCCGTTAAGTTTGAAAAGCGATAGGTGCTGGCAGATGTGAAGGGGTTCATCGTTTGTATCTGCATTGCTCAGCTGTTAAGAAAGTTGTTCGCAAAAGGTAAGGTTCGAAACAGATTTATATTGGAAGGAGGTAAGTTACAGAACGTTTCCTCTGGCAAAATGGAAAAGGATATTATCATCTGAATGATCGGAAAACCACGAAGCTCCTATACGAAGAGCTAGCGCCGACTGTTTCATTATATGGGACGGGAGTATCGGACCACATGTAAAATATTGGTAGTAGCATACACTAGCAACTCACAGCATCTGAACGTCTATGAAACGATTTCGAATGTAAAATATCGTAACGACATTAAAACCTGTGCAGTTTTATGGGTAGCAACATAACTGGGTATCACACACATCTATAGGTATACGGAATTGGAAAAAAATGTATCCATGCCGCAATTTATTTTTCGTAATAAGTCTTTTCATTAGTTTGATGCGGCCCGCCTTATCTGCCTCTTCTCACCGTAGCCTAGTGCTTACACCCACATTCAAATTATGTCTTCACCTACAGTTTTTGCTCTCTACAGTGTCCTATAGTGCCCTGGAAAATTAGACCTGATGCCGTAACACATTTCCTGTCATCGAGTCCCTTCTCCTAGTCAGTGTTTCCTAGATATTCCTTTCCTCGCTCATTCTGCGGGGGACCTATTCATTTCTTATCACATCAGGGCACTTACTATTCAGCAAATCTCTTGAACACCACATCTCAAACATCTATTCTCTTCCTTGATGCTTCTTGCAAAGACCATGATTCACTTCTGTGCAGTGCTGGGCTCCAAAAGTACATTCTTAGAAATTTTTTTCTCAAATTAAGGCTCATTTTTGGTAATAGTAGATTTTTTTGGTGAGGCATGCCCTCTTTGTCTATGGTGGTCTATATCTGACGTTCTTCTTCGTTCGTCCGTCACGCTTTACTTTCCTTCCACGGTAGCAATATTCATTCTCTTTATTGTGTTGGTCCCAATATTCGTGTTACGTTCATTTTCGTATTTATGTCTGGTGCTCCTCATCACTTTCACTTTGATTTGATTTTATTACATCACATTTTCATTAGATTGCTTATTCCTTTCAAACGGGTCCTGCAGATCTCCTTCACGTTCACAGAATACAGAAATTTCATCAGCGAACTATTCCGTTAACACCCTTTCACCCCAATTTTTATTCTCTCACCTGAAATTGTCTTTCATTTTCATCATTATTTCTTCGATGTATTGACCTCACGCTCTTTCTAATCCAAGCTATTCCTTCTTCGTTTTCATACGTATTGCATATTATCTGTCTTTCCCAGTATTTTTGAACATTTTACGCTAGGGAACGCTTTTTCTAAGTCGACAAATACTACGAAGATGTGTTAATCTCTCTTACTTCTTGCATTCATGACCGATTACATCTTTATAACTGTTCGCTGGCATATTTAAATTACCTAAAGCCAAACTGATATTCCACTAACAAATCTTCAATGGAATATAAATGTCGCTAAACAGAGCTGAGACACAAAAACTTGAGACTGTGAGCCCAGAGGAAATTCCCAAAGTACTTATCAGAAGCATGTCCTAGCTATAAACGAACAATGAATACTCTGATGAGCCAGAACATTATGGCCAATGACCTACTATTGATATAAACCCGTCCAGACGATAGCAGCGTCACCAGGCGAGGAGTGACTGCTAATCAGACACAGGCAGGGTCCATGAAGTATCAATGAACGTGCTATCCACGTGTAGTTTAGGGAAGGTGCGGGATATATCTGAGTTTGACCGAGGGCATATTGTGGTGGCCCGGGGACTCGCCACGAGCATTTTAGAAACTACACGATCTGTCGAATGTTCGAGGAGTGCTGTGGTGAGTGTATTGATCTGGTAGCGAAACCAAGACTAAACCACGTCCAGACGTCGTGGGGTTGGTCGGCCATCCCTCATTACAGATGTCGAACTCCGTAAATTGGGCAGACGGTTGAAACAGGACAGTCGGACAACTGGGCGGAACTAACATTGCGCTTTAACGCTGAGTAGAGTACATGTGTGTCTAACACACATTGCGACGAAGACTCCCAACGATGTGCCTTCGCAGCCGAGGTCCCATGTATGTGCCAATGATAACACCACGAAATCGGCAACCAAGATTGAAATGGGCTCGTGGCCATCAACACTGGACGTTGGCGCAGTGGAAGAGCGTTGCATGGTCTGATGGATTCCGATATCTTCTTCATCATGCCGAGGAGAGTGCGCGAGTCTGTCGTCTTCCATTAGCAACACTTGTACTGCGGACGGAGACAAGCTGGCCGCGGCTTTGTTTTGCTGTGGCGATCATTGACGTGAGCATCCATGGGACCAGTGGAACTAGTACAAGGCACCTCGATGCCAAGGTGTATCGTACTGGTTGCAGACCACGTACACCCCTTCATGACGAATATGTTTTCAGACGAGAGTGACATCTTTCAGTAAGATAATACGCCATGTCACAAGGCCAGGCGTCTGATGGAGTGGTTAGAGGAACAAAATAGAGGGTTTCAATTGATGTGCTGCCCCCCCCCCCCAACCCTCCAGATCTTAATGCGATCAAACACATGTGAGATGTTACTGAACGTTGTGTCAAAGCTCATCGCCCCCTCCCCTCCCCCCAGGCGTCGTGCCAACTTCCATGCCACGACGCACTGCCTCTGTTATACGTGCCAAAGGTGGACATAACGGCTATTAGGTAGGTGGTCAGAACGTTCAGGTTGATCTGTTTGTAAGGTTTAATCCGTATTTATTTTTCAGAAAAAGGTGATGGTAATTTTCGAGTAAGTGACAGCAGGACAGCTGAGCTTGACGCCACGTACTGACTGTGTGCTGTGACGGCCTGGAACAGAGCGTAATGAAGTCAGTACATTGTCTGAGGTTGGCTCTGTGCCCTATCGACCTCTGCCAGCTTTGTATCGATCGGTCTAAGCGCTTTCAGATACTGTTTGGCAGGCCTGACACGGCATTAATTGCCTCTGTGTAAGCCGCCTAACAGAGATAATGGACTATTATTGAGAGCAGCTCAGTCTCGGCAAGGCGACAGACATCTATCAGTCTCTGTCCAGTATTAAACTGAATTCCATATGAAGACATTAATATCAGTTACAGAAGTCAGCACACGAGAATTCGGAGAGGCAGTTTCGAATTTCACCACGCAGAAACGTAATAACACGTACTTATGTTGAAATCTATACTGGTATTATCACAGGAAATTGAGGTTTGAAGCCAGAACAGATTTTTATAGCTGGCGTACAAACGACGTATAAATAATCGAATAATTAAAGTAATTAAAAATAATAATAATTATATGTATAACACTAAAAATAATATAATAATAATAATAATTCCTTACTCTCCAACGGCTGGTGCAAGTCTTTTAAATTTACGACATTTCGGCGATTTGTGTGCCACTAACTAATAGAAGAAGATGAACCACAGTTTAATTTGGAGTTCTAACATCGTAACGGTCCTGGTGAACCTTCACATTACCGAACGCTAGGTCAAAGGTGGACTGGTATATTCTATGATTCGACGGGATTCAACTCCGTGACCTGATGGTTCAAAGGCACGCACTTTACAACCAGACGACCAGATCCGACGGTTATCGAATGGAGCGTTGTTATTTTCAAAGTACATATGTTTGCAGTGTGTCGTGTCTTGCTGCTCTCAGATATTGAAGGTAAGACATTTTTATTTGTCTGTACCTATGGCAGAGAACAATATTTTATGAGCGGATGTGTCGAATGTGGATACTGAAGGCATCAATCATCATGGTGCAGATGGTAACTACTTACGTATTTTGTACAATTAATATACTTGGTGTGGCCAGTTCTATTTGTATCATCACATTTTAAATGTAGTGTAGATCTTCGTTGAAGTGTGTTGCAATCGTATTTATACCTTACTGTAAATGCAAATGTATAAGCATACGATGTACATGTCTTAGTGTCTTGAAAACAATGTGGAACAGGACAAATGCAGGACCATGGGGAGCGTTAATAATGTTTTTGAAAGAAATTTGTAGTTCTTCCGTACTGAGGACATGTATCACACAATAAATTGCTCATTAAAGAAAGCAAATCTCAAACTAGGGCTCTTTACCAGCGTCACATCGTTCATATCGTGTCCTCATATTTCACAACTTTAAGGCCTCCGCTTTAAACTCGTCAGAATTAAGCAGAATCCAGGCTTGAGCTCTTTGGTAACTCTACAGGTACGAAAGAGTTGACGATATCTTAATAAGCATCCATTGTGTAACATGGAAAGTACGGTAAGCTGATCACTGAAAAATGTTAAAAAGTAAATACGACGACATAGACTTCTGCTCCATTGCATGACACTATCCAAAGAAAACTTGAAATAGCCGGCCGGAGTGGCCGAGCGTTTCTACGCGCTTCAGCCTGGAACCGCGCGACCACTACGGTCGCAGGTTCGAATCCTGCCTCGGGCATGGATGTGTGTGATGTCCTTAGGTTAGTTAGGTTTAAGTAGTTCTAAGTTCTAGGGGACTAATGACTTAAGATGTTAAGTCCCACAGTGCTCAGAGCCATTTGAAAACTTGAAATGATGAAAGTAGACAAACAACATGCATGCCACGTCGTGATTGTAATAGCATATTCCGAATAACAGCAACATACGATAGTTCTATAGCTCTAGGGAGTGCATTGAAGAAAATGTTATCTTCTAACATGCCGTCATCTTTCCTTAAGCTGTCACAAAAACTTTCACTTATGTGAAGGAAAGAAATCACCAGAAACCAGAGAGCTGATTAGATTCCTGCAGCGTTTTAGTGGACTTGATCTTATTGGGTGTGGTATGCCGAAGTCCATTTGCTATGGCAAGCCTGTCGGCTGTGCAGAAGGGCCCGTACCCGAGGCTGAGAGATAATGCCAATAGTGGAACTCAGAACTGTCAGAGGGACATCAGAGGACCGCGTGCTGGCGCACGGATTCTTGTGCTGCGCTCCAACCTCATGCACACGAAGACTTACCAGCAGAATGGTTAGCCAAAGAAGTCGTGAAACCGAATATATATCTATTGAATCGTGATACTATTCAAGTAGATTCGTTCTTTTGTCGTTATGATCCACCAAATCGTCTACCACTAATGGTGTCATAACGAAAGATGTCCATCCATACACTCCTAAGCATTGTCTTGACTTTCAGGTCTTCCAGGATTATTCTAGTTCTTTCGTTGACGTTCTGTATTCACTTTCTCCTTAGTTTTTCTCTACGGCTTTGACCTTCCGTTCTAGGAGCATCACAGCTTTTTGCAGTAAGTCTTTCGCTGTCATGATAGGCACAAAGTACCTTAATTTTATCTGGGATATTTTGGCCTCCAAT